>NW_026848249.1:600000-978334 GCF_030867565.1 Colletotrichum costaricense | reverse complement strand
CACTGGCCCCAACATCATGAGCTGATGAACGAACCATACACGGGTAGAATCCGGGTTCGGCTTGTGTCCCGATACCATGTTACCGTGAACAACCCCCCCCCCCCCGGAGCGCGTGGGCAAGTGGAGAGCACAAAGACACCGAGGGCAGAGGAGAGAGAGAGAGGGCATTCGGAAAAGCAAAAGCTCATATCTAGATCCAGAATACTCCCCTAAACCACCCGCAGAAGCAGCACTCAGAGCGATGACGGCGATGATATCGGCCATCAACAGCAGGGAGTACTCCCCTCCATATCCGTCCCGCCTGTCGTTGGAAAGAATGAGTCGGTGAAGCTAATGCAGCAAATGCCCGCAATCACGTACGTCGTCCATCATGTCTGTCTCAGCGCCATGATGACCGCGCATCGATGATCAGCAAACGTACTCAAGCGCGGCCCCCTCTGCCTCCTGTGCTCCTCTTAGGCTCCTCCCCCGTTTCCCTCCGTGCCTCCTCCCACACCCCGTCCCCCGTGGCCGCCGTGCCGCTCCCCTTCCCCCTCACATATCACATAACCCCTACTGATCCTCCTCACAGCGCATCGCCTAGCGTGGGATAGACACTCTGGCCAGCAAGAAGAACGCACGCTTATGCGGATGCGGACCGGTGTCCTCTGAGACATGCAGGCCGGTAAAGACCCGGCACTCGGGCAACACCCCCTTCAATCCCTCCCTCTATCGCATCACGGACGTCTCATTGAAACATCACAAAACTTCCTCTGTCATCGAAAGTGATGAGATCATCATAACGGCCGGTTTGGTAGGGCGGGTTCTTCGTTATCAAGTGAGTTGCAATAAACTCTGCGCTATTATCCAGGGGAGGGGGGAGGGGAGGTCTCAGGCTCTCAGAGACGGCATGCTTACCAAAGGCTTACAACGAACGTCGAAAAGCAAACATTGTTCAATATTTCTTGCTATTCCGCCGTTTGTTGTCTCGGGCTCTCGGTCTCGCTTAGAGAATCTACGGGGCGGCATATTATCGGCATATCATCGATTACGAGTCAAAGGAGACAACATGGCGTAAAGGTAGAATCTCGAAGCGATCTGGAATGTGAATTGTCTTGCGCGAAATATGACACGGCTGGCCGTTCTGGCCACGCCGCTCTGGTCAACCCCAGATGTCTTGAACTTCTTCCTGTGTGAAACGAGACTAAACCAGAACAGCATGCTTGAATGCCACGGGGACCATATACGGTTATAGTAAGTTATTCGTCAACGTGCCATTCATGTTGGCAACTATTGACACGCGGGTAACATCATATGCATGCGGTATCCAATACAACGAGATCAGTCATTCTATAGTTCACAACGTCATTGTACGAGAAGATCAAAACATAGTATGTGAAAAGATGAATATTTGTCTCGTCCGTGATAAAACTACACCTGCAAAGCCCTTATGCAACATGTACAGGTAACCAATAAAGCAATCTACCAAACGCCGTGGCAACGTCTGCATCGAAAATGAAACCCCAGCCGAGTCCGGCAACACCGTACCGTTCCAATCCAACACCTCCAAAATCCATCTTCATAAGTGTGAAAGTCAAGAGTCCCGTCTGATCATCACCGGGACTCAGGATTGCTGTGTATAGACACCCACAATTACCTCCATCGGAAGATATCCTTCAACTTTTTTCGGTGCCGCCAGAACAAAAGAGAGTGATAAATGAGCAACGACAATAACAACCAATGAATGACCCGTGTGCATGCTATGGTATCTTCGCCACCCAACGCTCTTGTATGCCAATTGAAAAGAAATGATCTTAGACTCTGGCCATGGGCTTACGTCTGATCAGGAACGGACTGGGCATCTCGTCCCGCTCGGGATCCCATACCGCGGCAGGCTCGCCGCCACTAGCCCGGCGGTCCGCGATACGATCCTTGAATGCCCTCTTAGGGCTCATGTTCTCGCCACCAGACATCACAGCGGAAAGAGGACGACCTCCTGCTCTGGCCTGCTGGAGTTCGACCAGCGTTCTGCCCTTGATGTTGTTCTTAGCCGCAACCTTACCGAGGGGCTCCTGATCCTTCTTGGTAGAGTTCTTGCGGGAAAGACCGCCGGGAGATTCGCTGCCGTTTGCAGCCGACAGGTTCGCTGCCGAAGGAATCTTACTCAATCGGCGGTTAGGCGACTGACAGCGCTCGCGGAGACCGCGGCTGAGGTCAGGGTTCGAGGCCATGTTGGGCAGCGAGGGCAGCGTCTTGTTCTGGTTCAAACCAGTTGCCGATCCTTGAGGCTTGACTCGAGTAATGGGAGCAGTCTTTTGAGACATCAAGACCGGACGGTTCTTGGACGTGAAAGGGTTGTGTTTCGACTTGATGTTGCGTGTTGGGGAGGGAACAATGTCCTCGTCGTCGGAGTCGATGCTGATGGTGTCACGAGGGACGTCCCACATGGGGTCGCCAGAAGAAGCGGCGTTGCCCGAGAATAGGTTTCCGCTGTTAAGCTTGGGCACCTGAGTTCCAGCATGTCGTCTAGGTGATAATGAAAGTGAAGCAATAGCGATAGGTGAGGGGGATGCCATCTCGATATCCATAGGGGTGCCTTGGCCGCCGACGAACATGGTTTGGGCTCTGCTGTAGGGGGTGCGAGTAGCCTTCTTGCTCGTGAAAGGACTGTCTGAAGAGATATCGGTGAGATCGGTACACGATGAGAGCTCGTCGTCTCCGCTACCGTTACCAACGGAAGATCTCGGGTAGTCTGACTTTGTTTGCGACGTTGCGAGGTCCAACGCGTGCATGGGCTCGGCAGCCAAGCTAATCGTCTTCTTCTGCAATTCGGCTTCGACACGAGACTGAACCTCGCTCTCGAATCGCTTTCGGAGGGCCTCAATTTCTGAGTTGATTTGCCGATCGATCTCGAGACGCGCCTTAACCTCCCACTCTCTTCGCAGCGAGCTGTCGACCTCTTGTCTGACGGAGGCCTTGTCAGCCTCAAAGGCGGCTGTTCTCTCTTTCAATTCCTTCTCGCGGCGAGCCAATGAATCCTCCTTCTTCTGAACGACCTTGTTGAGCTCAACAACTTCTCTCTCCTTTCTCATCAATCGCACAACAGGGAGATTGAGTAGTTGCGCAGTGTCCGGGCGGTGGTCGGGGTTGACTCTCAAGCAGTCCTTGATAGTGCCCATAAGCTCGCTGGAATAGCAGCTGGGAAGAGGCGAGACTTTGCCCTCCTTAATCTTCTGAACAAGCTGGAAATGCGATTTGGCGTTGAATGGGGGCTCGCGCGTGCAGAGCTCGTAGATGATGCAACCCAAAGACCAGATGTCCGACTTGAGTGTGTACTTCTCAGCGGCGCAGATTTCGGGCGACATGTAAAATGGTGTGCCGACATAGGTGGAGGCGAAGTCATGGGACTGAATCATCTTGGACAGGCCAAAGTCACCAAGCTTGACGGAGTTGTCCTCTCCAAGGAATACTGTTCTCAATTAGCACATGTCACATCGATTGATAGGGCGTTGAAACATACCATTCTCCGGCTTGAGATCGCGATGCAGAATGGTCATGGTTCCCGGGGGCGTCTTAGGCTTGGAAGCTGTGCTGAAGAGGCCCAGCACATTGCTGCCAACCTCGGGAGGGTCGATGCCATAATGGCATCTGTAGAGCGCAGTAACCAGCTGCGAGAAAATGCTCCACACGAATGACTCCTGTGCGCGCTGACCCTTGACAGCCAAATCTCTGATAACGCGACCGAGATCGCCATTACCACAGTACTCCATGTAGAGGTGAAGGTCTTGGGTTGATTTGAGGTGTTCGCGATGGTAGTAGCCGACGATATTTTGATGGCGGAGGGTTGAGAGGATGTGGAATTCGGCGTGGAGCTGCTCTCGCTCCTTTTGCGACATCTTGAGGTAGCTGATTTCCTTCCGACACATGACGAGGTTATCGGCCTTTCTTCGAACCTTTCGGATGATTCCAAAGGAACCATGGCCTGTTGGATTGTTTGATTAGTGAAGAGCCCTTTGGTCGGTTGCAACGTGAAAAGCTCGTGAATGGTAGTGCCTACCGATTTTCTCCAGCACCTCATACTTATCCGCCTCCAAAGACATCTTGGATGCAACACGCAATGAATTTGATTAAAGTGAATCTTTGTATGTATCCATAGAAGTTGAGAGGCAAAGAAAAGCGACGGTCGCGAACCTGCTATGTTAGTATCCGAGCTGTTGGTGGTGGTTGACCGGGAAAGGTGCACTGCAAGTCAAAGCTGTGAACTTGGTTGCATGGGACTAACAAGATCGAGCTCGGGTAAACAACTGGGGGCCGATGCCATGGCAACGACGCTAGTAACGGAGCTGAGATAATCCAGCTCCATGTCTCGAAGTGGGTCAATTTCGCGTATCTCTTATCGATAAGTTAGAACTTTAGCTCTGGAGGGGTTCAATGGTGGGGCACTGATGATGTACTGGAAGCCATCACGTAAGGAAGGTCCAAAGTGGCCCGTGCAGAGGCGACCTCATGGAGTTATCGGACTTCATTCTCACTGAGATCTTCAATGTCCCAGATGTGGAGGCGAACTTGAACTTGTCTCTTATTTGATGCATTTCTTTCATATAACCATTTGCTTAGACTTTTCAGGCTATAGAGATCCGTCCTGTTCGTTGAGTTCGTCATCATGGTTCTCCGAAAAGATGAATTAGAAGTACAGCTTAAAGAAGAGCATGAGTTGATCGCAAATGGCGTACTTAGAGAGGACAACCCCTTGGATCAGACGGCCGAGTTCGAGGCTTTCCTGCTGGCTTGCAGAAGAGGCGACCTGAAGACGTGTCAGGAGCTGATCTCGGCTGGCGTGAATATCAATGGCAAAGATCGTTTTGATTACACACCCTTGATTGTTGTGAGTAGGCAGTCCCCGTACCTTTGGCTGAGGTCTCACTGACAATAAGCATCAAGGCCAGTTTATGTGGGCATCTAGAACTCGTACAACTACTTCTTGAGTCCGGTGGGTTATACATATTGACGTACAGTGAGACGTATTAACTGATCAACTTAAAAGGTGCACTGGCCGAAAGGAACACGTTTCAGGGCGAACGATGCATTTACAACGCCCTCAATGATAGGATACGAAATCTCCTGCTAGAGTATGATTATTCCAAGTCTACAGACCCGCTCCAACCTTGGGCCGGACACATTACCAGCCTACTTTCCAAGAACGTTCCAAGGACAACCGACATCAGCCTCATTGCAGCAGCGCAGTCCTTCAACATGCACAAGTTCCTCCTAGCAGCACGGACTCCGTACTTCAGGAAGAAGCTCGATGGCGCACCCGATACCGCAACATGGAAGCTCCCGACCACCTACCCGCTCGAGTCTTTCCAAGTCGCCCTACGCTATCTGTACCTAGGAGAAGTACCCAAGGATGTGGTCAATGCTCGCAGTACCGTGACGGAAGAAGAGGTTCTCACTGGTGTTGATAAGCTCAGCAAACAGCTCGAGATCGAGCAACTATGGGAGGCAATCCTGGCGGGCAACGACCGGCGACTGTCGCGCCAGAGGTACGAGGACGAGGTGAAGCGCGCGCAGGCCCAGATTGATCGTTTCTACCGGGAGAAGGTCCTGGGCCACAAAATGATCGTGGAGACGAAGAGGGTCGGCGAAGTGAAATGGCGTCACGACAACTCCATCTTTGCCGATTGCCTCCTTTGCGCACACGAGCCGGAAAGCGACGAGATCGAGAATGATGCGGAGGATCCTGACAATGTTGTCCATGCTGTCGGCATTCCGCTCGGCCTTGCATCCAACGGCGATAAACCCAGGAAACGGCCTCGAAAGTCGGTGGTCTACCCCGTTCATAAGGCGATGCTCATCCGCAGCCCGTACTTCGAGACCATGTTCTCCAGCGAGTTCAGAGAGGCACAGGACTCGGAGAACCTACACGTCGTCACAGTGGACTGTATGCCCGAGGTCCTCGAAATTGTGCTTACGTTCTTGTACACTGAGAAGGTGGACTGCCCTCTGGATTTCGCGTTGGATTTGCTCTACACGGCCGACATTCTCTTCCTCGACAAGCTCAAGACGAAAGCAGCGCAAGCCATTAGTACCCTCGGAAGCGGCAGTAGCAACATCTGGGCTGATCGCACCCACAGACCCGATGGAGAGGATCACCGGGAAGAGGATATGGAGCCTATTAACATCTACGACGTCATCCACGCGGCGTGGGACCTGCGTGTCCAGCGCCTGGAAGAGTTTGCTGCTCGGTACCTGGCCAACCGCTTAGAGGACTACATTGATGAGGCCGAGTTTGCGGACCTGATCAAGGAAAGTGCAGAGAGACTCAAGAACCGTGAAGAGACAGACACCATTGAGTTGTTGGATGATATCCGATATTATCTGGGCGAGCGCTTCCGTTTGCGTTTTGAGGACGCTAATCTTGAGGAGATGATGGATGAAGAGGGAGAGATCAACCCCGAATTGGCAGAGGCCATCGCTGCACAGAGCGAACAGTTGAATGAGGAGATCTGTGAAAATGGTGCTACCCCACAGGAAACCGCCCCTGTTACTTCCGCTATTGAGCCTGTTGAGAATGGCGAAGATGGAGAGGGAGTCAAGACTCTTGGTGGAGAGGTGGCCGAAGACGAGTTCGCTTCAGATGCGATCAATTACCAGATCTTACTTGGAAAGATCGATACAATGCTGGATCATCTGAAGCTAGATGCATAGATGACTTGGCGCGCTTGGATACCGAGATACAGGCAAATTAAATGCCCATATTCTGTCACAAATATTAAAAGTGCTGATATGTCCAAAATGTTGAATCTATACTGTGAGACTTCAATGAGGGCGCCGTAAATGTCTTTCCCTGCTCATGACCCATGACCTAGGTGAGCCCCTTGAACGCCCAAGACGTGATAGTCTCCAATCGGCACGCGTCATGCTTGATCAAGTGACACAGCTTATTAGTTAACTTACCTACTGGCGAAAAGGATATCACGTCTGGATTTGCGAGCAGCTCATTCCGTGTGATGGTAAACTCCCTGGCACGGATGGAAGCAGCCTGCATCTTTCACAAATGTGATGCGCATTCTTACGAAAATGGTCATCAAATGTTTAAAAATTCATGTTTGAGTTGGACTAGAGCTTTCTAGATGGCTTCGATCCCCAACAGTCTCTTTCTGCCCAGCAATACCATCTCGATTCGCCCTCCACACGCCCTCTTCGCCATGGAACTCCTCCCGCTTCCATACCTCGACCTTGGCCTTGCACTCCTCCAACGCCTCCTCACCAGCCCTCCACGCAGCCTGTCTATGCGGTGACGACACCGCAATCAAGATGCTCTCCTCGCCGATGGGGACTGTTCCCAAACGGTGAATCATGGCGAAGCCTTTCAAGCTGTGCTTCTCGACGATGGCCTTGGCGATGGACATCATGGTGCGGAGGGCAAGCGGCGTGTAGGCGCTGTACTGCAGCTCTTTGACGGGTTTGTCGCCGAATGTGTCGCGTGTTGTGCCAGAGAAGAGGACGATGGCGCCGGCTTGTGGTGAGCGGACTCGGTTCATGATGGCTGAAGCGTCGAGGAGATGGTAGGTAAGGGCAACGTAGCAGGAGTCCTCGGAGACCTCCCACGGTCCTTGATCTTGGTTCTCCATGCCTATGGGATTTGCGAACAATAGAGGTGGAAAGATGTGTCTGCTCCTTCGAGTCGTGGTTGATGGCAGAAAGAAATGGTGGGGTTGAGGCCGTGTAAGTATCCAAGATGACGATGGGCTTTTTGAAGTTGAAGGATTTAGTTGAAGGATTTTGGTCAACGCCGCTCAACTCTCTGTTGGAGATCTAATGCAACAAACTTGAAATGATCAATAATTCTCTCTCAGTTGCCAACGATATGCTGATTACTTAAGAACCTTGGGTTGAAATTACCTCAAAAGATGACAATGATGAACGTGGGGAGGACGAAGTTGATGAGTACCCAGGTACAAGGTACAAGGATGGAGGAACGCGGACCAGGTCCATACCAACCTTATCGACGACCCCGCTTGACTAAGCAAGAGATAAGGTGCAATCCCATGAAACCTACCTAGGCAGCCGCAAGTCGACTTCGAATGGAAGTTGCCAGGGGGGTGAGCTTCTGCCGGCCCGAGCTTTGTTTGAACCATCCCTTCTTCATTCCCGACTTCGCCCAAGCCCATTACTGAGGCCCGTCGCCCTCTGTGTTCCACCAATACCTGGTTGAAGCATAAAGGCACGGTCTTGTCGTACGCCTCACGAGGGGACAGCACCGCGCCTTACTCCTTCCTTCCCTCCTCTTCTTCTTTCCGGACCAAGCAAAACTCGACCCAAATCACGCCCGAAGCAGCGCGCATAAAGATCGGACACACCCCTTCCTGCGATCCGCGATCATGTACGAGGACAACCATCGCGCGCGCGAGAGGGGACCGTACGAGCGACGAAGATCCCCTCTACGAGATCAACAACAGTATTCAGACAACGACGGCTTTCGAACGCGGCAGGGTAAAGAGACTAAGCTGAGCCTGCGGAGGACATGACCATCTGCAGTACATCTGGCTGGTTTGAGCTTCTGCTAACTTGCCCACGGGACGACGAGACTCTTCTAGGTCTCCCCCCAGGAATAACCTCGAGCTGTCCTACGACGACGACAGCTACGCCCCGGAGGATACCCGCCGTCGCGAGCGCGACTGGGATCGGGACCGGAATTGGGATCGTGAGACTGCAGAATACCGCGCAAGAGACCACGACCGTTACTACCATGGACCGCCGCGTGAGGCCCACGAGCCACGTCCTCGATCGGGAGATCAAGGCGGTGGTCGGGATGACTATATGGATCGCCGTGATGAAGACGCTGCGCTACTTCACCCACATGACGGCGACGACCGCGGATCACGTCGTTACGATCGAGATGGCCGGGGCTACTCTCGCCCTCACTACGACGATAGCACTCGCCGCGATGATGCCCGACGTGGTACTGACGAGGATCTTCGTCATTTTTCCGCCTCTCCAGGTGGCAGCCCAGATCGCCATCCTCGTCGCGATCGTTCTACATCGCCTCTTCGACAAGCTGGTACTCCGAGTGATACTGTAATCCTGGAAGGTTTACCATCCGATGTATCTCTCGAGACGGTGCGGGATTGTCTCTTTAAACAGTCCGATCTATCACAATATCCATCTGTCGATCTTCGCATCCCCTCAACTGGGCGAGGTAAGCCACCTATCCCCCAACCCTCTCACCTGCACTTGCTTACATCTTCGCCAGGCAAGCGTCGCGCTTTCGCGCAGTTCGAGAATGTCGAGCAGGCGGTCGAGTTTGTTAAAGCAAACTACCCTAAGCTTGTTATCAATTTCTTTAGCGGGGAGGTTGATGATAGCACGGATGGCATGACCCTGATTTACATCCATTACGCAAGGAACCGCGATGACGCTGAGCGGGAAAGTCGCGCTGGAACTGCCGCTAATTGGAGCTGTCCGACCTGTGACTTTTCAAACTATGCGACCAGAAGCCGTTGCAAGAACTGCGGCGGTCCGCCCACAGGTATGCACATTCAACGATCCTTCTTACGGAAGTGCGAGACCGTACTGACTCGGCCAGATCCGTCCCAATACCGATTTCTATTGACTGGCGAGAGCGATGCATCCGATACACCTTCTCAGATCTTGGTTTTCTTCCCTTTGGCGCCATCCGTCAACGAGGATGTGTTCTCGGCGGGAGCTGGAAAACTAGAGCTGGTGCAAAAGCAAGCAGCAGCAAGGAATTCCGGCGACGGGCCAAAGCTCAAGTCCACTGCCCCGACAGGCGATGCATCTGGCTACGGCGCAAGGCCGGGCTCTCTCCACCGCACATTCTTGATGCGTGATCAAGAGACGAACGAGTCATTCAACTTTGGATTCGCCGAGTTCTGGACAGTGGAAGATGCGATGGCGGCCATGAAGAAGTTTCAGATGATGCGCGAATTCACGATTGCCACGAAGCCTGTGACAGTTTCGACCATCCATCTGGGCGTCTTCGTGCCAGAACTCAGGGAAGTGACGCGATTTAACGAGCGTGTCTCGTTCAACCCGCTCTTCAACCCGGCTATTCGGGTCAAGTACTGGGAGCCCCACGTCTATCCCAGCCAGAGAGTGATCACCGAGGTTCCCCCTGGCGGCACCTCTGGAGACGGAGGCAAAGGGGATGCTGCCGACGAGGCGAAGAAGGGCAAGAAACGCAAGGCGGACGGGAATCTGCCCGCCTCTTCCACCAAAAAGTCGGTACCGATGGCTGGACAAATGGCGTTTTGGCAGAAACGGCATGTCGAAATACACGAGGGCAAGCGAGCCGCCGATGCAGTTGGTGAAAATGGTCAATCGGAAGAGCGCGCCCCTGTGAAGATCTCTCTATCTGGCGCGAACGCAATTTCTACCGGCCCTATCAAGATTTCTTTGACTGGGGCAAGCCTTCCGAAAGCCCCTGCTCCGACAGCATCGCCGAATGGGGCCCCTACTATTGAGCACTCTCAGACACCCGCGCCTCAGACGGGAACTGCGGCTCCAGACAAGACATCTACGCCGGAAGCATCAGTATCATACGTGGACCGCGAAAAGATCTGCTGTTTGATCTGCATGATGAAGTATAAATCTCTGGATGATCTAAGTACGCATGAAAAGTCAAGAAATCACAAGAACGCTACTGCAGATGAGGAGAAGGTCAAGGCAGCTAAGCCGCGACTAGCTGCCCGCGACAAGAGGATGGCAAAGCAAGCAGAAGAGCAGCCGGCGGCACCAGCGGCGGACGAGGAATCAGCACCGCAGTACCGCGACCGCGCCAAGGAGCGAAGAGAGGTGTTTAACCAACCCGCAAAACCAAAGGTACCCGTCCAAGGCGGTAATAAACCAGCGCGCAAAGACGATAAGACCGCCAATCCCCCGGCGGCGGCATCTAAGGAGAAGACACCTCCGCCGGCGCCTCCGAAATCCAAGGGCGCGGGGATGCTGGCCAAGATGGGCTGGAGCACGGGGCAGGGCTTGGGCGCCAACGGCGACGGCCGCACCGAGGTGATTGCTACGCACGCGTACCAGGAGGGTGTCGGCCTCGGCGCCGAGGGCGGGAACCTGGGCGACGCGGCGGAGCTCGCGCAGCGCAAGACGACGAACAGTTATGCCGAGTATGTGAATACGGTGCAGGATCGGGCTAGGGAGCGGTATAACAAGATGGGTTGAGGTGCTTTTTGGGTGATAACGGACAATGGAGATACTGCTTGTGGTGTTTACTACCGCGAGGAAGTAGAGATGGGAGGAGCAAGGCTGTCATAGAGTAGCTACTAGCACAACACGTGCAGCGCAAGAAACTTCTAGATGGCACACAAGAATACAACAATGCTCCACTACAACTAAACATTTCACATCACTAGACTTTTTTTGAGCTTTGAAATCTGGTACATTGTAAACGGTGTATGTGCAAAAGAAAGGCACCCAAAAAAAAAAAGTAGCCAGTCTCCGTCAAATGCTAGGTTACTACTTTCAGTAATCCACAATCTTGAGCCGGGACTGCACGTCCTCGGGCAACTCCTCCTTCTTCACGATCCCCATGAGCACACAATCGCCCAGGAAGAAGAACGCTCGCTCCTGCGCGTAGCCCAGGTAATCGTACTCGTCGCCCTCGTCCTCGGCCTCCGCGGCAGCCTGCACCTCAGCCTTGGCGTCCGCGTCGCCCGCGGCCGCGGCGGCCTCGTTCTGCGCCTGCTTCTCCTGCTGCTCGATTTCCTCCTGGGACTCGAACCCGGGGACTTTAGCCTGGATGACGCCCCACGCTACCCACTGCGCGCTGTTGATGCCGCGCCAGAGGCGGGTTTCCTCGTAGAGTTCCTTGATCTCGGCCTCGACGGCCTCCTCTGCGCGGCGCTCTTCTTCTTTCCAGTGGTTGGGCGGGACGCGGGCGTCGAGCATGAACTCGACGATGGAGGATGAGGAGCTGGTGGGGAGGAGGGCGGGCGTGCCGACGGCGCTGCTGCCGTCTGCGGCGCCGGCGGGGGTGAGGCGGGGGGTGGAGGCGCCGCCGTGGGTGTATTGGGGGCGGTGCTCGACGTAGGCTTTGAGGAAGCGGCGCTGTTCCTGGATGGTTGGGTAGACTGCCGTGTTGCAGAGGAAGGGGAGGGATTCGTGGTGGTAGTTGTAGGACCATTCTGTGAAGTGGTTTGCGAACTCGAGGCCTGGGACGTTGGCGGCGGCGTACTCGAAGTCGATTACGACGAGCTGCTTGTGCTCGTTTGCTGGCTTCAGGAGGGGGGACTTTTCGTCGTCGGGGCGCATGCGGAGGATGTTGCCGTATTGGGTCTGGAAGAGCGTGTTAGCTGGTGACTGACTTTGACATTTGGGGGTAAAAGATAGGGGCAAGTGCACTCACGTCGTTGTGGGCAAAAACGAGACGCTCGCGGATGGCGTGGCCCTTGTAGGCGCTGAGAGCCAACTCGCGATACTTGTCGTAAAGCTCCTTAAACTGCTTCCACTCCACACCACACACGTACCCGCGGTCGCGGAAGACGCAGTTGCCATTGCGTACGCCTTCGTCGAGGGCGCAAATCTTCTTCTCGACGTTGCCGAGCCAGGCATCCCAATTCTTGAGCACGGCAGGTCCCTCATCCTTTTCTCTGTCCAAGACGTCGATGCCAAAGTGGAGCTCCCGCATGCGCTTAGCAATCTGCTTGGAGGTATCGGGATCGCGCAGGTCGTTGGGGGTGAGGGTGATGGAGTTGAAGTACTCCTCGAAGCGGCCGTTGGTGAAGCACCCGAGGAGTCTCGGGCCAATCTTCTTTCGCGCCAGTCGCCGGAGCACGCTAAGTTCGTTCTCGCGGTCGATGAGGGCTTCGAGTCCGTAGATGCGCAAGAGGAGCTTTGGTGGGGGCTTCTTGCCGGGTACTTCCCCGAGGTCTTCGGGAGGAGAGACGACGTAGACGGCGTTGGTCAAGGCTCCGCTGAGACGTTGCACGATGACGCTGTTGCCACTGTCCAGAGGAACTCTTCTCCAACCCTTGATTCTCAGAGTATGGGCTAGACGCACAATCTCATTCTTGAACGTTTCCCAGGCCTTCTCCTTCTCGTCCGCCTGGCCACCAAGGGTCAGGTCGTCGGTACTCTTGCCACCACCACTGTAGCTGAGGGTCTTTGAGTTGTCGAGAATTGCGTCGCAGGTTGGTACTATGACATCCTCGCCGATGTAATCGGTGTCGGAGCTTGCCGTCCTGTGGAGCATGCTACGCGACAAGGACTTCTTGTGACGGAGGGAGGGGCGCCTGCCGACCTTGGGGCTCATTTGAGGCACCGAGCTGATTCCCATAGAAGCCATGCTGTCCTCTATGATCTTCTGCAGCCTATCGAAGGAAACGTCGCTGGAATCGGAGTCGATGGAGTCCGAGCGTGAGCGAGGAGCAGCGGGCTGGGCTGTCGGGTCTGCCGTCTCTGCCGCAGGAGATTGTTCCTTCTTGGTCTTTGACTGCGGTGAGCGGCGTCGGGGCGATGTCTTGCTCTTCCGGGCAGCCTTCTTCTTCTTCTCATGCTCTAACCAGTCGTTGAGCTGGGCAAGCAGCTTCTGACTCTCGTAGTGGGCCTTGTGGCCGTGGCGATGGTGGTGATGAGAGGCTTGAGCTGCGGCTGCGGCAGCAGCAGCAGCAGCAGCAGCGGTAGCATCGTCGGAAGACGGGCCAGGCGACGGCTCCATGACAGGGGAAGAGCGAGACGATGAGGAGCTGGTGAGGCCCATGCGACCTGTCAACCTCTTGGCCATGTTGGCGGCGTACTGTCTCTTGTGGTGATGATCGGAAGGCGGGGCAGGTGGAGGCGGGGCGACAGCGTCAGCCTCTGGCTCAGCGATTTGAACGACTGTGAGAAGGTTAGTACATCATGTGTCTTTTCTTACACGTCATAAGCCCAGCAACGATACCGGTCCATCAAGCCGTGTCTGCGATGAGCAGTAAAGTGTTCCTGGGTGACGCGGGGCAGGCACGCAGACATGGGCACAAGCATGAGCATTGAAACGAGTTACTATCGCGGCTCGACTGCCAGCCACATGTGTGCGACCCCTTATCCCCCCATCACTGTCGAGATGACACGATACCACTTGATGGGAGTGCCGAGCCTGCAGACCGTGGGTATGTTTAAAATGAGACGAAGCCAGACGTTTTTTTGAACTGACCTTTGGCGGTGTTGGACGCGCACTCTTCATCCGTCTTCATGGCTGATCGCAGGGGCTGCTGCTGTCCAGTGATCTGGGGCGACGAAGAGGATGACATCTTGGCAGGCAAGACAGAGGAAGAAGAGGCGGGCGCAACAGAGTTTATGAGAGAAGGGAGTCTCGCGCGCGCGCACAAAGTCGGGTAATGGTGCTAGGTTCGCGGCTATACGGATAGAGGAAATTTTGCTCGCGTGAGATGACAGGGGATTTGCAATGTGCGTCGGTGAAGAAAATCGAGGTTATCCTCCTTTGGGGAGGTGAGAGGTGACAGTTTGCGATTGCAGCTTAGGTTGGGTATGGGGGAGCCTGGAGGGGAGGGGCTCAGAGAATGGGAATCCCACGATAAGTACGGAGTCGGGTGCTAGAGGTTTCTTATCGGGCCCGGCGCAAAAAGACACGGAGCGGTTTATCGTGGGGCACGCAGGCGACACGGGTCACCTTCAGACCAGGTAGGTAAGGTACCTGGTAGTGTAAGATGGACCCCAACTGTGAGGGGTGACGGGGGGGCTGGCTGCAGGCTGGGTTAGGTTGGGTTCTCGAAGTGGTTCTGGAAGAGGAAGATTTACGAGAGGATGAGACGAGAATGGCAAGAGTTTGTGCGGGGAAACGATGCAAAGAAGAAGGGTGTTCAGATGAAGGGCCAAAGAATAGAAAAGAAAGACACAACAAAACACGTTGAGCGGTTGTTAGGCGAATTACAGCCACAGCAAAAGGGCAACTAGTCGTGTGGTGCGAGGTTCTGAGGAGGTTGCAGTTATGGGCCGTTGGTCGCTTTGGTTGACCGAGCCGTGGGGACGGGGACCACTGGGGAGAGCTCCAGGCAGTGGACCTCCAGCTGGAAGTGGTCAGGTGCACCCCTCGCCGTCATCCCTGCCCGCTTTACAAAAGTAAGTAGTGCGTATATACTGCGTAAAGGTAGGTACCTTATCATTGGTCCCAGGTTCCTTATAGCGCGCTTTAGACCGTACATTGTCCCGCAGTGCCGCAAATGCACCCGACGACAACCGCACAAATTTGGTATTCCGCCGACTTCCGCCCACCTCACATGTCAAGGTACCTTGTCTTGTCTTCAGGTAACTGCACAATTCCAGAGCAAGGGTTCTTCTTATCGTCGCACTAACACCAATTCGCTCCTCCATCACTTCACCACCAGCTAAAAAAAACTCGGGAAGGATTCTGTCACCGACATGACATCTCACGAGGCCACAGAAACATACTTTAGAGTACCTTAACCAACGTCAAGTTTGGCACCTTTAAGTCTCTGTCAGCCCGGTTCCATGGCAATGCCACGCAACCACGCAACCATCCCGAAAAGACAAGACTAAATGTGACGTCAGGGGGACCCTACTGTACCAGTCGGGAGCTCCCGACCCTTGCTTTCCATGGCATGGCGCGCGCGTCTTGCATGTGACGTACATGGCGACACACCAACAGTTCGCCCCCAAAATTGACAGCAGTTGACATCAATTGACAGCTTTGGGCGAAAATGGTATTTGGGTTCTTCTCCAATTACCATGCCGGTAATTGCCATGTGCCTCAATTGACCGTCCAATCTCCTTCTTTAAATGTACACGACGCTATATCGCTGGGACAGACCGTGTAGACGTCTAAATTGCAAAATCCTGCTTCAATACATGTACAGACCTTGGTACACGTACTTTTAGCACACACTGCACACACACACACTCTCTCTCTCTTTCTCTCTCTCTCGATTGAGCTCTGCCACACCTTGTATTACACGGTCCAGCTGGCTTTGTAGTTACACGCTCTGCCATTCACCGGTGGGCTACGACTATATTGCCTAAATACAACACACTACTTGAGAAGCTTCTAGTACCAACATGCTCCAACGCATGGCTAGATCTTGGCCGACCTTCCCTCCCTCTGCAACGCCCACTCAACCGCCGCCTTGACATCATCCACAATCATCTTGGGCTCATGCGTAGGCGCGCCCCTCTCCTGGCTCCAAACACCCGTCTTCACCAGCACAGAAGCCCACTCCGTCTCCTCGTTACTGTAATCATTCGCGCCCCGGATGTCGCTCTCCGGGTTATCCCCCACCATGTACACCGTCTTCAACGGCGCGGCATCTCCACCACCACCACTCTTACTCTTACCAAGCAGCGCCTTTCGATGGGCATCAAGAACCCGCTCTGCATACTGATACGTAGTCGCAAACGGCTTCCCAAACACAGTCCTCTTCAACTCCGCCTGCCCCGCCGTGACCTCCTTCCACACGCCCGCCACAGCCGCCTGGAATGCCCCCTGTCCGAACCGCGGCTGGTGGTACGTCGTCGACCAGAACAGGTCCGCATTCGAAAAGATGAGCGGGGGCTGCCCGTCTTGCTGCCACCCGCCGTTCGGCAGCGACGCGTCGCCGTTCTTGGGCGAGTACGTTCCCAGCAGACCGTTGCGCGACAAGAGCAGGTCGGTGATGATTTGGATGTCGAGAGCCCAGTCCCGCGGGTCGTTGAAGACGAACATTGCGTCGATTTTGAGCGCGTCCGCGTCTGCTACGGTGCCGTCGTGGATCGGTTTCGGTAGGGTCTCGTGGGAGTCTGCGTAGACCGACTTTTTGAGGAGTTCAAAGGGGAATACTTCGGGGTGGGCGTGGATGATGTCTGCAGGCGTCACCACGTTCTTGAAGCCGTACCTTGTTGGATTGTCAGTTGGTGTGAAGCTTAGAGAGCATGCGAACTCTCAAAGGTGATTGACTTACAGCTTGGCAATCTCTCTGCACTTCCTCGCATCGGCACCCGTCAGGAAGATGGTCTTGTCTCCCAGTCCCTCCGGCCCCTGCACCAGCTCTTGAAAGGGAGTGTGCGACTGGACAAAGTTGTCCACCGAGAGCTTGACCCCGAGCTTGTCGCTCAGGTCCTTCACCCGGACGGCCTCGGGCTTGCCTCCGCCGTTGGTCAGGAGGATGAACGGGATGTTGTTGTCGTTGAGATACTGCAGCGACTCGGCGGCCCCGGGAATGGGCTTGGCCACGTGCAACAGAACGCCATCGATGCTGCCCTCTCTCGTTAGTCACGTCTCTTACACAGTTCCTGGTGGAACATGGGTGATGGTTATGGCTTCCAGGACCTCATCGGGCCCCCCAATGAGCTACGCCTTCTCGCGCTGTTGGGTTTGACTCACTCAAAAGCAAATGCAAACGACGGGGCTTCGCCCGCCTCGAAAACCGGCTTCTTGCTACTGAACCACCGTTCCGAACCAAAAGTCTTGGTGGCGCCCGGTAATCTCGTCAAAGGCAGCGTAACCCTCCTCAGCCCGGAAAGTTCTCTCTCGTGACGCCCGATACCGGCAGCCGCGCACCTGAAAGGTGTCGGTGAAGTGGTGAGTGGCCTCGAGACGAGCCGACCGAGGCCCGTTGTCCTGACTGCCTGTCTCATGATGTGTAAAATGCAAGTCCCTTCAAAATCAATCTGGAATTCAAATATGCTGCATGACAGAACGTGAAAGGAAAAATGGGTGCTGTTTGAGTGTAAGAGTGATGATGAGTCGAGGTTGCCCGTGTGGTCGAGGTTGAGCCCGTGGGCACGGATAACGGATAACGGTCAACACTGACTGAGCTCTCCCCTGCAGGGGACCTACCCCTGCCATCCGTCCAATGCTCTCCGCTCGCTCGCTAATTTTAGCGGCTGAGTCGACCTCAGGTCTGCGGGGTGCGTCTTGAGCCCATCATTCAATGCAACGCCTTGAAACCGGCCGCCTCATTATTAGGTGAGGAAGCTACATTCTGATACCAAAGACCTATAATTCAGATAGATGCGTTCCTTCTCATAGTTCATGATTCATGTGTGTTAGTCGCCAAAGACAACAGTCTGGATTTCTGTAGATAGCATCAAAGCTACGAAGGCTCAGGAGGGAGTTTGATGATTCCGTACTAGGTACAAGAAATGTTTCCTTAAAATGCAATTACGGTGCACTCACTGCCATAACTACAGTCTCAAAGATACATCGACCTCCATTCGTTGAGAATCAAGGCTAAATTGAGGAAGGCTGCAATAATGTTCCATCGATTGCAAACATTCCAAGGCATTGCAGTGTGATTGAGTGGTCTTGGAGCAAAGATGGCTCAAAGGTCTATCCATATAACAGTTGATAGTACATATTACACAAGTTGGTACACCACGCACTTTCATCAATCTTCTCGCTTTCTCTCAACCTACTCCTCCTTCTTCCACCCTCCCTGCCAATCATTCATATGGTCCAGAATAATCTTGGCCGCCTGCGACGGCGAGTGCTGCCGCCCCAGCGCCTCAACAAAGTCGCCCTCGGGGTCCATCAGGTAAAAGTATATGCTGTGGTCCACCAAGTAGTCCTGGCCCGGCTTGACGTGCTGCGGCGTGCTGAAATAGACGCGGTACAGCTTGCACATGGCCTTGATCTCGTCGTAGGTGCCCGTCAGGCCGATGAATTTCGGGTGGAACTCGGACAGGTACTCCTTGACCACCTTGGGAGTGTCGCGCTCCGGGTCGCAGGTGATGAAGAGGGGCAGGACGGAGCCGGGGCGCTGCTTCTCGACGAGGTCGTACATCTGGGCCATCTTGTCGAGTTCGTCGGGGCAGATGTCGGGGCAGTGCGTGAAGCCGAAGTAGACCTGTGGCAGACATTGTCAGCTTTTTCTTGTTCTTCTTCCCTTGCGATATTGTACGGCTCCACGAACCAGTGCGTAGCGACCCTTCATATCCTCGCTGGTGAACTTGTTGCCGTTCTGGTCGGTCAACTCGAACTGTCCTCCCACCTTGGGCCGTCCCATGCCCTTAGTCGCCTCCGCAATGCGCTTGCGCTCCATGCGCTGCTTCTCGGCCTCAAAGTACCATGTCAGACCAACACCGGTTCCGACGAACAGCAGGCCTGCCTTCCACGAAAAGGGCTGGTTCAGACATCCAGTCAGCATGACCACTCTCAATGACAACGGCACCCAAGTACTCTAGATAGAGACCATACCCCTGCTCTGTATCTGCTCTTTGCCTCCTCTACGGTCTTGAACGTCTTCGTCCTCCTTTGCGCCGGGGAAGGTCTCGTCTGAAGCATGTTCGGCGCAGCGGTAGTCGGCCGGGTCTGCTTAGGAGACGTCGATTGGGAGATGCATCGTCGGCATTGTGTCGAAATTGTGGAGGAAAGAGACTTCCACAGAAGCCTCGTAGTGGCTTGCGACATGGTTGAGGTAATTGAAGATTTAATCAACGAGATGATGCAGGCCGACCGGGAAATCTGGGAGCCTTCGTCATTCGAAAATCGTAAGACTCCAAAAAAGCTCTCGGTGAGCTTGGGCCACCTGCCAAAATATTGTGGGTCGGAAGAACCATTGATGCGGTATTCCTTCCCTATCGTTCTGTTCACCGAAACAGACCGAGAGCTAGCCGATCTCACCGAGATAGCCGTGGGTCTTTTCTTAACGCTGGACCTTCCACTCTCACTCACTCTCATTCTGTAACTTCAATCTAGTGAACCTCAGCGCCGTGCATCACGTAACAAACGAAATTGTTTTTCCTTTTTCTTTTCACTAAAACTCACTCTTTGTTCTCACCCTGCGCTCTCAATATCTGTGTTCCACTTTCAGGTCGTCACTGCTGTAAAGATATATGCTGGAAGCCATGGATTCAGACATGGAGCCAAAGATCAAAGGCGGCGAGGATGGGGATCTCGAGATGGAAGACGCGCCCGGCCAAGTTTCCACCACATCTCAAACGGCACTTCAGAATACAGAAGAGGAGCAAACGGATTTCATTACGGCGCCGTCATCACAACCCAATTCTTCTCTCCCCCCTCCAACTAGAGAGGCTTTCTCTCCTTCCACCATTCTAGAAAGCACCGAGAAGCCATCAGAATCTCAAAAGATGGGACCGAAGAAGAAGGGAACCGCTGCAGTCAAGAAGGTGCCGAAAAGACCCAAGGGTGGTCCATCGAAATCAAGCAAGCCCAAGAAGCAGACTGACGCAACGTCCACGACATCATCCGCTAATCTACAAGATGACTTGGCAGGAGGTTCCGATGAAGAATCAGACAACGGACCGTATTGCATCTGCCGCGGTCCAGACGATCACCGGTTCATGATCTCTTGCGACATGTGCGACGACTGGTTCCACGGCGAGTGCATTGGCATGAGCAAGGAGGTTGGCGAGAACCTCATTGAGCGTTTCGTCTGCCCTAACTGCGCAGACGGCGACCAGAACGTCAGCCTCTTCAAGAAGACGTGCTCGTACAGGAACTGCATAAAGGCCGCGCGTCTCTATGATGGGCCGGAGAACAGCAGCGTCTTCTGCAGCGATGAGCATGCGCACATGTTTTGGGAGAAGAGCATCGCGGCCCTGCCGAAGAAGCACTCATCCAAGAACGGTACGCAGGACGGACTTACTCAGGAGGAGGTCATGGGTCTGTTGGCTAGCACGCTTGCCGGTGTCGACTCGGATGATGGCAGATGGAAGGTCCGAACCAAGCCGTTTGCTCCAAAGCATAACGGAGGTACGCAAATCAGTTCAACGGCTCAACTGGATTGCGCAATTAGACTAACTACTTCATGCAGCTGAAAGCCCTGAATCTAAGACTAAGAATCTTATACCAGCGTATCTCACCGAGGAGGAGAAGGAGATTCTTACAGTGTCAGCCGCGGAGCGAAAGAAGCTGGGCGAAGAGGTCCTCCTCTGCCAAAAGATGCTCCAGATCCTCGAGTGGTCCAACGACCGGCGAAAGGCCCTCATCGCCTCCAAGCAATTCGAAGACGCGGCATGCGGCTACGACTACCGCCTCGACCAGGTGGGCGTCGTGGGCCCCTTTGCCAACTGGCTCAAGTCGGATGAGGCCAAGGAGATCTACAAGGCGGGCAACCTCGACGTCGGCAGCCGGCTGAGCGGCGAGGACAAGAATCTTTGCGACAAGAAGCGTTGCAAGCCTCATCAGGGATGGTACTCAATCCACACTAGAGATGTGAAGTACCAGATGAAGCTCCTGGCTGTGGATGCGAACACGAGGCTGGATGCGGAGCGCCGCATCAAGGAGGCGGCGGCGGAACGGAAGCTGAGGAAGGAGGCGGAGCACAATACCGTGCAGCGTGTTTTGCCGGATGGGACTCTGGGCCCGCCCATAGCCACTTGAGATGGCTTTGGCTTCGATTCAAGATTTGAGATTTGTAATAAGGCGATGGCGAGGACAAGGCGTTTCCGGGGTCAAAAAGGCTTGAGATATTGCGATGCCCAGCCAGAATACCTAGGCTGTGTCTCGACACTGCGACAGGGAGGCAATGTAGTCCAGTCACTTTGGAGTGCTTTGGAGAGATGGCCGAAAGCCGTCTAAAATCACAATCACGACTTGGTACGATTCCCGGCATGGCGGTGATGAAGAATGGTATTAATCTGGGCCTTTACCCATCGGCATCAATATCATTCAACTTCCCACCTCTTTGCCGGTTACCATTTCCCCTTCAGTTGACAGGTTTATTCACCATGCAAAGCCAACGCAGCAAAGACATAATACCAAGAAATGAAGCATTCTGTGGAACCATAATGCTAGAAGCAAGGGATCAAACATCCTTCAAAGGATGTTCACCTCGTACAAATCGCCAGTGACTAAGCACCCCGGATACGCCAAGACGTCAATTCGGCCCGCGACTTGTCTCTGCTTGTCTTTGATCCTTCAACTTTCCCACACCAAATAATTTCTCACCCATTTTCCCATCTTCTCATTTGCCATACACACTCATTTTGGCATGCTCCCCGCGTCATACACTAAGCAAAGCAACCCACACCAAGAATGCGTCAAGAAATAACAAAGCCCCTGAATGTACGGATAGGGCATTCCACCAAGTGTCCATCATGATATTCCGCACCCAATGGCCCTCCATGGCCCCGTTTCCCTTGCCGCCAAGCACAGAGCCGAGGAACCCGTTCTGCCCGTCTGGGGTGTTCTGCTGTGCCTCTCTAACCATCTCGGGGCTGGCGTGACCAGACTATCAAACCCCAAATCTCCAAATCTCGTAAAAACAACGAGCTCTCAAGGTGGCGCGAGGTCTGCCTACCGGTATTATGCAGTCAGGCTAGCTCCAACGGCCCCAGATAGGTAGCCCTGCTGGGCGTGGCTCCAAAGAGTCTTGCCTTTCTTCCCCATTTTTGCGGCTGTACTAGAGGAGAGCTCCCGCTGTTGTCCCATTGACAGAAAAGGACGTGCGATCCCGTCGCCGTTTGGCATCTGACAGCTCCGGCCAGCGATACTCTGCTTTCTTCTTTTTCCTGTAGTCTCAACAGCCTTGTGTTGCTTACCGGCTCATGTCCCCGGTTTCTCGAATACCCGTCCAGACGTCTGCTAGGATAAGCTTCTCCGCATAAGAAGCAGTCTGCGGGGGTGGAGCAGACGTAAACAACAGGGACTCGATCTCCAACCACGGGCGTCCGTTTCTCGAGGGAGTCGATGCTTTGGGCCCCCCCTCCCCAGTCCACAGGGATGAAGCTATCCACGACGACCTTGGCCCTCGCGGCCCTGGCGTCGGAAGCCGTCTCGCAAAAGGTCATCTCAGCCAACTTCCACAAGATCCAGCTCCCCGTAGACCTGGTTCAAATCACCCGCCGCGACACCCTCACCCTCGCGGCGCTCAACAACATCACGGGCGGCGGGTACTACTCAGAAGTCGAGATCGGCACCCCGGGACAGAAGGCGCTGCTGCACGTCGACACGGGCAGCAGCGACACGTGGATCGTCGACAAGCAGGCCGACCTCTGCACGAGCACGAAGCTGCAGCGCCAGTACGAGACGGGGTGTACCGAGACATACAACTCGACGGCGAGCTCGACGTACAAGGTCGTCGGTCAGAACGGGTTTGATATCACGTACCTTGACGGCAAGAACATCAAGGGAGACTACATCTCGGATGTCGTCAGCATCAATGGGAAGACGGTCAAGGACCAGCAGCTTGGTCTGGCGATTCAGACGGTCAAGGGCACGGGGTTGATTGGTCTGGGGTTCTCACAGACTGTGGCGACGAAGCGCAAGTATCCTACCATTCTCGACAACATGGTTACGCAAGGTGTCATAGGCAGAAAAGCCTTCAGTATATGGCTGGTAAGGGAGGCGCTCTACAACTTTCAATCCTCCAGCATGTCCACTGACAGTGACGGGTAGAATGATCTTTCGTCGTCTGAGGGAACATTACTGTTCGGCGGCATTGACACGGAGAAATACATCGGCTCGCTCACCACGCTCCCGCTCGTCAACGACCACCACTCGGGTAACATGACAAGCTACAGCATATCCATGACCGGCGTCGAAATCGAAACACCAGACGGCAAGACGGTCAACATGGCCGGGGACAACTTCAACGCAGCAACCGTCCTCGACTCCGGGTCAACGGTATGCCTCCTCCCTGAGCAAATGGCAAAGTCTATCTGGGTTAAATACGACGTCGTCGATGCGGGTTACGGCTTCATCGACTGCAAGTGGCGAGGTCCCCAGGGCGAGGGGATCTTTTTCGACTTTGCTTTCGCCGGCGTCAAGATCCGCGTCCCGATGGAGGAGATGGTCCTGGATAACCTTGACCCGATCATGGACCAGCTCAAGGGCCTCACCCCGTTCGACAAGCCCTGCATGTTTGGTATCCAGAATAGCGCCACGTTCGACGTCAACAGCACAGAGTTTGCGCTGCTGGGCGACACGTTCCTGCGCAGTGCATACGTCGTCTACGACGAGGCGAACCACCAGGTCGGCATCGCACAGTCGAATCTCAACGCGACCCGGACCAATGTGATTGAGCTCCGGGCGGGCGAGACTGCCTTGCCGACGGCCACGGGTGTGGCGAGCCAAGCTAGTACGCCGGCGCCGACGTCGACGAGGGCGGGGACGGGGACGATGACGAGGACGGCGGCTGCTGGAATGGATACGTCGGTAGCGTCGGCAGGCGCTTCGACGCCGTCGTCGAGCGAGTCACCGAATGCCGCGTCACATCCTGGGCTGGTGGCCTCGGAAACGGACGGCTTTTTGGTAATGGTGCTCATGTCTGTCTTTGCTGTCGTTGGCGCGGCGCTGATGGCGGGTTAATTCTCATATGCATATACTTACTCATACTTTCTAAATGATAATGTAATTTGACGTCAAGGTACAGACGCTCTTCCTCGCGTCTGGCATGCCTCCAAAGCGTGGCCTATATTGCATTCACTGCATCTTCATTCGGTCTGTAGATTGTTTGAGAGAGAGAAGTATCTCAATTGAATCAATAATTGACCTGATGTATTCAGTCAATCGCAATTCAGACTGTCGTCTCAAACTGCGGAATGTCACTGCTTAAAGTTCGAACCCATCAATGGAGGGGGGGAACCGGTGGAGCGGCTGCACCCGAAGGGGAAATTTTTTTCACGCCGGTTTTTCGTCACCCGTGCCGAGCGGACGGTGCGCCGCGACCTTTTCAACCTTTTGAACGTCTCCCAACCTCATCCCGAACTCGGCTTCGAAAACCTGACTCATCCTCCGTCTTCTATTCACCAAGGTGCGCCAGATTACTGTTTACAAGGCTCTAACTCACGTTGCTCACATCTCCCGACTTTGGTTGACCTCTCCGTCCCTTGTCGCGCTATAACAACTCGACTGCCCCTCCATTGAACCCCTCCAAAGCCGACAATTTCAACCCCTCCACCCCACATTCACTCACCTCATTCACACGGCTCTCACACAATGGCGACTGCTAGCGTCACATCCGTCGACCTCACCGGCCTTAAGAAAATCGGCCAGGGCAAGGTTCGCGATGTCTTCGAGGTCGACGACAAGACGCTCCTCTTCGTCGCCTCCGACCGCGTCTCGGCTTTTGATGTCGTCATGAAGAACGGCATCCCTGACAAGGGCGCCATCCTCACCCACGCCTCTGTAAGGCTCATTCTCTCATTCCGCACCACTCACTCACTCACTCACCCACTCACTCACTCAAATCCTCTCACTCTTCACAACCCCTTCTCATTCTATATCCTCGAATATTAGATCATGTGAGAAGTCATCTTTACTAATGCGACTGCTCAACGGCACATAGGCCCACTGGTTCAAGGTTCTCACCGACCGAGTCCCGGGCCTCAAGACCCACTTCATCACCCTCGACCCCCCGGCCGGCCTGCCCGCCGCCGACGCCGCTCTCATCAAGAACCGCGCCATGCAGGTCCGCCGCCTCAAGGTCATTCCCCTCGAGGCCATCGGTATGTCTCAACCCCATGCTTCTCATACTAAACCTTCTCGTGATTGTAAATACTGACCGTAACCCCAACAAGTCCGCGGCTACCTCACCGGCTCCGCCTGGAATGAATACAAGTCAAAGGGCACCGTCCACGGCATCCCCGTCCCCGCCGGCATGCAACAATCCCAAGCCTTCGCCACGCCCCTCTACACCCCCTCCACAAAGGCAGAACAGGGCGAGCACGACGAGAACATCCACCCGGACGAGGCCGTCAAGCTCGTCGGAGCCAAGTACGCCAACCGCGTCGAGGAGCTCGCCCTCCAGCTCTACGCCGCGGCGCGCAACTACGCCGCCGAGCGCGGCATCATCCTCGCCGACACCAAGTTCGAGTTCGGCGTCGACCCGGACACGGACGAGGTCGTGCTCGTGGACGAGGTGCTCACGCCCGACAGCAGTCGGTACTGGCCTGCTGCTGGTTACGCTGTCGGCCGCGACCAGGAGAGCTTCGATAAGCAGTTTATTCGCAACTGGTTGATTGAGCAGGGGCTCAAGGGGAAGGAGGGTGTCGCGCTGCCGGAGGATGTGTGCAAGGCTACGGCGGAGAAGTATAAGGATGTGTTTGTCAAGTTGGTGGGGAAGAGCTTTGATGAGGTTGTTGCGTGAGGGGAGTGCTGAGGGGATGGACAGTCGTGTTTACTATCAGTCTTTTGCTATATTACAGTCTCTGGAATTGCTACCTAGAGTCAAAAAGAACTGGGAATGGCATAAGAATAGAAAAGAAGTTCTTTTGATGTGTGTGATCGTGAGGTAGTAACGCTCGCTCGATTGTCGGAAAAGCGTATAGTACAGAATGAACATCCCGAATGAGCTATAATACAACGTAATTGCAACCTTAAAGCGGCCGCCAGTAGTGAGAAATCACCAATTCCCTCCCGTCTTTTCTTCCAAACTTTTCTCAAGATCGTGCGCCGGGCATGAAGTGCGAATGGGGCTCGACGAGTTGCTCGAAATGTCCAACATCTCTTTGGCATCCTCAAAAACCAGAAGATCTGATGAGCTGTCCTCTTCAGACTCGATTCCATAATCCAAAGGAATCAGCAGGCCCGACTCCATGAGCTCATCAATGCTTCCATGGGCTTTGGCTTCCATCTTCAGCACCGATAGCAACTCATCAAAGGCTACGCTCAGCTCATCTGACGAGTCATTACGCCCATCAATGACTTCCTTATAGTGATCCAGAATATACGTTTTGTCAGGATAGCTTCGAAGATGCTCGGCTGCCGTTAAGAGAAGTATTGTTTCGACGTCGGCATATCTAGCGACTGTCTCCAAGAGGTTGGGTCCCTTCAGTCTTGGGCACTCGTTGTAGTCGAACCATCTCTCGAGAAGGAGTTTCAGAACGCTATGGTTGTTGTATTGAATTGCTGCAGTTAGGGGTGTTTGGCCAGCTTTCGAAGTCGCGTTGATGTCGGCTCCGTATTCCAGGAGAAGCATTGCATGAGCGGCGCTGTTTCCCCTCGCAACATGCAGGAGTGGTGTGACGCCATCCACACCGCTCGCTTCAATTTTTGCGTTAAAATCCAGTAAAGTCTTCATTAGGACCGGGTCAGGCGCGTTACGTGCGGCGCAATTGAGCGGTGTGCCGAATTTGACCGACGGTGGCAGTTCGGGATCCGGTAGTGCTCCGGCCTCCAGAAGAAGTCGAACACACACTGACTGGTTCTGATTAGCAGCGAGAGTGAGTGGCGTATTGAGTTTCTTGTCCATGTTATTGGGATCAGCACCCCAGCTGAGGAGTGTCACCACGGCTCGCTCGTCGCCTCTCGCTGCTGCCCACTGCAGTGCTGTCCGTCCTGTGCCGTCTGGAAAGTCTAATGACTTTGGGTCCTGCCGTATTTCCTCTTCTAAATCACCAATACAAAGGCCTAGGACAATCTTATGAATACGAGCAAAGTTTTGGCGTTCATTGAAATCACTACCCTCCGCAATGAGCCGAAGAATCTCAATGACTTCCTGTGAGATGTTGGCCCGGAGTATTATGTCTCCTGCCTTGTCGCTTGGGCAATCATCACTTGGTGCAATCGGCCTGTAAGTCAACATGTTTAGTACATCACAAGGTATTGCGAGAAATCGTCGAGTTGTTGGCATACTTATAGGTTGGATCTGCCCCTGCAGACATCAGAAACTTGCATGTCTCATACTGTTGCCCATACAGCGCCCACTAAATACTGTTAGCAACATGCCCTGAATTGACAAAGAGCCTGCTTCACTTACTCGGAGAAGAGAGTATCCTCGCGTTGAGCTAACATCACGAGGCGATGCTAGTCCCTGACCAAACAAACTCTTCAAGCCTTGTATATTTCCATCAAGCGCATAGCTCACACATTGCGATGAATCCGGTACGCGTCGCAAGGTGCTCAGTTGAAGGGAAGGGCCAACATTCGCTTCGTACGATAGATGTAGACGAATGATTTGAGACCAGCACACCCCCAATGGAAACCAATATTCAACATTGACCGCCGGTGTCTGCCCCTTAATACACGCTGCTGAGTCGCATTTGGTGCTCAGCAAAGGCAGCCCGCTGTAACCTAGCATCAGCTGGCCAACCATACGGTCCATGAATGACGGGGACTTTCTGAGCTTTGAGGAGTGGCAAGAGCAAAGACAGGTCGACTGACACGTTGTACGATTCTGGCGTAGACGAACTCCGACAGACGCAGACTTTTCTTGGATTCGCGCAGCCGAAGCTGGGCTGACGGCTCGGACGACACGTCTCCTCGCAGGCGGCGTCGATGCATTGTAAAGTCGGCCGACCTGAGTGACTTGTGAGGTATGTATGTCTGTTGCCTGGGCTTGAAGAAGTGCCTCAAGCTTGTTTAAATGCTCATCGACTTGGGAGTATGACCTGTTTAACGACTCCTTCATTGTGCCGTGATGTTCATTAAGCAGAGCTTGTATGAAATCGTCTTGCGCTTCCTTCTCGGGGTAAACTGAGTCCTTCGAGTGCGATATTTTCAAGCTGAGCTCTTCTAAACAGAGACGGACGTGCATCATATCTTGTCTGGTGAAAGTCAGCCACATGATCCCTTAGATATGGGTTCGATACGTTTCAAGAGCCGACTCACGAATTTGACGCGCCCAGGAGGACATTCAGACTTGATTTTACTTGCTTGATCTGCTCCTGAAGCGAGGACACGGTGCCTTGCTCTCTCCTCCACATTAGTACACGAGAAATAGCCTCTTTCTTCTTCGTTCCGGTTGCTAGAAGACGCTCGAGGATTGCTTTCAGGTCTACTAAGACATTATTCCCCCTAACCAAGAGGGGCAGCAGCGTCGATTCACCGTAGGCATCCTGCCCGGAGACCCTTCTCTCCTTGACAGCGATGGCAACTTGCTGTAACACAACATTGAAGTCTTGGATTTCGTTGCTCAGCGCATGCATGCGGCCGGGTAAAGAATCCCAGTCTTCCCGAATCCCAGCGAGGAGGTTGGCAACTTGCGCCGCTACGGTCGTTATCGCAATGATGCCTGCTGAAATCGACAAAGGATCCATTATGAAAGACTGGTGTTGCGTGGACCCTGTCGCACAGAAGCGGGGAAGTTTGGCAAGGTGAGGAATGACTTGTTTGCTTGAGGTGGCAAGACGACACCGAGCCGCGAGGCTGCAGGCTGGATGTGAACCAACAGAGGATAGCCATTGAGTGCTATCAGCTACAATGTGCAGATGAACACGTGATGCCTGCAAGGGTCTTTTAACGAGACATACCTTTACCCCGCGCTTAGCCATGTTCATCTCTCACCCAACGCGAACGAGGACGTGGTGTTTTTACCGTCCCAATTGAATAGAGTCAGCACAAGCGACCAGAGCAGCCATTCTAGTTTGGCCGGTTGCCAATATGGTGTCTCTTGATGGCCAACCGTCGCCAGGACTAACGAATACCTTTGGAACTCAAATGCGAGAGGAGTGCTTCACTTTCTCTGAGGGTTATCGACCACTTAATCATGGTTCATTTGGGACTTTCCCAAAAGAGGTTCGGGATTACCAAAGGCAATTGCAGGACGAGAGCGAAGCGCGGCCAGACACATTTATACGTTATACCTACCTCAAGCTTCTCAAAGAGAGCAAGATAGCTGTTGCATCGCTCCTAGGAGCGGATCCCGGCGAAGTTGTGCTTGTTCAGAACGCAACCACTGGAGTCAATACTGTGCTTCGCAACGTGGATTTTCAACCCAGCGATACAATCCTTCACTTCGGAACCATCTATGGTGCTTGCTCTAAGACGATTCAATCACTGTCAGAAGACCGTCCGCTCTCATCATACGCAATTGACATAACGTATCCAATCGACGATGATGAGATTCTGTGGCGGTTCCGAAGTGCAATTGACGAGGTCAAGAGTCAGGGAAAGACGCCGAGACTCGCTATGTTCGACACAGTTCTCACATTCCCCGGAGCCCGATTTCCTTTCGAAAGGCTAGTGGCGACCTGCAAAGAGCTTGGGATTTTGAGTTTCATCGATGGAGCTCATGGTGTCGGTCACATCGATCTGACTCACCTCGGTGATGTTAGTCCGGACTTCTTTATCAGCAACTGCTACAAGTAAGCCAAACTGCAACACCGCTTCGAAGAATATTGTAACGCTAACTTCGAGTTAGGTGGTTGATGGTCCCGAGGGGATGTGCCGTCCTATATGTCCCGTTCCGGAACCAACACATGATCTCCTCGACAGTGCCCACATCATGGGGCTACGAGATCAAAGAGGAGAGAGACAAGATGGATCATCGAGCCTATTTCTCCAGACTGTTTGACAAGATATCCACCACAGACAACACGCCTTACTGCTGTATACCCAAAGCACTCGACTTTCGGAATCGAGTCTGTGGTGGCGAAGCAAAGCTTCGCGAGTACTGCGAGGACCTTGCGCTTCGAGGCGGTGACAGAATGGCAAAGATTCTCGGCACAGAAGTCCTAGGCGCTTCTTCAGCATCATTTCGGCGGTGCTGCTTCGTCAATGTTCAGCTTCCTCTATCTCTAAAGGAACTCGACGTCGACGCATCATCAGGACTAGGCATCGCGAAATGGATGCAAGAACTAACGCCAGCTGAGTATGAGACTTACATCCCCATTAAGTTCTACGCAGGCGGCTTTTGGTGTAGGATCAGTGGTCAGGTGTACTTGACGGTGGAAGATTTCGAGTGGGCGGCAGAGACTTTGCTCCTAATCTGCAAGCGGGCAAAGGCCGGGGAGTGGAAATGAAGAATGAATGCAATTTTTTCACCATGGATGACTTGTGGCAGGATTACTGGGATTCGAGGAGATCCCGTGAGATTTTTCTGTCTCAGTAAATCATGACACTATGCTTCACAGATCTATGAATCCAGCCTAGTACTTATTCAGCTTTCGATAGAATATGATGATGTATGTCCAATGCTAGTGGAAGCGCATGGTTGAAACCAATAGTTGGTCATTCACCTCACTTATTGTACGTATAAACATGAACAATGAAAGATTTCTTACTACTTTAATAAGAAGCAACTATCTAGTCATGAAATATAAACTGGTCAACAAGCTGTGCTATGCCACCAACAGTCGCCAAAATGCTAACCCCCGCGGCGCCTAGGCCCGCCCGCCCAAGCGTGCCGAAACCTTTCGCCCAGGTTCCGACGGCGGCCGTAACCCCCCTGAACACCTGCGTGTTCTGAGCGACTGGCAAACCAGCCGAGAGGGCGCCGGTGAAAATGTCCATCACAAGGTCCAGCGAGGTCACCTCGTTGTGAGTGCCATATGCCCAATTATCAGCGGCGTTAGTAGCAAAGTTCTGACCGACGTTGGCGCTTGGGTTCAAGGTTAGACGGAGTGCGAATTGCTTCATGGCCAGAACGCTCGGGCTGGGACGTGCCGCGCCGCCGGTAGCCTCAGCCAGCGCCGACGTCTTCGCTCCCTGCGCTCCGTCTGATGCTGCCGTCGTCCCATAGTTGGTGTTGGTATTGGACCGCGCAACACGCGATGTTGATATCAACGGCTCGTCCGGGTCGACGAGATTTTCAGATCTACTCGTGAGACCGGCGGCTTCCTGCTCCTGTTCCACGATCATGTTGGCACTGGCGTTGGTGTCCTCGGCGACCTCGGGGCCTACGACGTCGCCAATGTCGGATACAGCGCTCCCAGCCGTCGGCCCCGCATCTGCCGCCGCCGTCTCGAGGGAACCCGCGGCCGCCTTGGTCATGAAGCCTGCGCCACTCCAATACGCGCCCAGTCCGCCCGTGATGGCGCCCGTTACGGCTCCCACGGCGCCTCCGATGGCTACCTCGACCGCCCAGCCCTTGAAGAAGGTCCCCGCGTCCGTGACGTTGCGGTGTTTCCACGCGTACGTGACCGACGCCATGCCGGCGCCCAACAGGAAGCCTGACGCACTAGAGGGTAAAGATTGATAAGTCAACGTTGTTCGGGGAAACGGCATAAGTCGTCAAGATCCAAATAAGTAAGAGAACAGAAAGGAAACGATGTTACTTACGCGCCTAACCCGATCGCAGCAAGGATTGGAAGATCCGCGCCCAACGTCACAACAGTAAGGACGATAAACGCCGCGATCAAGAGCACCCCGACCACGATCGCGACCCAGAACATCCACGAAAAATGCCCGGTTGGGTCCGTATGGTTGACTGGATCATTATTCTCGAAAGCCATACGGTTCATGCCGTCCGGGTACAGCGTCTGCCGCAGGGTGAGGATGGAATCCGGGGTGGTGAAGCGGCCTGTAACCGGGTCGTACATGCGCGCGCCAAAGTCCAGCAGCTCGCTCAAGTCGTCCATGACGGCTCCCTCAAACTCACGAGAGCTGCGCGAAGTCTTGCTCCCGGTTGACTTGATCACCTGCCCGTAGTCGTCGTAAGTGATTTGCCTGATCAGACGCCTGTCGAAGCCGTCAAAGACGTGCGTTATGCTCCCTTTGTGGTTCGTCATAGGCACTCGGAATTTTCGTGATTTTTGGTCCTCTATCGGAGGGGACCCAGACACGGATGGCATAATTTTGGTCCAGACTGTGACTGCTGTTTGATCGGGAAATTTGAAGTCCTTTTTGACGGTCTTCGAGCCGTCCTTGCTGAGAATCTCCTGGTACTCTGGGCCCGCATTGATCTCGATGGACCCGTCGGGGGCTTGTCGGACGACGGTGAATAGGCCGTGATCCGAGAACATGATTGATGAGCCCTCTGAGCTTGTCGCAGAGCTCATCTTGCCATTCTCGTCGTAGGTGTAGCTCATCTCGGGGCCGTCACCATTCTTGCGCGTCGTCAGACGACCGGCAGCGTCCGAAGTGGACCAGAAGACCGTTTTGCCATCCCGGGAGCCTTCGATTCGGGTGGAATCCTCGTCCGATGAGTAGCTCAGCAACATACCGTCCTTTTCTATCAAATCTCCCGACGAGCTGTACGAATATTTGCGGTTGACACCTTCGGCGCTGTGTGACGCGACCAGCCGCCGATCGATATAGTCGTACGCGATGGATGAGCCGCTGACACTCTCGTTAAGGCTGTTTACCTGGTCGAGCGCGTTATATACCAGGTTATGGTCGACCAGCCTCTTATCTTGACCCTGCTCCTGTCCTTCCAGTAAAGTCATTCTGGTTGGCAGGCCCAGCTTGTCAAACGCAACCTCATGGTGCCACCCGCCCTGAGCCAACTCGGAACCACGGATCGTCCAAGCTGTAGGTGTGCCCGACTCGCTGAATGCAATTGTAGATGCAGATATGTCCCAGCCGCTCTGCCCGCCGCCAACAGGAGGGGCCTGCATCTTCTTCTGGGCCAGCCTAAGTCCAGAGTAGGTTGAGTTCACCGTCGTTGAATCGGGCAGCGTCTGGGTCAGGATGCGGCCCAGACTGTCGTACGTCCACGCCGATTTGAGCACAACAGATTTGGAACCATCCCAAAAGGGCACATCACCCGTCAACTTGAGGGATTGGCCCGTTTTACGCGCCGCTTCGTCGTAGGTGTATTCGTACTCGAGCTTCCGCACCGCCCGCGACTTCCCGGCCGCGTCGACTGTGTCTGGACTGCACTCGATCGTAACGCCGGCGAGCAAGCCCTTCCCGGTGCCCGGCACATCGAAACGGAATCTCGTGGTCCGCATGACACCGCCCTTAAGGTCTTTGCCGACGATTTGGACCGTTCTTCCCATCGCGTCGTACGTTCGCTCCAGGGCCTCTCCAAGCACGTTGACCTCCCTAACGAGACGGCCGCTCCCGTCGTAGGAGCGTGTCAGACCCCTTGTTCTCTTAAGCGGGTTCTGATATGGGTCGTTGATCTCGACGACGCAGCCTAGAGAGTTATACTTGCGCTGTTCGACACGGCCGCCCGCATCGGTGAGCTCGACGAGCCGGCCCCGTCCATCATACTTCCATGTCTTGACCTGGCCGCTGCCGTTCCGTGACAGAACGATCTTGTCCTTGCCATCCACGCTGGCAAACTCCTGATAATCCGTCTCAATGATGGACCTGGTACTCACCGGCGAGGAAAACTCCCCGATCAGCGCGGCGGTGCTGAAGTGGGTCGTGCGAGTAGACCCGCCCCGGCCATAGACGGCGTCTATAGCCGTGAACCCGTCGCTGGGGTTACTTGCCGGCCGTACGAGCAGCACCGCTCTGCCTAGGGCATCGAACACGGAGAGTGTCGAGCGGGAGTTGTCGGGCGCGGTACTCCAGCCTGAGGGATCGGGCGCGTATAAGGTGCTCCTCACGACGGGATTGTTTCCCGTGTCGTACTCGAAGAACGCCCACGACCTGCTGGAGGCTACGCCGCCGCCGCCACTGCTTTCCGCGTCCAATTGCTCCGCGCTGCGGCGGTTGCGGCCCTTGCAGTCCACAAAGTGGGTGGCAGGTAACACCGGCATAGAAGACGGACCGGCGAACTTGGCCACGGACTTTGTGGGTGCCGGCTTCGAGGTCACCGGGTCAATATCGGTCGTGGCGTATGAAGTCTCTTGATTGCGACAGAGTCTTGAAGTCTCCAGTATCTTGCCGAAGTCTTGGCTCTTGACGCTCGTCCCGGCCGGTCCTCCGTCCCACTTGAAGTCGTCCGTGTCGGACTTGGTAGCGGTAATCGCCTTGGTCCGCTCCCGGCCCCACTCGTCCACGGTGGTGGTCTGGATGACGCCCTTCTCCGACATGTGAGCCGTCGCCACGCCGTACCTTGCGTCCCACGCATAAGCCGTCTTGAGGTCGACGCCTGTCCCCTTGAGCATGGTTCCGACGACGTACTGGGGGTAGAGGCCATCATATGTCATTATCGTCGACAGACCGGTAGTGCTGGTCTCGGCCAGCAAATTGCCAAAAGCATCATATCCGAGGGTGGACTCGACGAACTGCTGAGAGTCCGAGGACCACAATCGCTGTGTCGTGATGAATCCTTGGTCATTGTACACGAACTGAGTCAGGCTGAGATCTGAGGAGGAAGAGTACGTGCTGAAGTTATTGCTTCCCGCATTGGAGGTAACCTTGCTGGCAGCGGTAAGGCCTTGAACGCCCAACCGAGTGGTGGGAGCGTACTGGCTAAACTTCCACTGCTCTCCAAGCCGCGTCTTATTCTTGGTGGGCTCGCTGGTCTCATACGAGTACTCTACCGTCCTATCCCTCGACTCACCGTCATACCCAAACTCCGTCATCAAGAGGCGCTCCGCCACTTTGCCCAAATCATCAAAGTAAGTCCTTGCTCTCAATGTCTGTCTGACGACGTAGCAGGCGGGTCTGCCACTACGCTTAACCGCCTCGAAGTCGTTGGAGACGGACTTGAGCAGGATCAGTTCGTCCCCGGCCCACGTTGACTGGTGACTCTTTTCCAGCCCCTTGATACGTCGTTGGAGCGCTATTGGAGAGCTGCCGTACGTGTCGCGGGTCTTGACAAGCCCGCAGAGAGGCCACTCCTGGAAGTAAGTCGTGAGAGCACGCACGCCAGACACGGTCTCGGTGCGCGAGACTTTCTCAAAGCTGGACCAGCTTCTTCTCTTGACGTCAAAAGCACCGTTATGGTACTTGTACTCGTAGTTGGCAGAGTAAGGAAGCGGATTGACCCTGGCATCGTTGTCCTCGCGGACGCGTGTCACGAGGTAGGCCGGGATGGCGATACAGCGTACATTCTCATCGTCGTCTGCAGGACGGTACGTCTTGTAATCGACACCAGACTCGTATACCTCGGCCCGCGTGGCGGAGCCATATTCGATTGTGGACCGTAAACCGATCGGACTGGTCACGGTTTGGAGGTGGTCAGAGAGCTGGACGTTATTGTAGATGGGGCGGACGGCGGCGTGATTGTCGTATAGAGAGTACGCGAGCCATCCACAGCGCGACACCCCGTTCAGGTCGGTAGGCGTCAGGTGTAGTTGGTCTGCGGGATCGCCCAGCGAGGCGCCGCCGGTCTGGACGAGAGGCTGTGAGAGGGCTTGAAATGAGCCCAGCTGGCCGTTACTGTTACCGACGGCCAAGATACAATTCCAGGTCTTATTGTCGGCGTTCGGGTATGCGTACGCAATGCCACCAAAACGGGCACTGGAGGGGTTCACGGCAAAGACGCGGCCCAGGCCCATCGGCTTCGCCGAAGTAACGACAGAGGTCTGCTCGGCCTGCCGCGCAAAATTGCCGTTGGAGTCGTGGAGAAAAGTCGTTGTGGTCATGGTGAAGGTTGCAGTATCTCCGCCGCCACAGCTGGCAACGCGTGCGGTGCAGACAACGATATCCAGGCAGCCGTCGCCGTTGACGTCGCAGACGGCCGTCGAGCGCCGGACCTTGTCCTCGGGCACGTAAGTCAGGATGGGCTGGGAGCCCAGGAGACTGAAGGCTTGCCCTTCCGAATCGTGCTGCATAGAGCCCATGCTGATGACGTCTACCCATAAACATCGAGACCCAACACCGGCGGAACCTTCCATTACGTGGACGAGAGCTGGCGCGCAGGTCGTGTCGTTATGAAAGACAAAATGTTCGATAGTAAGCCCTCGCACCGGCCACGCAGGCGACTGGCGTGACGGGGGTATGGCGTTAGGCCGCGTTATCATGGCGGCCACATCATAAAAGGTGCGAAGGGAGTAGGTGCGAGCACCATGATCAGTTATCATTTGCAAGATATCTATCTGACCGTCACCAGTGGTATCGGCGAGCAAGAAGCGACTGCCGTGTTGCCAGGCAAAACCGGACGTGATGATGATGGGCTTGTCGAACCCTTGGCCGTTGGCGCGCAGGACGGCAAAGGATAGGGAATTCCTTTGGGGGTTCCTGTACGGGATGACGAGGTCCGAACGGCCGTCGTGGTTGAGATCGGCCACCAGGATATCGGGAATATTGTTAACGTCTGTCCAGGGCAACTGAACTGGAGCATGCCCAACGTCCATGCCGAGGTTCTTGTCGTGAGGCCACTGCAGTTTTGGGGGTGTATACGTCTGAGAGGACTGCTCTTGATGTGAAGGCATCGCGGCCAAGGTGCGCACTTGGAAGAGGCCGCTGGGACTAGGCAGCTCTAGACAGACGAGATCACTGTAGCCGCGACCTGTGGTATCAAGGGGCAGGATAGCGGCAGGGGCGGCGCCAGTACGCAGGGTGAAGGCGCCGGCCGGGTCCTGGGCGAAAGGCGATGTTCCGGCGGCCGAGTCATCGGCCGCGGTATATGTGAAGGTTGTCGGTGTGAGCGCATTGTTATTTGAGCCACGCTCCGTGATGGAGGCGAGAAGGGACTCGCCGCTGGCAGGAGACGACGTGTAGGTGAGATCAAAAGCCCTGGCCAGATCTGACTGTTGGGCGCTGTCAGGACTGCCAACACGAGCCTCGATGCGTTCGAGCCTGTAGCCAATGTTGCGCAGCTGACCATGGCGGACAACAACGGCACGATCTGGGCGGGTGTTGTAGAGGAAAGTCAACCAACAACGGCCCTTGTAGCCGTTGCGGGAGTTGCTGGTGTACTGGATGGTGTCGATATACGACACTTGTGTAGACGACGTCGACGACGATCCTTTCTCTGACGGCGGACGAGAGCCTCCAGCAGCCAGACCAGGAGACTGGGAATAGTGGTAGGTGACGGTGTTCCCATGGACGTCTGTAGTACTGCTGAGACGCCACTGACCGGGCAGCAGCCGACTGTCTGGCGTGGTGCCGTACTCTTTCGTGCGGCCATCAGTATCTAGGAGTTGGAAACCTCCAGATGCCAGAGATTTGATGACCTGGCCCGCGTCGACCTGGGTACAATAGCGCGCGTCTCCCGTGCCATAGGAGCCCTGGAAGCAGATGAGCTCTGCACCATCGACGGCTAGACGCCAGGGAACGGGCACCTCCTTGCTGGCAAGAAAGTCTGGGTGCTGACGGATCGCGCGAGATGGCGCAACTCTCTCGATGGAAGACAAGCCCGCAACCGCCCAGCGGAGGCCACAAGTGCCGGCAGCATCGCGGGTTTGCGAGTACTGCAGACTGAGCTTGGGAGTATTTCCCTGCCCGATACCAGAGGGGACGGTGATGGGGAAAGAATAGCTGGCGTGGCCATTGGCGTCAACGGCGAGAGCGCCTGAGGGTCTATCCATGAGTTTCCTGTAGAATTTACGAAAGAGTACCGTAATTCAGTCCGACGATGTGCGACTGCTAGCTTCGTCTCTTCGATTCTGCAATTCTGTAACAAAAGTAAGTGGTGTGTAGTAAGTGTTTGACAGAGAGATTTCCGACTTAGATACTTACATGACGGTTGGATGAATGAGTTAGTTGACAAACACACACAAAAGACGAATAAGAAACAATTAGTCTACCCCTTTGGACGTGAAGCTTTTCAGCTAAGCAGTGATGCGCCACAACTCCATCCCTGTCTTCAGCCGTCGGAGCTAGGTTTTCAGCTCACTCGTGACGTCTTCTAACTTTTGACAAAAACACTCCGTGAAATTCCAGCTGCCTTTCGTAGTGAAAAGCGCAGTATTGGTGAGAGGACACCTTTCTTTACCCCGTCAGCTCAGAGGCGAAGCCACTCTGCGATGCTCATAAAACTCCGTCTTAACCCGTTCAATATTGATTGCCAACCAGTGAGGTAGTCGTCAAAATAGTAGCACATGCCAAACCACACTCACCTACACACGCGCACACACAAGACTCTGATCTTAGTCCGCAACAATTCACCATGTCTAGCGACGAGGCCACGGAAGCGTTGCTGCTCTGCTACTTGGACGGGAACAGACTCATCTTTAGATATCTCCGTCGCAACGCAGGAGCGGAGAACAGCTCTAACTTCGCGACCATCAGCAAGCCGTACCCGCTCAACTTGAGCAATTCGCTATACAGCTTGATCCCGGGCTACCGGCCTTCGTGGCCCATGCCGGTCAACTACAATGACAATATAGAGATCAAGTCTACCGGCGCTCTGACCTGGCAGGACGGCCTCGCCCAGCTGCAAATGGTTGTCGTTGTCAGCCACGGCCAGCAGAGCAGCGATGCCTCGAACCCGCGATACAAGGCCTTTGTGCTGGAGCTCGCCCCGAGTCTGGACATCTGCTCCGCTGCGTGCCTGCCCGCGGGGACTGAGACGGGACCAGCTACTGACTGGGCCAACCAGCCCTGGTCCGCCGGCGTCAAGCAGGACGACTTCTCACACATGTCTGCAAGCATCCTGACGTCAACGGCCGGCTGTTCGCCACGGTCTCGCCCTTCTTCCAGCCCATCGAGCATAATCTGCTGGTTCCTGACGCCAACGACTCGTATCGCGAACTCGCTTATGACGAACGCAAATGGCCCAGGGCCGACGACCGCTTTGCCGCACTCTGCTGCCGCAAAGACTCCGGTGACCGTGACTTCTCCGTGCCTGCGCGGGGCGGGACCGCGTACTTGACCGGTTACCGCCCGTCCGCCGACTGGTTCGCCTCGCCGGTGTTGATTCCAAACGGACCACGAATAGACAACAGGGGCACAGGAAACGTCGGACCGCAGCAGCTCATCTACCTCGACAACTCGACTACCGTCTTTGCGCTATATACCCCGTTCCCAGATGACAATAGCGGCCAGAGCTCATCGAGAGTCATCACGCTCGGCTTCACCAGCGCCACCGCTATGGGCAGGCTCACCTCCACCTCGACGGACACGCGGTGGTCCCTCCTCAACATCACCTCGGGCAGCCACGGCTTCCGGGCGGCTTGTGCCGTCGCCGTCCAGCCACCCGACCCGTCCGCTCCGCCGCTCCTTTACATCTTCGCCGTCGATTCCAACGACAACAATCAGGGCCGGCTCTGGTACATGACGCTGCCCCTGTGCGGGTACGACTCCATGTACGGCCACCCGAAGCTAGAGCCGGGAACTACCACCATCGAGGTGGGCGATCAGGCCGCCAGCAACAGCCTGGAATGGGTAGACGACTTTTCTCGGCAGCCCATAAACGCCGAACCGACGAGGCCGCTCAAGGTCGTCCGCTACGGCAACTCTCTTGGTGTTTTCCACCAAGTCGGTGGTGAGATTCGATTGCTCAGACTCGACCTGCAAAAGGATGGCTCCCTCATCGATCCTGCCTTTCCCCAATTTAAACACATGTATCGTCAGTATACCAAAGTCACGTCTGAGAATTCGGCTATGCTGGTATCTGCTTGCGCCATGCCCCTAAAGTTTTGCAACCGCTTTGTTTAAGACCCCTGAATTCGCTCGGGTACGGGATATGTGAGGTGGAGAATTGCAGATAAGCAGTCGTTGATATCGTAAACATCATTGACTTCATGCCAAGGCAAGGTAGGCACCGTAAATCTAGACGATCATACGCAAGTGGATGGTCTGAGAAGAGAGAGCAGAGGATGAGAGTGAACAAAGAAACTGCAGTTCACTAGACCATTTGATTCGTCAATACTGTTATCTAGTTCCGGTTGAGAATGAAACAGGATTTTCTCTGCTGGAATTTACGCAGCTGGTCCCGTGACATTGCCCATACTTCCGCCGACCAAACCCCGCCTACCGTCGCTCTTACATCTCTTATGCTTCCAGAGTGTTTATTTTTGAAGCAATTGTGACGGTCCTGGCGGTCTCCTTGCTCTGATGATCTGTCTGTTCCACTTCTACTGAAGCCTTCTCTGTGAGATGAGGGCATGTAGCAGCGGAGGCCTGACAGGCTGTGCTACAGCGCGTCAGGAGGTGGTAAATCCATGCTGCGTGATCAGGCGTAGAGCTGTGAATTGCACTTCTGCCTGATCCTGGCATAGCTACTGATAGAGGCGGCTGAAGTTGAGTACCTAGGAGAAAACCAATCAATCATTCACGTATCATTCGAGGCTAGCGCTTACTCTTGCATGTCCATCTTGGAGATATCGGCGAATGATCCTAGAAGCTGCGGTCCGACCGCTCAGTCAGGTCTCATCAGTCGCTGGTAGGTATTCAGCAGGTCTAGGTAAATCAGCGCGGGGGATTGGTTGTCGCGGCGGCATGCAGTGGTTGTTGGTTTGTGGTTTGAGGCATCCAAACACGCCTTGATAGGTCCGAAGCTGAGCTGGAGTGCGAACCCTTGTCAAAACCGAAGCACCAATGTCTCCCAGCCACGGACGCCACCTAACAGGAGGTGTTACCCTCGAGAACAGTGCCAACGGAGGGGGAGAAATCTTTTCTTTTTTTTTCGCCCGCTTCCGCTCTTTCACCGGCTTCGTTTTCTGGTGCGAGGCCAGCAGCACCATGCCGACCGATCACAACCAGAACTTCAGGATACGAGGACTGCCCCGCGAATACGAGACCAGGGCTGACGTTCGTGTATTGGTCAAGGAAGTTCTTTCTCTCAAATCCAACGCAAGCGTCATTGTTCATTCACTTGCGATTTGTCCTGTCAAACGAGACAGTCGAGTCGCAACTCTCCGCTTCAATCCCCTCCCAGATTACTTCTCAGATCGCTCTAGGAATGAATGGGTAGTCAGCCTAACGAACGAGGATGACTCCGATTTCAAGGCACCACTCATTTTCGATACTCACTTCTCGGGCTTCACGCCTCTTCAACGTACCGTTGACGAGAGTTGTAATGTAGAGTGAGTTGACGACAATCTCACGGCGACTTACGCGACATTAACCCTTGATCCAGTGTGATTGCTATGTCTGGCCTCGGAGGGCACGCATTTGGTTCGTTTAAGGAGAGAGGAGGGCCTTTCATGTGGCTCCGAGATGCGCTTCCATTAGATGTTCCAAATGCAAGAATCTTAATATATGGGTACGACACTCGACTTGTACGGAGCAGCTCCTTCCAAAACTTGTCAGACCTGGGCAGAGCTCTCCAGATTGATTTGAGAAGTATTCAGGTTGTATATTGCGCCCGTAATCCGAGTTGCTTTATGAAGCTAATCTAGCACACAGGACCCAGGGCATTCTCATCCCATAGTGTTTATCGGGCACAGCCTGGGAGGTCTTGTTATCAAAGAGGTCAGCTCGATCCAAATGAACACCGAAGAAGGAATTCATCAGCTACTGACATCCTTGCTTTATCCATTGGTGCAGACTATAGTCAGGATGAAAGAAGAGATACACGAAGCGCATGCATCGATCCTAGATTCTATCTCTGGATTCATATTCTTTGGCGTTCCTCATCAAGGCTTGGCCATCGAGTCACTCGTTCTCTTGGTCAAGAATCAGCCGACCCGGAGTCTACTTGAGTCGCTCAACAGGAACTCAGCACTCCTCCAACGCCTGGACAAAGAATTCAACAACGTGATTAGTGCAAGGAGACCGTCAATTGTGTCCTTCTACGAAACGGAGAAGTCTCCCACGGCTGTAGAAGTAGGTTCATCTAGATTGGTTGGCCTCTAACAAAGTGCCTGCTTACGCTTAATTTAGGTAAATGGCAAGTGGGAGTTGTCTGGACCTAGCGAAGTCTTAGTTGATGTCTCTTCAGCGACATGCTACAGTAATCAACGCCATCCGATTGACCGCAACCACTCTGAGATGGTGAAATACAGCCACGGACACGACGTATTCTACAGGCGTGTCATCACCGTTACACGAGAAATAATGAGCACCAATACGCAGAGCAGAACCGATGCCAGAAGTCCCGAAACTGAAGTTGATGGTGGGTAATTAGATCCCAATATCTATCTAGACAATAAAATGACAGCTCTTGCAGCATCTATATTGCTTTCGGATGACAATAAGGGTATGGACCCCAAGGACAAACTGTAGCAAACAACTGACACAACTCAGAGTGTCTCAGGTCACTTTCCTTTCGAGAACAAGAGTACAGGTACAGCGATGTTTATTCCACAAAGAACACCTGTGGTTGGCTTCTCGAGGATCCGCAATACCAAGCTTGGTCGGATAGTGCGCGGGGCCTTTTCTGGATCAAAGGAAACCCTGGAACCGGCAAGTCAGTTCTCATGAAATTTGCAGTCACAAAGATGGATCGCAGAAGGTCCGGGGAACTCGTTGTGTCCTTCTTCATCCACGGCCGGGGAAACCCTTTGCAGAAGACTCCACTGGGTGTATTCCGGGCATTGCTTAACTCCATGCTCAAGTCCTTTCCACAATACCTCTCTCAACTCACCGAACGATTCAAAGATCGGCAGGCACGATTTGGGGCTTATGAAGAGAATCGATGGAATTGGACCGAAAGAGAACTTCAAGATTTCATGTCCGAGATTTTGACCAAGGGAACAAAAAAGCAACCTGTGGTAATCTTTGTCGATGCCCTTGATGAGTCTGGGGAAGATGATGCCACGAGCTTACTGAAGTATTTCAAAGCCCTCATGGACGATATTGAACGCGAAAAGGCACTGGTCAAAATATGCTTCTCTTCGAGACATTATCCTATCCTTGGATGCGAAACGATGTCAACAATCCATGTGGAGGAGAAAAATGACGAAGACATCAGGCTAGTCGTTCGAGAACGACTCAAAGAAATTCAACCGGTAGCAAAGCGGCAACAACTCGAGAATGAAATCTTGATGAAGGCTCACGGAGGGTTCCAATGGACAATATTGGTTGTTGCCGCGATACTGCATGGAAGTGCTATTGGAACTAGCGTCGAGAGTCTGCACAAAAGACTCACAACGATCCCGGAAGCTCTTGATGGGTTGTACGCTGGTATCTTGAGCGGCGTCGACCCTATCGAGCAGTACCAAATGACAAAACTGTTCCAATGGATTTTATTTGCTGCACGACCATTGTCTTCACACGAGCTCCGAGAAGCGTTTGCCGTCGATTATAAGGACAAGAATTGCACAACTATTTCGCAACTCAGACGCCACGACAACTGGACAGATACTGCGACTCAATTCGAGAGAATTGTCACACACATCTCCAAAGGCCTCGTAGAATTCCGAACTCGCGAGGTTTGGGAGCAACACGATCCTGATGGGGAGGACTGGGACCGGGAAGCTCAGTTCGTTCACCAGTCAGTTGCGGATTACGTGCTTGGAAAGTTTATCAAAACCACGCGCCACGATTGTTCTTTTCAATCTCCCATTGGGGTTGGTCACTTTGAGATATCGCGGTCTTGTCTCAGTTACTTGACTTTGAGAGAAGTCTTAGAAGGCGCTCAGCTACCTCGGCCTAAACTCTTCGCGAGATTCCCGCTGATACCATATACAGCACAGTTCTTGTTCCACCATATTCGGGAAGTTGAACGTGCAGGAATCCCTCAGGAAGATCTTCTTGCGCGTATTCACTGGGGTCGGCAATCTGAAATCTTGAATAATATCGCGAGCCTATGGAGAGTGATGGATCCTGACAACATTCACGCACCTAAGGGATGGCCCTTTGTTGGGGCACCATCCCTTCACGTTTTGGTGGGGTTCGGCTCAGAGAGCTGTTTGGACGCATTTCTTGTCAAAAATGATGCAGAGCTAGAAGTTAGGGATGCGGATGGGAACACACCACTACTACTGGCTCTCAGAGAGTGTCGCGAAGACATGGCCTTACTACTGCTGGATCGGTCCATCGAATGGCAGCTCCAAGAAGAGGCATCCAACATCAAGGTCGCTCAAGACAACGGCCGAGGGCACCCAAGGAATTATCTTTCCCACCTAGATTTGAAAAATCGTGATGGGGAAACGCCCTTAACTGTTGCCGCGACGATGAAGGCCGGTGAGGTAATCTTCAAGTTAATCGAAGCGGGCGCTGTTCTGGAACTCTTCGGGCATCCGTTCGAGCTCGTATCATATGCCATCCGCCACGGGGACAGAAAGCTTCTTTCAATACTATTGAAAAAGGGTGTTAAGCACGACGGAGCTATCTTTTCTGCGGTGAAGGACCTGCCTGAGAACGTCGATCTCGATGTTCTAGAAGTTTTGTCGGAACTCCTCAAGGCTGGTGGCAACACACGCAAATCTACGAACTTTGTTTGGACATCTGAGGATGAAGATGAATATGGATACGAGGATGAAGCGATGATTGTGGCGTCGCGAAGAGGTCAGACGGCAATCGTCAGCCTACTCTTGTCACATGGCGCTTCCGCGGAGGTACTGGACGATTCCGGGAATTTTCCATTGTTGGTCGCTGCACGTAATGGCCATAAGGAAACAGTGGAGGTTCTTCTTCACCACGCACCGCAAATGGTTGAAGTCTCGGACTCTAACGAGCAGACAGCCTTTGACGCAGCCGTTGTAGAGAGCCATTTTGAATGGGCATTGATGCTTCTGCCTCAAGAGAACAAAGCTGTCGCATCAGTCGAGGCATATAAGATGGCTGTCGAGGCGGGCGAAGTAGAATTAGTGGTAGCAATTCTACGCGCGGAAATAAAGCACGCAGACCCAGGCGATAAAGGCGATCGAAAGCATGAAACACCATTCTTTTGGGCTGCCCTGAAGGGGTATGAAACGGCAGTCGAACTACTTCTCCAGAATGGTGAGGTCAACGTCGATAGAAGAGACGGATATGGTCAATCGCCATTGTCATGGGCTGCACGGCAGGGGCATGAAGCCGTAGTCGCACTACTTCTGAGTACGAATCGGGTCGACGCCGATGGAAGAGACTATTACGGTCAATCGCCATTGTCATGGGCTGCCCGGCAAGGGCATGGAGCGGTAGTCTACCAACTTCTCCGTAGAGGTGGGGTCCGCGTCAATATGAGAGACGATGACGGTCAATCGCCATTGTCATGGGCTGCTCAAATGGGGCATGTAGCGGTAATGAAATTGCTTCTCGATGTGTTGGGGGTCAACGTCAATTTGATAGACTACTATGGCTATACACCACTCTTACTGGCTATTCGGCAGGGGCATGAGGCGGCGGTTAACTTACTCGTTGGTAGGGGTAGTGCCAACGTCACCTTAGAAGATGAACAAGGCCGAACGCCGCTCTTGTGGGCTACTCAGCATGGTAAAAAGGAGGTGGTCGAGTTGCTTCTCGACACGGGTAGGGTTGACGTCGATAAAAAAGATCGTTATGGCCAAACACCACTTTTCTGGGCTTCTCAGCATGGGCTTGAGGCGGTGGTCAAGCTCCTTGTGGACAAGGGTAAGGCCAGCGTTGATAGAAAAGATCAATGTGGTCGAACACCGCTCTTATTGGCCGCTCAGCATGGGCACGAGGCGGTGGTCAAGCTTCTTCTTGATACAGGTAAGGTCGATGTCGATGGGAGAGATCAACACGATCGGACACCACTCTCATGGGCTGCTGAGGAGGGGTACGATAGAGTAGTGAAGCTACTCATGGACACAGGCAAGGTTGACATCGATAGAAAATATCAATATGGTCGAACGCCACTCTCATGGGCTGCGCAGCGAGGGCAAGAGGCGGTTGTCTGGCGGCTCATGCACTCATAGAAACTTGCACACTTTGAATGATGTAGTTTCTTGGTTACATTTCCTCCTCCACGTCTTTGCTGAAAGATGAGATAGTCAACGTTGCTATGGCGACTAATTTCAATGCGGCACCTTGCCATTTCCCTAAACCAGCAGAAACCTCCTTTGGGAGGCTGCATCTCAGCATCCTTTCCGTAGCTTGAACTAGCTGTCGCTGACTACTTCTCGTGCGGCGGCCTAAGTGTGATGAACAGAGATGCACATTCCACTTTATCTGTCGAAAGGAAAGAAATGAAAGGTGCTTCAGAAGTTAGAGGATGATCCGCATCGAAGGTCGTACGTGTCCAGCAGCATCTGACAGGCGCGCATATCTGGAAAGATGGATTTTGAAGGTCTCTCTATACATACCCTCTGTCTCATCCCTTTTCGACGCCTTTTGCTTCAAGAAGCTTAGCAACCTACCCTCCCCGAAGACATGATGTTGGGCTCCTTATTACCAAAGTCAACGCGAAACCGGAGTAAACAGTCAATAATACCTGAGGATGAATGCACCTACATAAACTTCCATGACCAAGCTTGCAACATCGTGGAAAGGCATATGTGGGGAGTCGGCGCTGACTCACTCACCAAGCTCTTCAAGGCCGAATCTCATACTCAGTCGAAAATCATGACAATAGTATTTCCCGAAGTCCAGGTTCGTCCACAAGCATTGACTTCAAAGTACTGCATTTGTTTAAAGTTTCTTGACTCAAGATACACAGTACTTGCCTACTTTTTGGAGGGTTGCTCTAGGGGAAAGGCTGATGTGTACTAGACAGCGCCACCTTCAGTATCTTTGCCATTGGAAGCAGGGAAACAGCTTCAAAGGCGGACGTAAAAGCAACACTATCAAGAAAGTTTCAATGAATTGATGATGAGCAATCTTATTCCTTGGGCTTTTTCTCTAGTTTACTTCACCGAGGCCCAGTGGTAGCGTTCCCCACCACGATCGTGCCAAAGTGGACCACGATAGCTTCACCAAAAGATCAAAAACATACAACACCAGGTATTCGCTGGTCGTCACCGACCCAACTACTAATCCGGCCCTCATTGGCTTGTCTATGGGAGAGCGGACGGGATCCCGAATTTTCCAATGGGTATGGTCGTATGTGAAGGCATTGCGGGATCCTAGGGGCTGTGAAGGGCGAGAGATCACACTGCAAGGCTTAGGAGCTATCTCAACGTGTACTTTTCTCCAATTTCTTTCGTTTATAGTGTGTCATATAAAAGTTTATTTGAATCACTTCAACTAAGCACAGAAATCATCTACCAAGCACCGTCGTGAGGGAGGCTGGCCCAGGCGTGATGATGACTTGTCGAGGTCCTTGCCCTGACTTGTCTCGAAGTGCTGTCGTAGCCCAACTTCCCTTCGATTTTGCTGATGTTCAGGGCTTAGATCCTTGCCCATTACTCTCTAGCATTGATCATCCTGTTAGTGTCAGCCTCTGTATCCTTGTTGCTGATGTTGACGGCCTCTTCGCCCTTCTCATCTGCCACGGCCGCTTCTACTGACGCTAGTGTCAGAGAGTTCGATGCCGTGTGCTTTCTGACACCATTATAGACGCTGCTTCCTTCATTTAAGATATTGTCTGGGCATATAACGGCCATGTCCAGATATTCGTTGAATGAATAGCTGCATAATTGGTTGAGGCCTCCCTCGATACAGTTCGAATCAGCCTCTTGCCAAGGTGTCGACGAAGGAATCTGATCATCCAATAACGCCTGAGTGAAGTCGTATTCATCAAATGAGCCGAAAGTAGCGAAACATGAAGAAACGCCCGCGGTGTCATTGATTCCGTCTGTACCGGTCTCTAGTACCAGTGACGCGACAAGTGGGTCCTGGGGAATCGACGAAGTGAGGTCCTCAACGCACCTCGCGTCAGACGGGTTTTCCATAGTCGATGAGGATGTGGCTTTTTGAGATGCAGTACATGCGCCTCCTGGATGCTGCGGGCCGTGGCTTTCGTTCGTCCTGGCGATCTTCTTTTGAGCAAATGCCTTGAAGAGCCCTAGCACTGCACGCCTTTTGGCGCTGTCGAGGGAGACTTCAGCGATTTCCTCTAGTTTTGAGAAGAACTGCTCGCCCATGCCAGAGTCATTGTCTTGAGTGAAAAGCTCCTGAAGATCACTGTATCCTACAATGGTGTCATCGTACTGTATTCTGTAGACTATAGTAAGGGTCAGTAACTCTGATCAACCCTGGAAATGTCGGCAAGTGAACATGGACCGACGTACAAGGGTCTGGAATGACAGTGCAATCCGGAAACAGTATACGGTAGATATTCCTCCAATTCTCTTCCTCTGATCTATCGCCTCGTGCCCGCTTCCGACTTTTCAATTTCTTCAACTGGTCTTTGTTGAAACCTTCGATAGAGACATTCTTGACGAGTTTGCAGGGTTCCTCTAGCTGAGCATGCTCTGCCGAGTCAGCTTGATTCTCAAAGACTCTGCCGCAACGTAAGCAGTTGGGCTTTTGTTCATGGAGTCTGTATAGATGCTCTCTAAAGCCAGGACCACCGATCATTAGTCTCGGAGAGCTTCTAATTGCAGACTGAAACTTACTTCAGTCTGTGAGTGGAGGGGAAGTAGCGAGTGCACGACAGAGTTTCTCCGTAAACCGCCGGATTGAACTTGAGGTATGGACAAGCTAACTTAATTCCCTTGGAATGCGATGCTGTTGGTGTTCTGGTCGGGTCAGGATACGACAGCCCAGAGAAGCGAGTATCTCTGGATGCCCTCGGCGTCTGGTAAAGATCATCCCTCGTTCGTATGTGTTCCTTGCCAATCTCATCGAGTGATTCACGTGGCTTGATGTTGGCGTTGCTATCTCTTGAAAGCCCGGGCGATTTTGTGAGCTGACTCGACTCGTCCTGTGTAGAGCCCGTATTTCTCTCGGGCCCTCGGGGTTTGATTTGCGTTTCTTCTGCGCCTCGTTCGCGGCTGAGCATACCAATGATTCGATCCGGAATGGCAGAACTCTTGTCACGGCGAGACGTAGCCGTATTTTTGGGCCTGCCGTAAGGAACAGGCACGAACTTGGTTCCATCGTTGTTCGGAGAGAAGCCAGATCTCTCTCTGCTCAATGCATAATTCCTAGGCTGTTCCGGAATCACCGCGAATGTCTTGGACCTTTTCGATTCGCCGAGTGTCATTTGTTCAAGCTGTTCTGAAAGCGTGGCTGCGTTGTAGACTCCGAGATCATGTTGCTGATGGCTGTGCTTATTCGTTATAGAGACGGAAGCTTCCGTTTCAAGTTTGACTGAAGCATCGCATTCTCCTCTTGTTCCTCCTGATTCCCCACCTCCTCTCCATCCCTCATTCTCGTCATTTTCATCATCTTCATCATCTTCATCATCTTCATCATCTTCATCATCTTCATCATCTTCATCATCTTCATCATCTTCATCATCTTCATCATCTTCATCTTCTTCATCATCTTCATCTTCTTCATCATCTTCATCATCTCCAAGAATACACAAGACCCAACCCGTGCCGCTTGTCCAAATCAGGTCGTCGATAGACGGGATCAAGAGACCGAAATCGTAGCCCTCCTCAGCACCTGGCTCGACCGTCGGGCGGGATCTGACCCATGCCGATTCTTCCTCATCAACTGTGCAATGGTCGTCGGGGACGCATTCAGCAAGACTCTGAGTTGGAGTAGACATGTTGCCTGAACTGTATTCACGGGTTGATCAGGCTCGATAGCCCCTATAAAGATGACAAAGTTTGACACAACAACTAGATTGTATTCATAATAGATAGAATTGGTTTCGGGGCGTACAGGCTCTTATCCGGGACGCAGAATGCCAAAACGTTGTTTTGCGAAATTTCGCAAATCTCTTTCGCTGCACAAGGCATGCTCGATCATTGCTGCCCAATAGTTGGCTATCGCGGTGTCGAAGGCCGGGGAATGCTGTCCGCTAGTTGGACGAGATGCAGCAAGCAACGTCAGTTATGCATGTGCTTGATATGTACGTCTACGTCATGCCAATGCTGCCGGTCCATAGTAGTCACATACCTGTAATCTTTGCAATTCTCAAGAGACATGAATGCTTTGGGGGAATTGAGTCAGCTTTCTATCAAGAATTCTCACATATAGTTAGAAATCAAGTTTCAGGGGCAGCATGGACTCCTTGCCATCGATTGTTTGATGATTATTTAGCCTTCCTAAGATGTGTAGTCCTGGCCTACAACGTGTTGAACCCGCGCCGGAATAGTATCAACTCCATCACGAGCTTTCATAGGCTCGACCCCAAATGTCTTGTCTTGAGCTTGGGCGAGGCCTCCTGCGAAAGTAATGCTAGTACCCAGTAAGTCGTCCAACCACGAGTCTCCATTGTCATCGACAAATGCCGCATCCCAGACCGGCCAGCAAGCAACATCCGATTCCATGTCGACACGAACGGCTTGAGAATACAACGGCATGCTGCGGGGCTCAGTTGCTTCAGCCGACGGCAAGGAACTCAAAGCCATCACCGGATCGATCGGCGGAACTAGGGTTTGCGCTTCATGAGAAGCATACACCTCGTGTTGCTTCACTTCCAACTTCTCGTCCAGTTTGTCATCAGCATTCGTATGCTGTAGCCTCTCACTCGGAGGTCCAGCGGACCGCGCATTTCCGTAGGACTTTGAAGTCTGACTAGACTTTGAGGTGAGTGTAAATTCCTTGTCCTTGACGTCTCCCTCCTTGGACTGGCGGAGCATCTTGACGGCGAATCCCCTGAACACGTTCAAAAGCTTCCCCCGCTCCTGCTTAGTCAAATGCCCACCAACAGCTTCCTCCATCTTCAAGGACATCTCCTCTTCCACCAGTGATGGAAGATCCTTGGTGAAAATGCTTTCGGCATCGTCTTGCTCCTTTTCTTGGGCCTGGTCTACGGCGGTTTGATCGTTGACGGGCATCTTGTAGACTATAGCCAGTGTCAGCCACTTATTATACCACAACCACGAGCATTTCAGGGGGGTCTCGAAGGACTTACAAGGACCCGGTACATCTTTTTGATCAGGGAAGAGGATCTTGAAAATCTCCTCCCACTTATCCTCTTCCGTATCAACTCCCTTTCTACGCTTTTTACTTCTGAGAAGTTTCTCCTGAGCGGCATCAAATCCCTCAACATCGCCTTCGTCTTGAACAACTTTGCACAGAGACTGAGCTTGCAGGTGGTCTATGACTTCGAGTTCCGTTTTGAAGATACCACGGCAGCGTGGACAATTAGGTTTCTGCCTATGGGTCCTATGTAGGTGCTCCCTAACAACAAGCATGCTTCAGCCAGATCATCCTATAGCCAACATGTAGGGGATGAGGATCACTTACTTTAAACGGCTCGTGTTAGGAAACGCCGCCCCACGGCAGCCCCTTCTTTGGCTATACCTCAATGGATCGTGCTTGATATACGGGCAAGCCAGCAATGCGCGTTTAGCAGATTGTGTCAAAGAGCTGGCCTCATTCGTCGTTCCGATGGCCTCTCGATCTATCCAACTCTCTTGCGGTTTCCAGGTATCCGGAATCGAGGCCGCGAGTGACGTAGACTGTACGTCGGCCTCGGGGTAGGGGCGTACGTCGATGCTTTCGACTTTGGATTTTGTCGTTCCCGGCTCCGCTATGACGGCCTCATCCGGGGAGCTACTCGTCACCTTGGTATTAGATCCCGGATCTTCATGTGAAGTGCCAGGTACTGGAACAGAACTGTCTTGAAGGCCATTGCCTTGGCTGTCTTGAGAAGGACCCGAAGTTGAGGCCTGCTGTATGGGCTGTTGAGACAAGTTCGCTGCAGGCGTTGGAGGAGCCCCTCCGCCGCTACTACCACCAAATTCCCCCGAAACATGGCTTGAACCCCCGCGACGTACTGCTGAACTTTTATGGTGCGAATAGTGGTCATATCCCAACACTATGGAGTGGCTACGTCGAGGTACGCTATAACTGACATTCCGCAAAGTCGCGGCCAAAGTCGCGGCATACCGCTTCCGGTCCTCATAGGAATCAAACTCCTCAGTCACATCGGTGTAGGAACGGCTCGACTGGTGATGTAAGTCTTGGGGCAAATTATAAGTCGCGGTTGACTCGGACTGCTCGTCAATGCCTAGGTTCGAGAACTGTCGTGTCAAGGCCGCCGTAGGATTGAAGTCCAGCCCGCTGGCATTTATCTTGCGTCCCAACATGGGGAATTTTCGATAATGGTGCTGTGAATATTGTAGCTTCAACCAAAAGCAGATCCCAAAGCTTCTCGAGTCGAGTCCAAAGGCAGGGTGGCTTTGCTTAAATGGCACCAGCAGAATATCGCAACTTCGCAATTCCTACTCTACGCATTAGCCATACCAAGACAGTATCTCTGCTCACTGGGTACGTCATTGGTAGATGGAGACATGGTTGGGCGGTTACCTCATGTGACGTAGTTTCCGCACACTTGCTTGAGGCCAATCATAAAGCAACCTGGCTGGCTGGCTCAGCTCAACCCAGTCCCGGTCAGTAGTGGCCATTGAAAAAAGCAAACATACAATATCGGTAATGCCTGTAAAGTTGAGCGCGAACCTGGGATGTTGGACCTGACAACGGACCCAGAAGACTCTAGTCTAGACATTTGATGTTCTAATCTCAGTCCAATCCCGAAGGCAGAGCGATCCGACGACAGCGAACCAACAAACTCTATCTGTCTGAGCTCGGTCATGGCATGGACACAGATCTAAGGTGATTTGGTATTTTATAGATCTTATGACGAGAAAAGCGTAACCGATTAGATTGTCGCTCTCGCTGGGCACTCACACATAGCAGCGCGCCCTCCTTCGTCAAATGGAGACGAATGCGCCTGCACGTGCGGGTCAGGGCAAAAAGCCCATGGGTTACATCTCGAATGCAGCTCTGAGGAAATGAGGCGAGGGCCAGCCTGCCGCAGCCAGCAAAACATGGGAACTCACCAATCTCGCTCTCGAGAATGGAACAGTGTCTGACCCCGCAAAGAGCCTCAAACTCGTCCCTCCAGTTGTTTAATAGATGATGCACACGACAACGGCATTACATACCGGACAATGGGAGACATGGATCCAGGGCTCTGAGATTCATTGCTTACCCTCATTAAATGGAGCCGGAGTTGCTATAGTAAACCCACGGCGTGAGCCGGTCTGCAATGTCAACAGTCAGCTCGTTGGCTACCCAGCATTCGGAAATTTCTCATCCCCGTTCAGCATTAGTACTATATTCCATCCACAATACACCTCAAGAAGTACAACTAAGCAGTATTCATGCTGTAGTGACGACACGGGTGAAATAAAGCCCAAGACCCTGCAACTCGTCTACGTGCTCTGTATCCCACGTTCCGAATACAGAAAATTCCTCGGCCAGATGGGAGTTGGACAACTCTACAATCGAAACACTTAGATTGCTTAGTCTTTGCCATCAGTTTCGTGGTTTAAATACCTAGATATGAGCTACGAAGGTCTACGAATAATGGCGAAGATCTGCTCCAGCGCTCCAGCGAGGCGTAGGAACAAGCATGAACCGAGCTTCCGCATTCTATCCCTGACAATCTTTGCTGAGATTTGACTTATCAGACAGTTCACCAAGACGCAAAAGTATCGATATCTACCTGAAGAGTAAAAGCTCCAAAAAGAAGCATAATTGAACTTGGGCATGGGAGACTCGACACTTGGAACATCCAACTTTTCCCAACGTCAAGAAGGGCTCTGCCATCACAACCGAACACACTCCCAATCAAGGGATACCAGAGTTCGAGCGCGTAAATGTGCGTCTCGCCCGGTCATGAGCATGTGAGCTAACCCACAGCCTGATCTCAGGAATGCACATCATTCAAAAGCAGGCAAGGCGAGGCCTGAGTTTTCGCCCGGCATGCCCCGCCATCACCCCGCCACCGACCTTCACGCACCCAAAATTACATCTCATCCAGCGGTAGCCGGTCACGCAGCATCCAGCCAACTACCGGCACGTCACGATACTTTCGCATTACAGAACAAGTATCCTAGCTAAGTACGCGCATAGTACGTGGCCGCACGTACTCGATGCAAATGAATTATCTCCTACAAAAGTCTTTTCTACAAATACAGGGCTCCTCCTCCCCCGTTCCCTTGCCCCCAACGCCATGAGAGCTCTGCACCACACTTTGCTCATGCCTCCGTGTCGAATTCCACTTCTTCTTTCCTCTCAAGTCTGGAGCCTTTCGTGTGGAATCTTTGCCGCTGAGCGTGGCTGGGTGCGACTTCTGGTCTGACTGAGGACGAAACGGTTTATTCACTCGAAGAAGTCTTTGGGCGGAGAGTCGGGGAGAAAAAAAAATCATGATTGATTGCCGCCAAAACGGAGAAAAAAGAAGTATGCCATGCCATGCCATGCTGACCCTTTCATGCCCGACCGTCCGTCGCCGTGTCAAACCTCTCAAAATTGTTTCTTTTTTTTTGTCGCAAAGGTCTCCGAAAAAAGGTGTGATGCCAAACAGAAAAATTAGTCGTCAAGTCGCGCTTGAGAAACTCCAACAATGTCTAGACGGACAGTCCGTATCTGCCACAGGTGCGTTCTTCTAGTTCTGTGCCAACGATGAGGGACGAATCAGGCCATATTGCGAAACGCCCGTGAAGTCTGCCTGGCCGATAGGCTCCTATGACGCGTGAATCGTCAAAGTCGCCTCGAGGTCGTATGTTCGTGCAGAAGAATTATGTATGCTTGTTCAGTGCCACCATTGGCAAGGATGTAATGTGTGCTCGCAAGAGGCGATAGTCTTGCAAGAGTGAATTTAGTGCGAGAGAACGGGATGATACCGTGCCATTGAGTAGAGCGCAAGTGGTAAAACGGGCTCTGGCGCCCTTATTTTCTTCAGGGACGATGTGAGTCGCGTAAGCACTTCGAGGATCGAGGCTTTTTGAGAGCTTAGTGCTTTCGAGCCGGAGAATACTAGTGTCGGCCCACTTGACTGTTGCTGGCGCGGCTGCGCTCATCCTCTTCCATGACATCGCTCAGGCGGGTCGGATGATGATGCCTTGGGACAGTCTCCCAACCTGGAGCAGCATAGCCCGAGCCGGAATAGTCTTGGGCTGTTCCCTGCTGCTGTTCTCCAGCAGACGTGGTGGGGGTCTGCAGGTAACCGGCACTGGGAGGGTTCGTCGCTGGGGTTTCATACTCTTCTATACCTTCGTCAGAAACTGGGGAAGGTGGAGCAATGAAGGGAACCTTATTTCCCTGGGAATCGCGAACGAAGTGGCCTTGCGCATCGATAGTGTACTCACCTTCAGAGTATCCACCCTCGGAACCAGCACCCGTGTAGGTAACGCCTTCCTGACCTGGATCGCCGGATGGATAGAGGTTGCTGGACGTGGCGGGAATGGATTGACCACCAGGGGCTTGAGAATAATCGCCAGCGTAGCCGGCCTGCTGGCCGCCGTATTGCTCACGGGAGCTGCCATGGCGACTGGGAACACCCTGCGTCATCGGGACGACCTGGACGCCGCCGAGGATGGTAGGCTGACCGCTCTGCAGAGACTGGGTCCTTTCGCGTTCTTCATGTTCGCGGCGACCAAGCTCCTCCCAAGCGCGGCGGGCCTCTTCTTTGGAGATCTGGAGCTCCTTCTTCATCTCCCTGACGCGTTCATCGTTGGCGGAGTGCTGACGCTCCTTCTGGATAGCTGCCTGAACAGCATTCTCTCTAGCACGTCTCTCCTCGTCAAGGGCCGACTCTAACATGGCGTTGACCTCCTGAGCACGCTCCAGCTCAGCCCGGGTCTCGAAGAACCATCGCTGGAACTTGCGTTCAGAACTAGCGCGGAGGCGCTGCAACTCGACGACGGCGTGGAAAAGGTTGGCACCGGCCGCAGTAAGATCGGTGACCTGGCGAGAGAGCGCTTGGTTGACAGGATCACGCTCAATGTCCTGGTTGTTCTGTTCAAGTCGTCGAATCCAGAAGCTGGTGAGACCCTCCCAATGAGCCGATAAGGTTTCCCAACGCTCAAACGCGTGGGGAAATGAGTTTCTGGGTCTCGATCCCGTAGCGCCAGACTCCTGGGCTCCTTGAACAGAGGTGTTAGCAGGCTGTTGAGTGGTGCTGGCCTGAGGGGCTGTGCTGTAGGGTTGCTGGCCGGGCTGAGACGTCGACGCCGTTCGACCGTGTCGAGTCTGCGGCTGAGTCGTTGTGGGCTGGCGTGAACTTCCTCCCGGGTTGGTTCGGGTTTGTGGGGTATCGGTAGCTACGGGTCGCCGGTGAGAGGTGGGGTCCTGCTGGGGCACGTTGGCGGCGCCACCAGCTGTTCCTCCTCCGGCAGCGCCAGTAGCGGCGGTGGCAGCTCGGCGCTCCGCATTCCGTCTCTGCGTCTCCTCCAATAGGCGAGCTTCCTGCTCGGCTCGCTGTCTCTCCAACTGCATCTGTTCCTGTTCGGCTCTCTGACGGGCTGCCTCTCTAGCAGCGCGCTCCTGCATGATCATTCTAGGACCACGAATTCCAGAAGGCGAGCTGGTAGGGTTAGGGGCGCCAGTGGTGCGCTGGCGAGTGGAAGCCGAGGCATTACCGTTGGAAGCGGCAGTGCCGCCTCCGATCAGGTCAGCCATTGATGCGCCTTCTTCTATCTCGTCGGGCGTGAACAGGTTAGGTTGCCGAAGCGCCTCCTCAAGAGCGAAGAGGATGGCACTGCGAGTGTTTCTGGAAACGCGATGAGGTCGGTGAGACTCGCGTCGGGTATGAGAAGACGATGATGTTGGGTCTCGGAATAACAGAGCTTCGTCGGAGGACTCTTCGTCAAAGTCCTCGCTCAGATCCTGTGAGAGAACTCTTCGCGCACGTGAATTTCGTCGATCGAGGGGAGCGACGGTTCGAGGGTAATCGTAATTAAAAGTCGGGGCAGGCGCAAGTGCTGGCGTGGGCGCAGGCGCAGGCGCGGTCGCAACCTGTGGTTTGGGACTGAAACCTACTGATGCGGCCTCAATGTGGACCTGGCGGGCAGACTGCGGTGTAGGACTTGGGGTCGCAACGGATCGCGAAGTACGTCGAAGGGTGCGGTGGGAGAGTTGGGACGAAGCTGGAGTGGTTGGTCTCTCAGCGACTGGATCTGGGGTAATGTTTCGCGCTTGCCTCCGCTGCTGCTGGCGCTGCGCAGAAGGGGTCGTGATTTCGTGAATTTCGTGACGGTCGTTAGAAGGCGTGGGGGGAGTTTGGTCTGTCAACTTGACAATGTTGCCCAGGTCACTGCTCTGACCTGTTGGGGTAGACAAGTCGGAATTATCACCACCTTGGTGGTGATTCGGAACTGAGAAATGAGGTAGTGTGGGTGGTGTTGAGGAGGATCTGGGGGAACGCTGATCCAGCAAGAGTCAGCAAGTACCGAAAGGTAAGAACACGGAGGTGGTGTGGATTGTGCGAAAGTCGAGTTACATGGAAAACCGGGCAGGGAAAAAAATGGGTGAGGTTGGAGGGAACAGGGTACAACTTACTCGGTAGGGTGGTATCTTGATGATGGGGTCCTGATACCACACCCAAAAATATTGTCGAAGGCGGTCTGTATGAGCAAGTTGCTACTGCTCAGCAGAGACGAATTGAAGGCGGAGAAGTGAGGGTCCAGAGAAATGGAGTCCAAGAAAGAAGAGAAAGGTGCTAAGCCGGAGGTCTGAGGTGAAGAAATTCGAGAGGCTGGAGGTTGGAGCTTGGGTTGAGAAAAAGAGGGTGGCTAGGCGACAATGCGCTTTGGCAGCGTGGGCGGAATTGGACGGATAGATTGGAAGAAGCGTAATTCGAACGGATAAGAGTGAGACTGGAGCCACCTCACTGCTGCCAGTGGTCGAATTGAGCTGAGCGACCTCTTTGAAATGAATTTGTCGGGACTGCTACTGACTGCGTGCAGTGAAGATGTTGAAAATGGCGAAGATGGCGATGCTGAAGATGTGAGATTTTTGGTGGTCGAAGTGAGAGGAAGAAAGGCCGCAGTAGTTTGGAGTAAGGATAAGAGTGAGGTGTGAGGTGAGAGGTGAGAGAGAGAGTGTGTGTGAGAGAAGAGGTTGCGCCAGTTGGGAGGCCTGCTGATTGTGCGTGGGGGGGAAAAAGAAAGATGGCAAGAAAAAAAATCTTGTGAAATTGGCTTCTCTTTTTTCCCGTCGTGCAGAATGTTTGTTTTGTCGATGAGAAGGTGGATGAGGCGTGAGAAAAGCCAATCTCATGTGAAGGAAGGAGCGGCCAATTGGGCAGTGAGCGGTGGTGGTTGTGCCTTTCTTGCCCAGTTGCGCCTTCCTTTGATTTTCAGTGTCAACTCCAAGGCGAAGTGAGTGTGGAGAGCATCACGTAGGACACTCCAAAGGAAGGTACAAGAACCTGGGAGTGAGAAGGTGCAGCACCTTGGGCTGGAAGGGGGGACCAGGAGCTGAAGTTGAGGTACCTTGAACCTCAGGTTCTCCCACTTTCAGGTTGCTGCTCTTCGGCTTCCTCCTCTCTGCGAGGCGGTCCTTCTCCTCGATGCACTTGGATCCAATTGGATGCGACCTGCTTGCTGGAGGCTGGAAGTTGGTCGCGCCAGTTGGGTTGGGTTGCGACGACCAGGCCAGGTACACGACACGTCCACCAGCCAAACAAGCTCTTTTCTCAGTCTCAGTCTCGGACCGTTCAGACTTTCTGATTGATAGCAACACGAATTGTCTCGGGTTGCCCTGGTAGTAGTGCTCGTCCAATTCCATCCAATTCACCACATCCAGCTTCAGCTCAGTCAATGTTAGTGCTGCTGCGCGTACGTGACTGGGCTGATGGGAGTGAGAATTGTTTGGTGGCCGCTGTTGCTCCTGCTGCTACCTTGGGCCAACACGGACCTATGGCAGCTCACCAAGCAACACCTCCTCCATGCGACCTCTGTCAGGATGTGGGTGTCGAGGTCATTGACGGCTTGAGTGGGTGGGTGGTCGGTCCAAAGTCGAATGCGCACGATCAAGTTCGAGTTCGAGGTCAGGATGACTGATGATGCAAGTCGCGCAAGAGCAGGGCAGAAGGCAGGACGGAGACGGGGACGTGGGACACAAAACGGGATGGGACAGGTGACGGGTTTTAATTGTTTCGGCAGGGCACCGGCATCGTACCCAACACCCAACCCATCATCGCGTCAAATTACGAACCACGGCGGAGCTTCGCTTCTCACCCGGCGGACAAGGCAGGGTTCGAACCATCTCGACATGGAGCTGGGGGCACACTGGAGTCTGGACTCTGGACTCTGCACTGGACAGACAGCATCCGTACGTACAAACCTGAGCCCTGAGGTATTACATTACCTGACATTAAAAGGTAGTCCTGGTGTACGGATACGGATGCAGAGTGCCAACAACATCTCCCGCAGGTGGACAACATGGGCCAATTTCCTCTACTGGCGCGCCCCCAGCCAAGGTACAGCATCCGCCAATTCACGGCGTGCAGCCATATGCAGGCTTTTGCAGCTCTTTGCAGGTTGTTCCCCGTCGCGAGGTAACTGGTCTGACGCCTTGGCTCTGCCATCCAACGAGGTACATTGAGATGCGCGCGCCGTGTGGAGCGTTGAGCTGTCGTCTATTGCAGCGCCGGCGTGGAAGATGGCTGCAGCTTTCAGGATTGGGCCCTCGGGATGCCTTAACGGCGCCTTCCTAAGTCTGACCGGTGCATGGCACTCCCCGCTGAACATCATTGCCATTACGCGCATGGGATCGCGGGATGTGCAGCCTAGGCCGCCTGGTTATCGACGACCATGCGCGACCTGGTCCAGGGATATCCCGACTGCTCATTGAGATTATGGGAGACTTGGCCTACCCAAGGCCCCAAGGAGACTCTGCCGGCCACGAGCTGACATATCGGGCATTGGGTGCCAATTGGGACGGAGGGACGGGAGGATGGGCTAGAAGTGACAGTGTGCGACCAGGCGAAGGCGGCGCCGGCTGCGGCCACGACGGGAGATGAGAGACAAGAGATTGGAACTGCTCGCCTCACCCGTGTGGGATTGACCAGTGACCGATCAGCCGTGGCAGGGAAGCTCGGAGAGGCAGGGAAACTGCCTGCGGTGGCCGCGGTGCCGACGATTGAGATTGAGCCAGTGGGAGAAAATCAGGGGGCTGGGGACGTGTGGTGGGAGCGCACTGGGGATAAGCTGTGAGCTGTGAGCATGGGCAAGGAAGTGGGCGTAGGTTCGGCCGGAGAGGAGAGGAAACACCAATCAGCCCTAGTGTCAACCAATCTTGCGCATTCTGACCTCGGCCTGGACCTTGGTAGTGGCCATAAGACCGGCTTCGATGAGTGACGAGGAGATCCATGACATGTTCATGATCCAAGGGCACCTGTGCGCCGGCGGTGAGAATGAGCTACTTTCGAGAATGAGCGAGTGAGTGCGCTGTATGGTATGAGAGACGAAGAGTGAGCGTGAGCTTTAGGACTGAGAGTGAAAATGAGGTGTGGGTGAGTGTGTGTTGTCACTGCGCAGTGACGAAACCCACCCAGATTGCCAGTCGCCTGCCCTTTGGCCTCTCTCTCCTTCTTCAGCAGTCCCAACGGGATGGTATCTGCCCGGAGGTTCCCCGTCTAGGCCTCGGGGATCATCTGTATCCGTAAGGATCGTCTGCCTTTCGTAAGGTGATGTGGGACAGATTGTATAGCGAACGTCTGAGTAGGATATTGGATTCGAAACAATGTCTCTGGAAATTAGTGAGGGAAGCAAGCTATTGCAGGTACACAATTGCAAACGATCTAAAAGATCTTTGCTTTGCATATGTGCCTGGTCTGGAGAAACCAGCGGCCCTCTCCGTCGATGAATTGTCTAGACGATCGGGAACGCGGTAAGACCTGCATTGGCGCGAGGTTCGTTCATCCTTCTCTCGATGTTCTGTCGCCCAGCATCTGACACACGCAGTGCATTGGACAATGCGTTGAGATGGAATCAAGGAGGAAGGAGATGGTCTTGGACGAGCGTTGACACCCACCGAGCGTTGGAACTTTTCTTAAGCTTTGATAGCCAAGGCATCCCAGGAGAGTATTCGGATACCGCAGTAGGTACGGAGTATGTCAGTAGAAGTTCAACGTCCAAACTCCATGGAAGCTTGCTGCTTGAGTGCGGGATGTGCCTGCTCTTAACCCAAATCTTGGCATGATTAGGTAAGGTGCAGTCATCCAGGTCAACTTCAACCTGGAAGGGAAAGGCCTGGGCCCATGTGCCAGCGAAGAGGGAAAGAACAAGGGTGGCCCGTGCTAGAAAGGGAGCTCGGGGATCAAACTGGGAAACAACGGGTCGCTCCCGACGACTTCCCCCTGTTCCCTGATCTTGCAGGAGTGGCAGGACCCAATCAAACTACTCATTGGACCTTCCCCATGATTAAGCTCGCAATTGCCTCGTGGACCTGGAACCGAACGCTCCAAGCAGGTGCGGTGCAGCGGTACTTCCTTCCATTCATCGACGGTTGCAACTTCCTAGACCTGGGGGCCATTTTTCAATTCTTCTTTGACTCTTCATACCCGTCTGTCTGCAACGGTTTCTACGCCTTTGGGAATCAATATTCGCGCCCCCGAAACTTCAAGTCATTAACTGCTCAAATCCAACGTCGCCCATCTGATTTCTGCCCGTTGCTATCCATTCAATCCAAACCATTTCATCCGTACCTACGAATACCTTATCGACGACCAAGGGCCATCCTTTCTCGGCGTCTCTTTTCCAATCTGCCGGGCCCCTCAAGCAGCCTCCCTACTTCACTTACACTCTTGAAATCTCTAAAGCCAAGGATGCCTGCCTGATAGTATCTATCCGAACCCTCGACTCGTTCAAACGTAAAAATCAGCACCCGAGGAAAAAAAAAAAAAACTTGCGTCGATTTATTCCGTTGACATCCTTGCCCGGAGACAGCCGCCAATCAATCGTAACAAACCCAAGGGCAAGGGGACGCGCAACAGTCCGCCCCAGGGATGGCTCAAAGTCTGCACAAGCCACTGCGTTGGAACCTCACGATACCGGTAATCAACAGCCCTGAGAGCTGCTACCAGCATGTCTCGCGAGTCTGCAACCCAACATGATCGAGATCGAGATCTGACCCTTCTCCTTCCCCTGATTCACATCCCTTCTCAAGTATCCGCGAACAGGTTTGTCGACTCAGCCAGCGACCCTGTAAACTCGTGCGAGACAATGGACCCTTCAGGTACCATTACGAGATATCGCAGGGAGAAATTTTGAGCTTCAAAGTCGAGAGAACTTTTCGGACGATGCCCCGATGCGAGAAAGCACCACGCTATATCGAAGCGAACTCGAAAATTTGCACTTTGATCCGGCGTTGGTGGTTCGCAATTCGAAGCCATCAAGGAAAGCGGAAAAGTCGCTCACTCCTCTTCGGCCTCCCTTGCAGCATGTCTCTAACCATATCCTCATATCTCCGACCCGCACACAATCCTTCGGAACCACGGAGCATAGCAACATCCCTGGCCTGTGATGTTAGCTGACAGAATGAGATCGGTATGCTAGGGGCGATCGTCCCCTGTCGATCGTCCAGCTGCTCAGGCCCCTATCGGATTGCCAGGTCGAGAAAATCAAGAAGTCCCCATCTTGCATGGGAAACCTCTTTTCCAGGGTCACCACTTGTTCGCTGCCCTGAATCACTTGTCGCCCTTGGCTGCGGACGATCTCCCGCATCCTAACTTTCGGGGACCAAGACCACGCAAAAGACATGCTGCCTTCGTTGACGCTTGATTTTGCCCGTCCGTTTGCTTCCCGACCAGACCATTTATCGTCTTCAGGTGAACGTCGTTTGGAAGTCTGATATCAATTATTTTCTCAGGCCAACGCTGAAATGCGCCTTTGACGGCATGAGGCGTATGGCAGGCGGCATGACGTCTTCAATACAAATCGCTGAAACTCCCGCTGCGGTCAAGGCTTTCTTTCCCGTCTGCCACCATTCTGATCATTTGGACGACAGGAATCTCAGCTCGAATTGTCGTTAGACCGCAGGCCCGCCATCCGATCGATCGAGCCATACATCAGCCGGTTTGTCACACTGTGGCTGTTGTTGCTCTGGAACGCCGCATGCCTACTGCCCGTCGCAAACGGCAGTACCAAAACAAATGGCCCGCATACTAAGATTGTCACCAAACAAATAGAATCAGGGGAACGCGGTTTCCGTCATCCACGGCTGTGGCTATCAACGTCTTGTAAGCCCCCCCGCAGCTGAGTCGCTCCACGAAAGAGATGGCTGAAAAATGGGCTGCGCTGTCGTAGCAAAAGCTATCTCCACCAAGAGGCAGATCGAGATCGCATATGAGGCTGAGGATGAGCAACATCGAGATTCACCTGTTGCTCTGGTTGTCTGATTCTCCCCGGACGAAGACTACCAAGCTCACCAGCTTGTCAGCCAACAGAAGGAACCATTATAGCAAATTGTGTTCTGTGTCTCGTTTCTCGTCGGAAAATCTTCCCTGCGAGACCATACTACGAGACCTAGGCCCTCAAGCCTGGATTACATCAAGTTCTCGTGAGATCTTTTAGCTGGATTGCTTGCCCTTTTCTGGCGGTGTCTGTTGAATCGAAACAGAAGGTGGGTATTCTAGGCCGGCCCTCACAAGTTTGCTGCAGCAAACGCAGGCCGAGAAGGACCTCTAGGCTCATTGTGGCGCCATCGGTTCAGAGAGAAGTTGGTTGTCACCGTGGAAGCGAGACAACGAGGAGGTCGACACGTTCCAGAGGTCTGGTTCCCACACCAAATCTTTTCCCGCCTTGCTTTTTCACTAGGACCCTCTCGGCTACTAAGGTAGTCAAGCGATTGCCAGCTGCAGAAGTGCAGGACTAAGGTAGTCTTCCCCGTCGACCCTGTTTTCTAGCCAGAAGACGGACGCTGAGGAAGAAGCCTGTGGATGCAGGGACGTTGTTGAGGCTCTTCCGGTCGGCTTCCCCGCATGACGGTGCCCTTTTCCTTGCTTCTTCGTCCCCTGCGCAGATTTATTGACGCTGCAGAAAATCTTGTTTTCCCTTTCGGTATACTCGAGCAGGTGGCCGGAAAGAGTAATTTTGAAGATCTCTCGATCCAAGGAGGCCAAGCCGGCAGACTCCTCGCTTGTTGTAAACGACACACCAACGCGATGTTCCCAGAGCGCGTTCGCTGCTTTCCTGAGCAAAACCGAGTAATGCAGAGACCCAAAGTCAAACCCTTTCTGTCCATTATGCATTCCTTTCGAGACGGAAGTCGCCAGCAGGCAATCTACCATTCCTGCGAGAGCCGTCGAGGCCATGCAGCATCCGATACCCACCGACCCGTCCACAACACACCGGGCCACATTCGGTGTCTTGCCGGGACTCTGATTGGCCCCGGGCGCAACTGTCACCAAGTATGCATATCACACGAGGGAGGGCCCCTAGGCGAGGAATGTCTGAGAATTGCAGGGGATGGTCTGGTTGTCATAATCAGCCACCCGGGTGGACCAGAACTCAAGACGAGACCTCGAGTATGGAGAGACCAAGACAAGGTGCTGCATATTTGTGCTCCTGTTGTTGTCCGCCGTTGAGTGGAAGGCATATGATTCGTGCCGCCGGGCCAGCCGTGACAGAGGAGGCATTCATACAACTTGTCTGGGGCAGGGAGACAGGCTCCGCTTGGCTCCAGACGGCCCATGCATATATCGTTGCCTCGCCCTCATCCATGAGCCCTTCGGCCAGTATACCCATCGTGGCGTTATTATCCCCAGAGTTTCACGTCCAGCATAGATCAAGCCGGTGTTGCAGACGCTGACCGCAGCGATGTCTGGCGCTCATGAGGACATGATCGGTTACGCACAGGAGCTCGACATCACGGTAGCTTCTCGACCATCGTCTCGGCCGTCAAGCATGGAGCGGCAAACAAAACTTGCTCATCTTAAGCTCGTTTCCAAGTATTACGGATACGCCAACTTCTCATACCCTCGACCCGACGGCACTCCGACTCGCAATCCGTATAGAAGAGCCGGTCAAACGTATTCATCCGAAGACCTCACTCAAGATTACCACCATCACAGCCTTGCTTGCCCGGAAACACCAACCAAACGAGATCGTACTTCTATGGGCTCGCAAGGCTCCAACAGTTCAGCACCAAGTCTCATTGATGATCGGACCGATTCCGAAGTATCGCTCGACGACGACTACCAGTACCACGCTTCCGCATCTCAGCTTTGGGACACCTTCTGGCCGATTGATGAGGGAAAGACCCAGCAGACTCCAGAAAAGGCCAAGACCCAGTATCCTGCCTTGATCCCGTCACCACATATCCGCAGGGCGAAGAAGACGGGTTGCATCAACTACGACGCTTACCCCCTACCACCCCGACCTGTCGAGTATAACATCCAGGTTCAGCACTCACCATCTCCAACCCCTTCCACCACCGAGGACCCTGTGACCCAGCCCCAACCACCCGCGAGTATGCCAGCGTCACCGGTCCCCCATTCTGTTCAGGGCCCCGAGGACCCTGGGCCTCGGAGCCCTCCAGAACTTCGCCGGACCATTCGTGCCGTCCGGTCCTCTTACAGCCTCTTCCCTCGTACTCAGCCTCAAGCCCCGAGCTACCCTCCACCACCCCCACCTCACTTCTCTGCCCTCTCAACTCGACCGAGTATGGGCAATCTTCGCAAAGGACATCGTCCACCACCCATCCATCTTCATTCTATGCCCATGTCTACGGCTACGGCTACCGCCGCTCCACTGTATTCTCCCGCCACGGCGTCTCTGTTTTCTCCTCTCTCATCGCCTCTCTACTCTCCCCTACCTTCTGATTACACGAGACCTCATACCTCGCATGGAAATTATTACCCATGTACTGCCGACCTTACACATCCCCGTTCTGCCCCCTTGCCACCGCAGACGCCGACGATAGGAACATCGTCGGGTCTGGACACGCCCAAGTCTTTCTTCGACTTTGACTCGGACTCAGACTCTGATGAAGAAGAGCCCGAGCACACCATCTCTCGCTTCGTCAAGACGCTGCACAAGCGAACCGCCAGTGAGACTCGCAGGAGCGCCAAAGGGGCAGCCTACGCGGATGCACAGCTCCGCAAGATCCGCGCCGAGACTGAGGCCGAGAGGATTCGCGAGAACCAGATGATCTTTGAACGAAACAAGAGATCCGGTGCCGTCTTTGGACGCATGTTTGGACGCACGCATGCAAGGTCTCCAAACGCATAAAGACCATGTTGGTCATTTGCGCATCACGAGCATATGGCCTATTTACGACGAGGGGCGTCGGAACCAGCCGGCGCATTTGCATTTCAGCGCAGCGTTTGCATTTTACTCGCTCATCTTTCTTTTGTTTCGTTGTTTTACTTTGTTTCATGTTCGTTATGTTTGCTCCACGTTAACGCCTGAATGTGCTCATTATACTGCTATGTTTATCACTATCTCATGAAGAAGAATACGGTCTTGGAACACATGGAGTAAGAGGAGGATCTAGTCGGCAAGAGGAGGACAAACACAAGGTTGCGCAGACCACCTGGAAGTGGTTCGCGCGGGGATTTCCTGACAAGGGATGAGAATTCGTGTGGACCCCGGGGAAAAGAAGGTTTCCAAAGGGATGGGTTAGGTGAAGGGAGGAATCTGGATCAACGAGTCAGACGGATCAACGACGAACGACAAAATTATGGTGAGAGCGGGGTAGACTAGTTCTCGCAAGGGAACGCAATCTGATGTAACGGCCTTTGAGCTCGGAGATGACTCCGTCCCTCCTCTGGGGGGAGTATGAGCGTCGTCTGTCCACAGGTCTTGTCTGGCGACTTGACCAACCTAAGAAGAGTAAAACATCAACAATAACAACAAGATAGGATAATTGCCACAAGGTAGACTAACTATGAACGGGAAAGCTGAATGCTTCCTCAAAGTTCGAATTGTCTGTTCAAACAAAAACCAAAAATTCTTGAGTCTTTTCGCCGAGGAAACCTCACTCGCCACACTACAAACATTCGATGACGTAATATGACGATGGGAGCTACTCACTTGCCTTGCCTCTTCTGCGTCCCCTCCCTCTGGTCTTGCGCGAAAACCTGCGTAGGGATGGATATGGTTTCTGGAGTAGGAACTTTCTAGGTAGGCTACTGGGGTAACACACGACCGGAGGAGTTCCAGTCCATTCCCATCGCGAGAGTACTTGATCCTTTTTTTGCTGCGGCTTTTCGCTGCGAGCAGCCCACGTGAAAGGATCTAGACTTTTGAGTTGCTGGAGCAATGCGCGACGTTGATATGTAGAGGGAGGAGGTGGACGAAAAGCTTACGGGCGTTTGAGGTAGTTGGGTGGTTCACCAGTGGTTCGTGTAAGCCGGAGAGAGCCGAGAGGGTGGGGCGGAGGTAAGAAGGGGACGACGGGGAGAGCTCGCTTCGGGTTGGCGGGTGTTGGATCCGCAGGCGAGGAGGGCGAGAGATGCAACGAGGTATGGGGAACCCGCGAGGAGGTTAGACGAGGGAAGATGTCTTGGGGGAAAGGTTTGCTAGGCGAGTGTAGTTGGAAAAGGTTTGTTCCAGTCTCGGTAGAAGTCCAGAATCTTGAGGACTTTTAGGGTTTTTCCAGACCTGGATACGCGGTGCACGTCTGGAATTCGCGAGATTCGCAGGGACGCTTCCCACTGCTATACCTTGTTCTTCATGATTGCCATATTCTAACGCGATTGCTGGAAATTTCTAATACCAAACGGATCGAAAGACACGAACCCATATCGTTGGGCAAGATCATGGATGTTGGAGGTGATGATGATGATGGATAAGGTGAATTGGCATTAATGCATTTGATGCGTAAAAAGACATTCTATCGTGGATACCATGTAAATCGTTCCCGTACACTCATATCGTAAGACCCCTTCCCTTCTTTGCTCCATCGCTCTCTCTCTGACTGTCTGTCTCATTCGTCTTCATCTTGGAAACTTCGTGGATATGCCCAACCTGTAAAACGCCATGCCAATGCAATGAGAAGCCCCAGAAAATGTGACCCGTGAAAATGCCAGTAAACGCCGATACATGAGTGGAAAGAAATAGCAAACATTAGAAACCGAGGTATGAAATCAAGAGAACCAGACTTTTTTCACCCCCGATGGCTCGAAAGGAAGACAAGGTGCCCGAAAAAGACAAAATAATCGTCGGACCTGAGGTGGTCTGAGGGGTCCAAGAGGTTTCGGTCATCAAACCATCCCCATCATAGACCTCCTAGAAGAAGGCCTCACAAAAGGCCCCTTCTCCCCGGCGCCATCCCCCGTAAACCTCTTCAGCCGCCTCACCCCGAGCCTCCTCACATCGCGCCCGGCCTCCACGTACCCCAACACCCAAACGCTCTGACTCATCCCCGCCGCCGCAGCAGACGCGCCCCTCGCCGAGCTACCCGGTCCGGCACCGAGGTACACGCGCAGCTTCTCCGCCGAGCGGGGCGCGGCCTGGAACGCCGGGTCCGCGGCGCAGTCCTCGTTGGCGAGGAAGGAGAAGATTTCTGCGGGGCAGGTGACGGCGTGCGGGAGGCGGTAGCTGTTGCGGCCGAAGAGGAGGGAGACGAGGGCGGCGAGGTAGAGGACTAGCAGGGCGAGGATGACGGCGAAGACGGGGATGTTGGGGAACATGCGGACGCCGCCGCCGCCTCCGGCTTCCGAGGGGGATCGGGTGGCGGTGAGGGCCATGAAGAGGCCTCCTGCGAGGGCGGGGAGGAAGGCGAGGAGGAGGGAGAGGGCGGAGAGGGCTGCGACGCGGTAGTGTCCGTTGCGGAGGGCGTGGAGGGTGGATTGCAAGGGCAGACAAGCGGCGTAATCCGCGAGCACGGAGCGGGAGGCCGGCGCGCCGTCCGTGGCGGTGCTGAGGTCGGCCCAGGGCTGGAGGATACGGAATTGCTGCTCGAGGGTCTGGAAGGCGAGGAGGAGGACGAGGCCGAGGAAGCTGGGGACGAAGCTATACAAGAAGTTGGCGGCGGAGAAGGAGGAGGGCGCGGAGAGGGGCGCGGCGGGGACGCCTGGGCGGAAGCCGGCGACGAGAGACGTGCGATGGAGGAAGGAGACGACGAAGAGGGCCGTGAGGAGGATCGTGGAGGCGACGACGTAGAATAGGACTTGTGGGGTGCGGAGGCACCAGGGGAGTTTGTAGGTTTCTACGAGGCCGGAGCGGTGGGCTGAGCGGCCTGCTAGGAGGGTGGACGTGACGGAGCGGCGGTCGTGGTGGTCGTCGGCGGCGATGGCGGAGGAGGAGGAGGAGGATTCGTTCTTGACATCGTAGTGGAGGTCGGACGGGGTGTGGCCCTGGGAGTGTTCCGTCCCGAGGCCGTACCAGGGGGTCTCCTGGTGGTCGTCCGTCATCCAGTAGCCCAGGCGGTCGACGATGCGGTTGCGGAGCATGGAGCGGAGCTTCTTGCTCGTCGGGGCGACCTCTGCGCCGCGGTAGGCGTCGCGGGTGTTGCTTCGGGCGATCATGACGGAGAGGTCTGCGATGGAGCGCGGGTCCCACATGAGACCCGTCACGCGGTTGTGCCAGAAGAGGAGGATGATGACGACGGCGGCGAGGACGAGGATGTAGAGGGCCACGAGGGTCCAGACGACGCCCTGGACGGCGGTCCAGTACCAGACGTCGACGAGTATGACGGTGAAGGAGGCGCTGGCGAGGGGGATGGCAAAGGCGGAGAGCCAGAGGATGGCGAGGGCGATTTTGACGTGGGCGGGGCCGGCGAGCTGGGGGAAGAGGAAAGTTTTGGCGTAGAGGTTTTGGAAGAGGGCGTTGCGGCGGCGGATGGGCTCGTCGTCGGAGAGGGCGGCGAAGGGGAGGATGCGGAGGGTCGCTGCTGCGACGCACTGGGCGTAGATGAAGATGAGGGAGGCGAAGAGCTGGGGCAGGATGCGGAAGAGGAAGTATTTGCCGCTGTAGATTGTTTCGCCGTAGGTTAGGAGACCGGGTTGGATTGGTGAGTAGATGGCGGCGACCATGAGGCAGGCGATCATGGCGAGGCAGAGCGTCATGAGGGCGATGAGGGAGGGGAGACGCAGGATCGCGGGGACGAAGTTGAGGCGCGGATATATCGCGCGGTCCTCGTCAATGGTGTCGATCTTTGTCATGCCCGGGAAGACGGTCTCCCTCTCACTGATAGGGAGCCATTTTGGCGTGGTCTCGGTGGGGTTCATGCCGGCCGGGGTTTGGGCTTGGTTGTGCTGATATCTCGAGTCTGCCGAGTGTGGCGGCGACATGGAGATGATGCGAGTGCCGAGGGACATGGAAGGCCTCTCGGCGCCGGCGTTGGAATGCGGCCGGGACTGGCGGCGGACCGAGTCCCGGGTGTGGGTAGGGACGGGGACCATGGGGGAGAAGCCGGAGTCCGGGTCGCCGCTGATGAGGGGGCTCTGGAGGTCGTCCGGGAGGTATCCGGCAGCGCGGTAGTAGCCGGTGTTCTCGTTCGGAGAGGGAACGCTGGAAGGGGGGGAGAAGCCGCCGCTATGGCCGTGTTCCCTCGTCAGAGCCTCCAAGGCATAGCGGAGGTAAGGGGTGTCGTCGACGCCCGGGGTGACGGAGCCGTTGGCAGCGATGGTGAGCTCGTCGCGGAAGCCCTTGGCGCGGGCGCGGTTGGTGACCTCGTCGACGGCGAGCTGGGCCTCGTTGAAGTGAACGGCCGGCTGGGAGGTGTAAGGGTCCTGGCTCTGGGAGGAGAACATGCTGCCGATGACGACGGGGGCAGGGAAGTTGTTCTGCTCCGGGTGGTAAGGGTTTGAGTGAATTTGCTGCTGAGAGGGTGGTGAGGGAGCGTGGGGCACGAAAGACGGCGGCGGAGAAAGGGCTTCCTGGGGGCTGGAGTCTTCTTCTTCTCGTCCTATGCCGTGTGCATGATGGTGTCTCCTTGCGTGGTGAGGGCGAAGGGTGTTTGGTGTGGATGAGTGTTGTGATGGTGTCTCGGCAGACCAATATTGAGGAGGATATTGGCCGCCTACGATGAGGTTGTTAGTATGAATATGAAGTAAAAGAGGCGGGTGGGCAGGGTTGTCGTGAGTTGGAGGGGGTGGGAAGGATGAGGGCGTGAAAGAGTTGTAGATGAAGCTGACGATGATGAAGAAGAGGAAGAGGAAAGAAGGTGTGTGTGTGTGTGGATGGGTGGGTGAAGGAGTGGTAAAGGAGGTCAAGTTGCGATATAGGGTGTAGACATACGTTGATGTTGCACATAGGCGTCGTCGGGGTGAGCGTTATCAGGATACATGGCGGCTATGCCTTTGATCCTATTTCAAGGGTCGTCGTTGTTGTCGTGAGAACCTCTCTGCAGCTGATGCGGCGTGATGAAGCCTCCACTTGTTACCAGGCCAATTATCAGCAAGAGTGAAGGCGGAGATGTCTTCAATAGTCTGGCTGCATACGCATATCCGAACTGCAATAATGGTCAGGGAGGGGGGGGGGGATACACAAGAGAAGGAGAGAAGAGAGAGGGAAGGCTGAGCATCGTGGTTGGGAGTGTGTGTGGTGCGTGGTGTGGGTGGTGGTGAGGTTTTTGCTGTTTGTTGAAATCGCGTGGTTGGGAAAGCAAGAAAATCATGCATCATGGAGAGTTGTGACTGGTGGTTGCAGCTCGTCGTTGGTTGCGATGGTGTTGCAGGTCGGAGGTTGGGAGGGAACGGCGTTGCCCTCCCAGCCACCGAGAACCCCACCGAAAATCCCTGAAGCCCCGGGGGTCCCTGACGGGCGCTAGGCCCCGTAGCGCCCCGGATGCAGGAACCAGTGCCAGAATAGGAACAGGAGACACTTTTTGAACAAGGAAGACTGACCTTTTTGACGTTTGTCAGGAACAAGAAACAATGTCACTGTTTTACATAGAGAGAGAAGAGGAGGAGAAAGAAGAAAGAGAGAGAGAGAGAGAGAGAGAGAGAGAGAGAGAGAGCATATTACGAAGTAGGGGAAAACACGAAAAGTCTATCGCGTGGTTGCAGTTCGTCCCATGTTGCTTTTGTACACCTCACCTACTACGTAAGGTACCTACCAGCAGCACCTTAGGTACGGCACCTCAGGCGGTTTTCAGATGACAGGAGAGTACGTATCCTGCAGTACAGCTGTCCTGCATAAGGTACATCTCCCAACTTCCAGGTTGCATACCTCACGGATACTTAACAATTAGAATGTGCCCAACACACAACACCACCCATTCAAGAACCAGATCTTCTCTGGCTTGGGTTCGCACCTGTGCCTTGACAATGAGAGAGTGACACTTGTGACTTGGGGATACTGCGCAAGAACACCACAGACAGGGGACTCCACCCCGGCGGCAGCACGTCTCCGCATCCGCTGTCACCTATCCCGCCGACGAGGCAACGCCACCTCATGACAGGGGCTCATTTTGTGAGTGGCTGGGCTGCAGGGGAGCCCGGCCATTTGCTTACCTAACATCTCTCGACCGAGAGGTCTTCTCTTGGGTCTTGAGTCTTGAGTCCTTGAGGCTGCGGTTCTCACCGAATCATGAAACATGCTTCACGTCTCGAGCCAGAAATCAAGCATCTTCAAAGAATCTTCAAGTCCATGAGTGATCGTAGTAATCTTAGCATGCCATATCCCCAGACTCGGTGAGAGACAATGAGGCGGGTGTCCCAAGTGTTAGCTGCAGGAGGCGCCCGAGACTCAATCTTCACCGCCGGACGAGCTGTCAAACTCGAGGCGGCAGGTCTAGCGGTCTACTAGCAAACCGTCTTACGTCTTTGGTCTTCACTTTCACACGCAGCCACACTATCATCTTCTCCACTTGAACCACTTGTTGGTTCAAGATTCTTCGGGACTCGTATGCGAGCACTCGAAAGATCCAATCCCCCTGCCTTGCCTGCATCCCCCCCCCCCCCCCCAACGCTTCCCAGACGCCCGGTAACAAAGACAGTGGACGGCAAAAGGTCAACACAACACGAATACCTCGTCACAAACTCCAAAAATGAAAGGGACGAGACTCGAACTCGCGCGGGTTGCCCCACCAGGAAACAGATGTTAAGCTGACCTTAACCTGGCGCCATAACCAACTCGGCCACCCTTCCGTGTGGACCTGTTTGGTGAACAGGGGTGTTGTGACGAACCTCGCGCCAGAGCAGACCAAGATCGCCGCGCCATGTCCGTCGTCGTCCATCGAGCCCGTTTAGACTATCGCAAACCACATGGATAAGCATCACGATAGCATGCGGGACTCGCTGTGGCTGCAAAGCGTGGTGAATAGTGCGACAGTATCATATCAGCTTTTCGTTGTTCTCTTTCTTCCTTTTTGCTTTCTTCTTCCGAAAACGTTGCGGCCCTGGGCCTATCAATTGTACTGTAAAACACGACTCATCATCGTTCTCGTTTTCGTAATTAAGTTTTATTCTTAATATCTGCATCGTCATTTTAACTTCCCATCTCAGCCCGTGCCATCCACCTCAACCTTTAGCAAGGTAAGTAAGCTTAAAGACATGAAACCTTACATCTACAATATCATCAAAATTTCGCAGGAATAAAAAGATAATCGTTTATAAAATCATCACTTTGGTATATAAGCTGCTACAACAAATTCAACGCGAAAGGAAGCGGATCGCAAATCTTTCTATCCGGCCTTGACTCAGCAGGTAGAGCCACCCTTGCAGTGCTCCTCGCACTTGGCCCTCCACTCCTTGCCGCCGAGTCCCTCAAACGTCAGGAACTCGTTGCCGTTGTTGTACACGGCGTAGCATTTCTGCATGTCCACGCGGGTTAGTCACCGATAATTAACGATTGCAAAATGTGCAAGATGCCTGTGTATGAGAGGCAAAGGGGGATTAACGTACGCCGTCCTTGACTTGCGAAAAGACGGTATCCTCGTGGCCCTTGGGCTTGTTGAAGAAGACGCCGGCGCCGGAGTATCCGTTGCAGGCGGCCTGGAGGCAGGTGTCGTCGCCCGTGTTGCACTTACAGCCGACGTGGGTGTTGGCGGCGGCCCTGTTGTTTGCGTTGTGGTCAGTAAGATGCTCAGGACGCTCATAGGCCGGGGGAGGTGGAGGCGGTGGTGCTTACATGTAGGGCAGGACAACTGCCAGAACAAACTTGGTGAAGTGCATCTTGAAAGAGAGTGGATGGTTATGCTGTGAGAAACGAATGTAGAGGCTGTGGAGTGAGAGACAAAGGCGATGACGATTTCGAGCTCTATTCAACTGTCCAGACGAGAGACTTGAAAGCCCTTTATACAGAACACATTCCTTCTTCAACTTCACAGGTGGAACGACAACATGCCTGTGTTTCTCGAGTACGGATACACTAGTTCACCTACAATGATCTACTTAGATTACCTCAGTTTGAAGTCAAACTCTATGTCTAATTTCATACTCTGATCAAGCTCACGGACTCGCACAAATCGCCTCATTCATCAGTCGCAGTTCCACAATGTCACCCAGCGGTCGCGGTCTGGCTCTAGCCCTACCAATCTCAGAGGCTTAGACCATTCAAGCGTGGAGACAACTGACGGAAAATAATCCAAGGAGTCGTTTGATCTTGCGGTAGTTCATCCAGTGGAGCGACCTCTACGGCGTATCCGACGATCCGCAACCAAGTGCCTGAGTCGAGACGAGATTAGAATACATGTGGATGGAATCCGAGAAAAGTAGAGATTCTAATCTCTATCCGGTGCGGGAGGTTAGTAGAGTAAGGCAGAGCGACGAGATACGCACGACTCAGTGTCCCAGAAATCTCGAGCCCGTGAAGCGGACTACTCCGTATTGCTGGGAGCACCAAAGTCATCAACCCAGTATTCTCACCTCCTGTCCCGTCCGTGCCCGTTATCCGAACCCGACCGTACCCCGTGTTGGTAACGGAAAATCTCTCGGAGCCGGATGACTCCGTAGCGGCGATGCTCTTAGGACGTTTTACGGCCAACGCGCGGCGCCAACCGGTGATCCGATCGTTCACGTTATGCTTCAGCTGCCCAGCGATACCGGATGCGCAACCAAGTCTAGCATGCAAAAGAACAATCCGGTAGCGTATGTAACGACACAAGCTAAGGCGTATCCGTAGGGCGCAGCGAATTTCGCCAAGACCACGCTCAATCTATCTTACGTGAAACTTGGAGCCCGTTCTGGTCCTCAAACTTGGGGGGGGGCCACAACTTACACTCCCAAGCTGAAATCTCGAGTCTGTGAGCAGCGTGGTGCTCCGCGTCGCTGTCCTTTGAAGAAACCGAGGTGACATATCTTTGGGGGGGCATATATAAGGCGTTTCTCGCATCGTTGATTGATCGGACGTCCCCAACGAGACCGACTCATTGGAGGGTGGAGGCATTACCGTTGCAATTGCATCGACGGGCTCGACAGCCGGTACACTAAAGTACCTAGGTACCTGCCTTACATCACGTTGTTGCAACTGCACGGCAGCAGCGAACGGCTGGAATCCTCAGCGAACGGAGCGGCGAAGGGCTCCAAGCCGCACTAGCTACCTAGCCGATGTGCCGGAGGCGGCGGAAGCTGAAGGACAATGGGGGTGAGACGGGTGCGAGGTGGGGACTTTTTCGGAAAGCATTTTGCCGGGTGGCCATTCCGCTGTGGGGCCGTGCGGCCGGGGCTCGGGAGTGGCTAGGGATTTCCCCCGTGCTATTAGCCAGGGAGGCAAGCCACATCTAGGTCATTCCATCAAGAGAGCAAACAAACGTAGCCTTCTCGAGAGACTAACGTCACGCATTCATCGCTCCGAGACCGCCTTGGCAGACTTGCGTCTCAGCAGACAGCTTATGGATGGAGTTGGAAAGAATGTTCAAGGGTATGTTGCGATCACAAATCTATTCCACTTCATACTGCATTTCTATCTTGATACTCGGCGCCATCGCCACCATCCACCACCCGCCTATCCTGGATATCTTCTATGCTGGAATCGTCATGTATTGAGTGCCTGTATACCGACCAACGAGGCCCTATCACCGAGTCAGTCGTGATCAAACACCTCGGCCCTTTAGCCCCCCTACTCACAGCTTCTCCCACCCATCTGTGTCCGGGTTTCAATCTCCTCAGTCTAAGGGCGGCAGTACGAGCAACGAGCATGTGTGCACGCCACAAACGCATCGTTGGGCTTGTTGTTGAAGTCGCAGTACTCGTAGCACTCCATCAGGTTCTTGTCGGGGCAAACCTGTGCGCTGGCGAACGAGAGGCCGGCCACGAGGATGGATAGAACGGGTGCGAGCTTCATGTTGGGCGAGTACGGAGTATTCGTATACCGGGTCTTGAAAATAATAGAAGGGAGGGTTCACCTAGGAGAATGGAGTTGCCAAGAGTGTTTATGAAGGACTTTCTCCCCCCCCCCCCCTTCTTATAAGCGCAACTGTGCCTACAAGGTGTTGCGCTCCAACAGAAAAAAAAAAGTGATTGGGCTATGTAGGGTGTAGCAGCGGCAGTGCCGGTGTTGATGATTTCCCCGAGTCGGGGATGATGATGCTCGCAAGCCGACTCGGGAAATAACTACGCGTGGAGCAGAAACGATATTGATAACCTGAATTATGACACATGGACACACTATCAAACGTTATGATTGGGGAACAATCGCCAGTAGAACCTATGGTGGGCTGTCTAGCAAGAGACACGACTCAAGGCCCTAGTCTCTGGCACGGCTGTACGGATACGGCGTATACGGGTCACGGATAGCATGGAAATGAGCTTTCGTAGTACAAAGTCACAGACTACGAAGTAGTAGCGAAAGTGAAAGACCGTGCTTAGTCGCGAGAGTTCATTTCGTTCCTCTCAAGGTTCATGACTATAGTCTAGACTAAGGCGTCACCCCATCGTCCCAACTCCCACGTGCCCGCTGTCTTGTTTCTTTAAGATTGCCAAGACGACTTTTCTTTCGGAAATAACCCTCCTGAGGATGCTTGATTCGACGGTGGAGGAAACACACAAGAGTCCATGTCTCAACTCATCTGGGTACGGAGTGCAAGACAATAATTCATACGTTCCACTCTTAAATCTACGGACACGATACTACCAAGGATATCCTATAACTCTTCGCTCCAATCGCCCTCCTCTCCTAATTCAACAAACCGGGCCAGCCGCCTCTTGAGTTCCTCCACACCAATCCTCCTCGAAGACGAAGTCGACGACAATAACGGCGGCGCTGGCGGTGGCAAGAGCACCTCATCCACGATATGCACAACGCCATCCCTGACCGGCACATCTCTCGCTGATACCGCCGCCCCATTCACACCAACACCCCCCTTCACCACGCCCACCGGCCGTCCAGCGTCACCCGTGCGTCCCGCGCTGCGAGAAACCACCGCCTCGATCGTGACCCTCGCCCCGTCAAGCAGAGTCTGAACATCCCGTCGCACCCGCCCCGCCCCGTCGGCGTCCTCCCCGAGGCCCCTCCCCCCGTCGGTCTTCTTCTCCATCTCCTCCTCATCCATCTCCACGCCTTTGAAAAAGTCCGTATAAATCACCTCCGCAACAAAATGATACCTCACCAAAGCCTCGAGAAACTTGGCCCCCTCCCGCGAAGAAAAGAGGAAACCCATCGCTTCCTCGCCCAACGTGTCCCACGCCTCATTCGACGGCGCAAACACCGTGATCCCAGAGCCACCACGCAGGCGCCGCAAGACTTCCTCGCTCGCTCCGCTCCGCTTCATCGCCTTCGCAAAAACCCCCAGCGTATCCTCCGGTACCGCAGCACCGACGAGTATATCCCACCGCGGCGGCGGAATCAGAACCTCGTCTATAAAGTGGACGACAACAGCACCATCCCCGCTCTCCCTCGATTCGGAAGCGAGAACCCGGGCGTAAAAATTGATCTCAACACCCGATGGCCCCTCCGTGGTCCTCAGTCTCTGCCGTCGAAGCTCCCCGCCCCCACCTTTTTCGAGAACCGTTTCCGCCGTCCGCAGACCGCGAAGGTCTTGGTAAGTATACCGCCCCGGAAGAACGTGGTACTCGAGGATCTCGCCGAGTAGCTCCGCTCGGCTGAGTTCGAAAACGCCCTCGAGCTTCCGAAAGGCCGAGTCCGTGGGGACGAAGATCGTGAACTGCTCTTGTTCCAGCGTTTGCTCGTCGTTGTTGCTGAGAAGCATGTCGTGGACCTTGTCGTATGAGGTGAGGAGCGTCGTGAAGTACTCCGTTTGCATGCCGCTCTCTTTGATCAACGTCAAGAGATTCTCCCCTTTGTCTGCTTCTTCTTGACGCGATCTCGGATCTTCACTTGTTATTTGCTGTAGTACGACCGGCGCTGCGTGGCCGGTTTCGATGTCGTGGGCGTCGGTTGGATGTCCCATCACGCGTCTACCGGCCTGGGCCACGGCTCCAGCAGCTTGGTAGAACATGCCGCCAATGGCATTGACCACATCGCCGAGTGACGATGACTTGTCATAACTCCGTGCCCGCGTTGTCTCCCAACTCGACTCCCTCGAGCTCCCATCCTGGATTCTTACTATTGACGGCTCGGGCCTAGTCTCGGGTAAAGCAAAAGCCGAGACAGAAGCAGCCACAGCCGCGTATGGCAAGACACAACTCGCCTTCATATCCTCAATATCTTGGGTATCCGATATCAAAGCAGCCGCAGACGGCGACGACGGCGAAGAATCCACTGACGATGAGCGAACGTGACGTGTCAGCTTTTCAGAGAGATTTCGACGGAGAGAAGTAGAAGGGTTGAAACGGATTTGTATTCGACGCCCCATGGAGAAGTACTCGCTCCCGATCATAGCCCTATATAGGTAAAAGGTAATTATTGTGTAATTCTCCAACACAAAGAATGGGTCTGAGACATTCACGAACCGGACGGAGTGGGCGCTCCGCTGATGTAGGTTTCCTGTCATCGGATGGAGACATAGAGGTTCCCGTCCCCCCCTCCCCCTCCCCCGGTCCCGGGCGGGCAGCAGCATCGAGGCGGACCATCAGGGTCCGCATTTGCAGTTTGACTTACACCGCACCGTCGCGGCTCTGCATGCTGTTCCACTTCTTCCCGGTACATGTGATATTCAGATCCATTGTTGGCTTTGACTGGTTGAGAATGTAGACAAGTCGTGTCTTGGCGGTTGTGTAGGACAACAAGGTGTCGTCGCCCGAGTCCGAGAATACCGGGTCCAAGGGCATGATGTACCGTCCGCCGCGATGCATCCAGGAAGTGTGTCCCACGGCCATTTTGTTACCTCGTCCTTTTTTGACTCATCTCAGAGTATTGACATGGTGATGCCGTAAAAAGTTGTACAAAGGCAGGCGAGCTCACACACGCGGGCCCCCGAACCCGCCAACAACCCGAATCTCCCCAGCCTTCTTCCGTTCCACCGCCTCAAAGGCATCGACAACCCGCCCGCTCTTGACATCAACAACACCCCATCGCTGCTCTCTGCTCTTTCTCGAGGCCCTTCTTCTTCCTCCCACTTCCGCTTCCGTCCCGTGCTCCCAAACACCAATCTCGTCAAGAAGGACCTCCAAAGCCCACACAAATCTCACACCCCCTGTGCCATCATCTTCCCCTCCACCGCCACCCCCAGGCGCAGCAGTATACAACCTCTCAGCATCTTCCTTATCCCTAGGTATTTTCGTACACAGCAGGTGCAAATCGAGAAGCTGCGAAAACACAAGCCCAAAGGTGGGTTTATTCCGCCTCGACGCCGCCTGGTTCCCGCCGTAGCCGTAACCCGTGATATTCAGCGCAGGTGGGTTAAAGATGGATCGGAGCGTCGGGTCGACCGCCTTACCACCACTGCCAGTGCCATGTTCTCCTCCATTCGGTGGTGGCGGCGGCTGACCTCCCTGGGCATTCACGGGCTTGGACATCGTCGACTCTTTTGAAGAGCTCGTGCTGTTGAGGAGCATGATCAAGGGGCTAGTCTCCAGGTTTCTGGATAGATACCGCAGGTGGGAGGAGAGGCGTTGGAGCGAGTCATGCGCGGACTGACGGTCGCGGCGGGTGAAGAGGGCCGTCATGAGGCTGTGGAAGTGGGTGATGAGGATGATATCCGGCAAGGTTGGACCTTTCGAAACGTCGTCTTCTGGGGATCTGCTCTCGGGTGCTGCTACGGCTGGGGTGGCCTCGGGAATCTCCTTCTCTGGCGGCGGTGGTCTACTCTCAGTCTCCTCCTCGTGAAGCTCTTCTGTGACTTGTTCTGGCGTTCCTTCAACATTATCATTCAGGTCGTCCCCCTCTGCGCCTTCAGTAACTTCCTCTTCATCCGCTCCTCTCTTGGGAGAATCTGCAGCCATAAACGGCGTCGGGGACCGAATTGTTGAAGGCGGCGGTGACAGCGAAGAAGACGACGAAGATGGCAGCGAGATAGCGTCCTCATCGTCATCCTCGTCACTATCCGCGATCTCTGTTCTCGTAGATTTAATCGGCTGAGGCCGTGGCTTGAGTTCCGGCAACACAATCCTCTCGGGCTGTTGAGATACTTCTGGCTCAGGCGCAGCATGCTCTTGTCCCCTCGACGAATTCGCCGCATCCTCAGCAGGCGCTTCCGCACCGGCCGAGCCTTCCGCAACCCCTTCATTCCTCTTATCGTCTCCCGTATCATGCTTATCATCATCCTTCGACCGCTCCCTAGATGGTGCGCGAACCCCCGGGGAGGAGACCACGCGTGGCTCAGGACTCTCAGGCAGAATGTCTAAGTCGCCAAGAGCCTCCCACAAGCCCTCGAAATCAAACACCCTCGAGACAGAGACCCTCCCCAAACACCGCCTCAACCTCGTCGCCACATCCGCCTCAGCGGCGCCGCGGACCACGAGCTCCGTTCGAATGGCGTCCCTCAGCGGCGGGAGGATGGCCGCAGGAGGCTGCGTCGTGACAACCATCACCCTCGCCTCCTTGCCCCTCTCATCATTCTCGAGCTCCTTTCCGCAGAGTGTCTTGGCCAGGGCCTGCATCGAAATCTAATCATACAAAGTCAGTTCATTTCCCCTTTGACTCCCTCAATGCAGGATAAGACTCACCAAGATCCCCATCTGCTCACTCTCAGAACTAAGCCCAACAACACTCCCCCTCTCGAACCCGCCACAGAGGACCTCCTCATCGACCTCCTGGCTCCCGACCTGCACTCGACCCCTCGCCACCGCTGCATCTCTGCGCTTCGTCTCCCGACTGCAGAGGACGGCTGCGGAGACTGGCTCAAGGGGGAAATGCGAGCTCGCCTGCGAAGCGGGGAATATCATTTCATCGCCGCCGTCGTCATTGGCGCCTGCCATATTTGTATGCCTTCTTCTTCTTCCGGGGCTCACCGTGGCCCTAGCCGTTCTGGAACAAGACAAGTAACAAAATAAAAGGGTATCATTTCCGTGCCATTTCGACTTATTCTTTCGTCGACTCTGCTGCGTCTCTACTCTGAGATGGAATGATGGAAGCCGGCAAGAAGGTATCGTCAAGTCACATGATGGCAGCTGCCAACAGTTGCGCGGATTAAATTCCGACGAGAGTTCCAGGGGAAGGGAGGAGCTGTTGTAAATTCTCCGCTGGAAATCTCGATTCAAGTCTCGGCGCTTTCCAGGGCCAGCCAGACTGGCACTTTGGGTTGGGACAGGGCCTTATCAGCCACCTCAAGGCTCAATGACATCACCCCTGTGTCTTGCATGATTGTCACTTATGCAGCCCTTTCTCACTCCTTGCCTTCCACCTTACTCAACGCATCTCATCCGGACTTCGCCATACTAAAACCCTTGCTAGGGGGACACGGCAGCCTAGGTATTCATGCATTTTGTGCTTTTCTTGTCAATAAGCCGATCCCTTGTTCCAAAAATACCTTGCACATGTTGAGTATCCCATCATTGTCGCTACCTTATCACTGTTGAATGCACTGCAAATTAGCGCTGAGAAACGTCATGTGAGGCTCAATGTTCTCTATTTTCAATAAAGCTAATTCATAACAATCTGCCGACGGACTGTTGGATTGCCTGCTCTATGCCTTCCCTTTGTGTAAAGTGCCTCTGCCGGCCCTGGAATATTTGTAGCAAAAGAGGCAGAAAAGGAGGCTCGTTTCCTCCCAAAGAAATATGATTATTCACGAGAAAGGTATCACTTGTCGGGTGGTGTGAAAATCCAGACGCATATGCGCGACCGCTCCGCCCTGACAATCGTAGTTCTCGTCCTGATGGCTTCTCCAAGAGCCACCCAACCCAATTCGAGATCCCAACCGTATTGACTCCCTCCACAAATGATCCAGAATTCGATATTATCGGATCCGTAGCCCAATGTGTTTGCATTGTAACCAGATTGGTTCAAACAACTTCACGTCGTTCGTTCTTGGGGTGCATCGACTGCACCCTTTCTCTTTCTTGAAACTAATCGCCTCATAGTGAGGCGATTGATGAATGGCAAGGACTTTCTTTGCCGTATGCCTTCGCATTCGTCTTGTTGTGCCCTTTGTGTTGGCTCGGTGCTCTCGTATCCTGCTTCCTAAGTTCTGCGAAACCACTAGGCGGCAGTGCCAGGTGCAGGAGGCGGTGCCATGGCATCGGAAGCCTGGCGTCTGCGTCCACCCTTCAGACTCTTGACTCTGGCCATGAAGCCTCCAGAAGGCTTGCTGGGTCCGTCCTCGGTCGGTGACATCATGTCAGCTGTGGCACGACGCTCGAGGCCATTAGCAGAGCCTCGACGGGGCACTGGGGGAGGTACACCAGGCGAACGGGTACCGTTGTCGGCTCGCTTGACCGAGATTGTCTCGGGCTCCTTTCCATACTCAGAAAAGAAGGGGTTACGCTCGCCAGTGTACGAAATGCTGCTGGCGGGTCCATTGGTATCGGGCGATCGGCGGGAGGTGTATGCCCCCTCAGGATTAGTGATTCGACCAGAAGGACCATATTCGCGGGGCTCCCTCTTCATTCCACGAATGCGCTGGGCGATGGACTTGCTGCGGCCAAGGCCCTCGGAGGTTGACTGCTGGGCTTGCTCAGCCTGAGTCTTCTGGATGGCAGCTCGGGCAGCAGGAGTACCCTCCAGGAAGGTCGAGGCACCGAGTCCCATGGATTCCTCTCCGTAAACGATCGAACCGCGAGCTCGGGGGTCAAAGACAGCGGGATCATCCTTGCGCTCAAGTCTGGCAGCAGTTGCAAAGTCTGCCGATGCCTCGCCGTCGTTGTGGCCCATGAACACAGCATGATCCGGACGCTTGTTGAGGGGACCGGAGCCGCCAAGGGACATGTTGAGGGAGTCCTTGGCAAAGGCTTGCATCGGTGCACGTCGGCTGCCCTTGCGGTTACGGTGGGGGTTGGCTGCATCGAAAGGACCGTCGTGATGGAACACTACATGCCATTAGCCTGGAAATTTCCACTGAAAAAAATGCTTTACTCACATCCGGTGCCATAGATGCTGGTGGCATCCAATTGGTCGATGATATCGATTCTGCGACTGGGCTTCTTGGGGTCCTTATCCTTTCCTTCCCGGGCGCGGCGTTCTCTTTCCCGACGTCTGGCTTCCTTCGCCTTTCTCTCTTCGTCGGTCGGGGACTTCTCGATATCAATCAGTACGGACGACTCAGAGTTCCTGCGCGGTCGGCGTTCCTGAGGTCGGCGTTGGGGCGATCCAGGAGCTCCACCAGGTCGGGGAGGACCACCACTGCCCTGAAGGCGTCGCTGTCTCATCGCCTCCTCCTGAGATCTCGATGGACGGTGGCCGGGTGGCGGAGGACCGCGACGGGCTCCAGGCGGCACATTCTCGCGTCCTGGCACTCCAGGAGGGCGATTCGTCGGGGGTCGAGGTTGCTTCTGATCGTTAATGGTGAGACCATCCTGTCGGGCGGAAAGTCAGTAACCTGCGAACTCTCAATGGACGCGCGGCAAGAATTCAATTGGCGACCGAGGGATCGGTCCGGGTTCCATCAATTGATTCATCGGGGGCAACGTACAAACAGCTCCTCAGCGGTAGGCGATGCCTTGTTGTCCAGTGATGTCGACATGGTGCCTGCTCCGATCAAGTTCGGTTGACTACTCGAGTATGATGGATCGAGGAATGGGTTGCGCGAGACAGGTCGGGGAGGGTCGTCAAAAGGCGAAGCGGGAGAGGTGGTATTCGTAGTGCCGGAGAGTAGTGGGGAGGCAGCGCGGTTGCGAAAGGGGTTGTTGGATGAGAGATTAAGCGTCAAGCCAGCGCCAGCAGATTTGCTAGGTTGATGGCCTATTCCAAGGAAGTAAAGTTAGCACTCGATAAGAGGAAGGAGAGAGACAGAGAAAGACAGCGACGGCTCCGTGCATGCGAGTGACGGCGAGGGGGGGAGGGATATGAAACATGAGGGCGGTATACATGACACAGCAGGTTCAACAACTGGGTGGAGCGGGCGCGGTGCTTGCGTTTGCTTGGGCGGCAGTGCAATCCGTGAGAAAGGGCGGCTCTCTTCCCGTTGGACAGGGCAAAAGTCAAAGGGGGAGAAATCTGGGAAGATGGTGGCAGGCATTGAAAGGGGTGGGTGGGAAGAGGGATGAAGGTTGGGCAGGATAGGACATGCCGGCGCATATCCATCCCCTACATCCATATCAGAGTGTTTGATTCTTGGCTTACCTGGCTGTGCTGATTGTGCCTTTGACATTTTGGCTGTAATTTGTGAGGTATACCGTGTGGGATGGTGTGGTACCCGCGACGGGAGGGATGACCAGATGGGAGTATGGATAATGATGATGGACGGGCGCGTCGTATTGAAAGTCAAGGGATCGGCCTTTTCTTCCGCCAGAAAAAGGGGAGCTGTCCGACCGATTGAGGAGAGCAGCGAGCGTTGCTAGCAAGCTTGATTTTCGTTGGCTGTCAAATGGCCGTTCCTAGCGTCATGCCTCTCTGCAGGGACAAACAATAACGGGGGGAACGGGTTTTTGGAGGAGCCACCCGACAGTTCCTCGGCAGGTCACTGTGCGGTGCGGTGCGCGCGGTGTGTGTGGCAGCGTGCGGGCAAGCAATCTGCAGTACGTCCGAAGGCAGATGGGTGGTCGGGATCCGGAGTCGTAGGCGGGTGGGTGCGTGGGTTCAAAAGAAGAAAATAGGGGTGAGTTGTAATATCAAAGATCCTCGATTATAGTCGGCAATGCGCGTCTGGTTTGGCTTGTAGTGCAGCGCGGTGTCCTTTTCTCCTGCTTTGATCCGACGTCAGCTCGAAAAAAGCATCCCTTGGGCTTTGAGGGGATGAATTGGTTTGGGGGGGACGAATTGATTATCGGATAATGGATTGGGTCCAAATCATCCAATTCAGGGGGAGATTGCTGGTCTGCCGGGAAGCGAGTAGTTTGGCTAGGTGGCTAGGAATTTTTGGGTGGTAGAGTGGTGGATCTGGGGTCCACGCACCATCCACGACTTGCGAGGATGAAGGGGTTTGGCTGCTTGGGTTTGGAGACTTTGGACAGGATTGGGCGGGCACTCGACCAAAAGGCTGGATGATGCCGACGACTGGACGAACGCGCGACAACCGAGCCAAGTAGCTGTCTGAAGAGTGGGCCAGAAAAGGAAATGCAAGCTCACCTTCTCTCTTGGCCTGGGTCTGGCCTTTTTTGTTTCCTTTTCTTGCTCAGTCCACGTCCGTGTCAGAGGTACGGAACAACGTCGTCTCTCTCACAAGAGAGCGGTTTGACGAGTTAATAAGTCGATGCTCGGTATTTCAATCCGTGCGATCGCGATAACCCAAAAACGATCCGGGGACAGTGTCTAGATCAGTGATGATGTTTGACAGCTCGTACAGTCGCTAGCTGGTATTGCCGTGTGACACGGGCTCGGTGTGCCTGCAACACGGACCCGGGTTGACCCAACTTCTGGGTCGCTTTGATGCCTTGATAAGGATGCCCGTGTCTCTGCGAAGCGAGAGATGACGACAGAAAACAGAAGGTAGTGTAGTTTTGGCTGAATAGGGAGGTGATGGTGACACTGTTCCTAGTCGTGTTCGGATGCTTAGAGAATGCGGGTGATCTCTGAATATGAGATGCGAAGTCGGATGAGATGGTGAGTCGAGATGAAGGCAGATGGATGCGAGAACGGACGAGAAGTTGGAGCGAGAGACGAGAGATGCTGCTTGAGAGTTCGTTCAGCTCGAGAGTGTGTTGGCGAAAGAGAAAGAAAAACGAGGGACGGGTGCGAGGCAGTGGAAAGTCCCGTGAGGCAAGTAAGGCCAATGGTCCACTCGTCGAAGAGGGGGAGGAGCTGTGAGGCGGAAGAGGAAGGAGGTCCCGTTGAAGGAAAGAACAAAGGAAGGAAGGCGCAAGGCTTAAGTTCTGAGGCTTGGTGTGAAAGAGCAGGAGGCAGGAGGCACTCCACGAGTCGTTGAGCAGGGCAGGTGCACCTCAGGCAAAATATTTGTGTATCCGTCCGTAGCTTTTGAACGGGAAGGAAGGGAATAATCGAGTAGGAGGAAAGAAGGAAGCCACGGCCAAGGTAGGTAGGTACCTTTTAGCTAAGGAAGGTGAGGTGGGTGAGCTGAGGAGGGGCAGGCAAGAGCGATAGTTTATTAGTATTAGTCGACTCTGATACCTCTTTCCTTTTCGTCGTTTGGGGAAAGAGGGCACAAACAATGAGAATGGGAAAGAGTCAACTGGAGTAGAAACGAGAAAAAGTGAGAAAGAGAAGAAGAGGAGAACCAAGAGCAATTAGGAAACGGAAAGAAACAGAACGTGGACAATGCAGCAAGAAACATCCCAACGACCTAACGACGCCCTCCCGATCCCCGCGCATTCCACCCGTTCCGATCGCCTCCTCCTCTCTGTCTCTCTCTCTCTCTCTCCATTTCGACATCCATGGATGTCATCCCCATCACCCATCACCCTCATCTGCCAGCGGCACCTGAACTCGACCAGGTCCTGGTCCTGGTCTGGCACAGGCACATGAGCCACTCCATCTCAATCTAAGCCGCCCACACCACACCATCCGAACCTATCCGTATGAATAGCTTATTATCTTGTAAGCTTACCTTTTTTTTCTCTTTCTCTCAGGGACACCATACAAAGACGAGGGAACGCTGACGACGGCAGATACGGTTGGCTGGGAAGACGCCTCCTCCGACTTGGGGCCCTTCAGCCCGGGTCTGTGGCTGCATCGTGGGCGGTGAGCATCTTCATGCCTCTACCATTATGTCACCACTGTGTCCACTGGACTTTCATTACCAGGTGGATAAACACTTCCTGTTTCCTGATCCGTACTTCAGCCACTTCTATTACTACCTGTACCTTCATCACAACTTCTACTTCCAGCACCGGTCCTTCCAGTTGGCTCTTCGAGTACATCGCGTAGAGAATACGGATATACTCAAAGCATTATAGTGAGACTGTGACAAAGACAGCTGTGTCAAGCGAGGAGAGCAGTGGCAACATGAGAAAGGGGCTGACTATCTGTTGACTGGCGGATTATTTCTAACCCTCACTGAGAGCAACGCGCTTGTTCAAACAGAATACCTTACCTCGACCTCATGACCTTCACGGCCCTTCCTTGCCCTGTCGTGGCCTACAAGTATGAACGCTAACTATCTTCCATCATCTCCCGTAGGACACACGGCTCCCCAGCTGAACCGGGCTGCAACGGCGGGATTTTGTTTCTTCTCATTTCCATCTCGCCATTCCGACCCAGATGTAATAGATCCATCACCAAGCTTCCGACCAAATCATGGTGCAAATGGCCACCGCTGCTCTGCAAATCTGCCGCTCTACGCTCGAACAAGTATCGCGGCATGGGGTCTTTGGAAACACTAGCCATGACCAACGCGGGAGTGATGTTCCTCGGCCGACCGGGGTGCAGACGAGACGTGCCGACGACACACCCCAGGACCCCTAATAATCCTAATTATTTTAAACTAAGGTAATTCAACAAATTGCTCTACAGTTGAATGACAGGGTGCAATGCGCCTAGACTCGCCTCCGATGGAGTTCCGCAGAACATGCCGGCCACGAATAACTGAGAGATGAGCATCATCTGCATCTGCGACATGCACTCGTCCTCCAACAAACGATGAAGTGCGCGTGGGAACAAAACGGACGAGCCGGAACAGACAACAAGCCAAATTGTGTGGGTGCTGGAGCCATCTGGCCGACAATGCTTCGGTCGTTTCCCTCTCCACCGGGTTCACAGCCATCCAACTCATACCTTATGCACACATACCGGCTACTACCGACGGGCCTTCTTGGAGCTACGGACACCTTGACTTGGCCCTGTGTCTGTCAGGTACTTGTGGCATGTACCTGACATCAGCCAGGGTCAGACTTGTCTGTCCATCCTCCCGTGCGTGCTCCTCCACTCGGACTGTCGGCTTCTTGTTACGTGGTTCCTATCTCTTTTTCCTTTGACCAGAGAGCTCATAGATGCAATAAACAGAACCACCTTCTTCCCGACAAAGCCGTACGTCTGCCTGCGAACGTATGTCCTTGACGACAAAGTCCACAACCCGGCTATGACACCACCACTGAAATCTTCACCTGGGATCAAGATGAGGGATGGAGCTGTTCGTCCGCCCTGGCCCTGGTCTCTCTAGCAGCTGGACAAGACGGAATCACAAGGGTAGCACAGGGGCCTATTTTGTTGCAACCTGCCGCCCTTCCAAATTCGCTGGATTGCAACCTCGTGTTAGGGGCCCCTGGTCGTCTCAACCATGCCAAGGGAACATGGGGTACATCTGAGTACTTTGTTATCGAAGAAAGTTAATTCTTTCTAAGTTATAAGTATAAGAATATAATTTTAATAAAATAGTATAGTACTTACTTAGTACTTAAATTAAGATACTTTTTTAAACTTATTATAAAAAAAAATAACTATATTACTAACTACTTACTATCGAGGTTTATAAATAGTATTATAGTTTTAACTATAATAGCTTTACTTATAATAAATAAAAAATCTAATTATAAGTTCTTTAAAAGCCTTTAATTAAGAGCTATAAAAGCCTTTAAATTAAGTTAAAATACTTATTAAAATACTAATAACTAAACTAACTTTATAATAACGACTTTAATAAAAAACTTAGTAAATAATATTAGAATCTTTATTAATATTAAGTACGATTTACGAAGTATAGTAACGTAGCCATAAAGTATTATTAATATATTTTATATTAAAAAAGGTATTATTAATATTAATAAAATAGATAGGGCCGTATTAATATAGTACCTTAGCTTCTTTTTATAACTCGAGGATAATTATTTTAAATAAAATTAGAAATTTATTAAAAAGCTTTTTTAAATATTTTAATATATTTATTACTATTTTTATAATAATAAAACTCCTAGTATTTATATATAAGAATAAGTTATTTATTTTTAAATAGTAATATTAGTTTATTAATAAGCTATCGAAACTACGATTCTAGCGATCTTTTAATAAGGGAGAGGGTAGAATAGAGAAAAAAATAGGTAACTTATGAAAAAGGTTAAGGTTAAATAGTGTAGAATTTAAGGGTAGGGTAGTATCTATATATACTGTAGCAATCCTCTAGTAATGCCAAACGATGGAGTTAAACAGTGGCATGGGGTGCATCAATTTAAACGTCAGGGCAGCAGCCAGACTTCAGACTCCAGGAGTCCAGAGTGTCCGAATCTCGAAAGCTCTCTGCCACCAGCCTCGGCGCCGCGCCATTGACGCTGCTGACAGTGCCAGCCAGCCCAATTCTAAGTCTATTGCCGTTGCACACACTCGAGCCCGTCTCCCGCCTGACGCGTGACACTTCCAGCCCGTTGTTGGCTGGTCTCCCCGCAGGGCCCGGCCATCGAGGTGGCGCCCAATAGTCACTCGCCATCGGACAATTCACTTTGTCTTTCGATCTCAGCTGTCATCCGAGCGCCATAACCTCCCACTGCTCCAATGTATCGAGGGAAGCCTGGAGACTAAATGGTTACCCTCACGCATGGAGGCCGAACGGCGAAAACAGATCCGCATTGTTCAGATTGTGATAAGAGCACCGTCGTGTATCCGTACGGGGTACAGTGTGGTGTTTGCGAAAGTCGAGATCGACACGATCACTCACTCAGCAACCAGCGTACGGAGTAGAGGTGCTTGCCGTATTGCCTTGCCAAGCCTCGGGCTGGATAACCAAACGGGCAGATGGCGCTGCCCGAAGAGGGAGACGAAACGCCCTCCAATCTCAGCCTCGGACGATCTGATTCGATCAGCCCCCAAATCTGACTCTCCTGGCAAACCGTAACGAGTTCTACGCTTCTTCTAGCCACCTGGAAGCAGAAATATGGCAGACTGAAAACATCGACCGTATTCGCCCATGATGTTATCGCAAATATCCAGCAATACCGTTCTTCACTTGGAGTGAGCTTGAAACCTCGTTTGACGTTGACGTTTGCAGCCTGCGGCCTCCTTTTTCCCTTCTTGGTTTTTTGTTTTGCTTTTCTTCATCTCACCCACATTGCGTCTTGATCGGATCGGGGAGCCGCCTTCCACCGTCACGGTCCTCCTAACAAGACTCAAGTCTCAGGGAAAGCGTGACAGCATCATCCTGGATTCTCATCGCCAATCTGAAACGTAAGCGAGCCTTCCATAGGCGAGAGCATTGGAGCAAAATCTTTTTGATGGGGCTTGTTCATATGAGCAGACGATCATGGGGAATTTGATTAATATCTGCAAAGTACGGATACAACAGCACTACGGATATAGCTGCACCAGCCGCACCTGGGATAGTGACCCCACAAGAGAATGGGTGAGGTACGCATGGGTCCGGTCTGCGTAGTGCAAAAGCTCGATCTTCCAGAGATTGCTCTAGGCCCAGCGGGGGCCAGCGCGATTCTTACTTCTTCTTTCCGTCTGTCTCCATCACGGATGGGCTGTCAGCCTGCCACGAAAGGATGGCGATAGGCGACTCTCATTGGGTCTCCTATTCTTAATTTCTTAGAAGTCACAGACTCATCCTCAGAGTCACAACTGCGATCCCGGGCCAGGAGGCAGACTCGCTGGGTAAACCTCTTCCGCCACATTGACCTTCGGGAATTGCGGGGATACAATCAGGGCATTCGTTCGTCTCAACTGCGGCTTTCTTCACGGTGACCGCCTTCCGGTCTTAGCCCTTCAGCCCACTAATGCCCGCAGAGCCTGAGTCTGAGCCCAACTTTGCCAGAAAGCACTGGACGACACTGGAACAGACCTGCTCCCTGTACGGACATACACTATGTACATAGTAGACGGATATGCACGTCACGGTCCCTCGCAAAACCCGGATCCTCTTGCGCTCACTCAACCCGACTCAGCATCCATGAAGCCTGTTCAAATCCTACAGGAATCACCTTGTCTGCACGAGTAGGGACGAAGTCTGGACAACGGGTGTTCCGTGTCCAACGTCTCTTGCGCATTGGCGGACCACCGATGTGATCTCTCGCTTTGGTGAAAGAAGATACATTCCAAGCTATCACCAAGGGAGATGGAGCGGTGTTGAGAGCTCTTTGCCAAGAACCGGTTCAGCCGTACCGATGTCACCTATGAAGGCGTATGTCAGTTAAGAGGGTCCTGTCCACCAGCAGGTGTCACCGCTCATCGGTACTTACGCGGACCTCTCGGCGCCCAGTACTCGCCCGTCTTGGAAATATCGAGCTTTGTTGTCCATTTGATGAGACTCTCGGCGGCTTCGTCGGGGGTGACGGCTGCGACACTCAGACGTTAATGATCCTTATGAAACTCACCGGGCCGCCTACGCCCTCAATGATATGAAGTACTTACCACCGCCCTCGTCCCAGTACTTGTCGAATCCCACGCCTTTGGTCATCTCAGTACGCATGAAACCCGGGTGCACGATACTGATGATGACGCCCTTGTCCTTCAAATCGAGACTCAACAGCTTGCCCACCATGTTCACTGCGGCCTTGGATGCGTGGTGGGCATAGTTGCCGCCGCCCTCCTTCTCGTGTCGGAGGGTGATGCTCCCGGACTCGGACGAGACGAGCACAACCTTGGAGTCCTTCTGGAGAAGACCGGCGTGCGTGAGCGCGTGGACGATGAAGACCGGGGCGATGGAGCTCGTTGTGTACATGCGCTGCTCCTCGGCCCAGTTCGGACCCTTTTCGGTGCTGAAGTCCTCCGTCGCGAAGTAGCCTGCCGTGATGATCTACCTCCCCGCCAGCTATTCAACACACTCTCCGGCAGCAGCAGGACGGGTGCATAAGAGGGAGCCACTTACCACCGTCGAGAGCGGCTTCGAACCACCGAGCACACTGACTAGGGTCTTGCCGACATTCTCGTCCATCAAGTCGATACCTGGGAGCCACTTTACGGCATCGGGGAAGCCTTCGGGTCCTTCTTCGGAACGCGTGGTGCCGTAGACGGTGTTGCCCGCGTCAGCGGCATACTGTTTGACGAGGGACGCCCCGAGGCCTCGCGTGCCGCCAACGACTAACACAGGAGACATGATGGTCTGGCACTTGTAACCTGTTTATCTTTGGAACTCGTATCTGCTGGTATTTGTGTTCTATTTTCGTTTTATTCCGGGCTCACTCTCAAACACTGCTGGAATGCGGCACCCGTTGGGGGAACTAAATTGGAGGAGCTTCGAGGGAGTCGGTTGAGGAATGTAAAGGGAACGGTTGAAGTGGTGAGTAACCTAAGCTACTAGAGCTAACTTATCGTGACGTAGGTGTCGCAGCGTGATGGCGGCTGGCCCAATGAAGCATGGCGAGTCGCATCACTGTGAATGGCGGGGGAGGGGCCTGAAATCACGTCTTATCGATAAAGTTGGTGTGACCATCGTATTGCTGACTGATCCGTTGTCTCGACTCGACCATCGAACCTCTCTTTCGTGAGTTATTCACAGGTATCTTGGCAATTAGAAAGCCTCTACTGCTCAAATACACTCGAGACGAGAGTCAATTCTGTACATAAATTTGGGCCATTTGAAGTTCTGCTTCTGATGGCGGCAAAGCTGCGGCTTTGATAAATATATCATGACCAACCGTTGGCAACGCACGTGGAGAGCATTAGATCTATCAAAACAGATGTGAAAAGAATTGCCTGCGCCCGCTTCAATGTATAAACTTCCTCTGATCACGATTCAATCGGGCGAGGACAAGCGATTGAATGGATGGCAAGCTGTCAAAAAAAAAAAAAAAAAAAAAAAGTGCCGACAAACGTGTTCATGAAACCAATAACGCGGTTTAAGTTTCGAGTGAGATGCTACTACATACAACGTAGCTGTTTGTAGCATCCTGGCGCAGTGACGTTTGAGTTCACCTAATGAGGCAAACGGGTGGTGTTTGCCCCTTCAACCATCCCATCGAATTCGTATTCGTTTCAATGGGTTCTTAGATAATGACAGCTGTGAAGGTGCTCCAATGCTCGATAGCCTCATGGACTCCATTTCAGTAGCTGCAAGTCAACTGAGCCAAATCATATCTAGCAAACATGGCCCTCAATTACGGATCTATTGTGTTGTACATTGTTGAGATCACGATTACATATGTTTGCCTTTTGAACGCCCACGTTTAAGGAAGCTCTCACACTGACCAGGTGTTATAGTACTTTTTACTCGGCATCTACAATGTCTACTTCCACCCGCTTCGACACTACCCAGGACCATTCCTGTGGCGCTTCAGTCCGGTGCCGAAGAACATCTACCTCCTGACAGGCAGATACGCCGTCAAAGCTCGCGAAATCCACGAGACCTACTCTGGCGCCGTTCGCGTAGCTCCCAACGAGTTATCCTACATTCAACGTACAGTCACCGCACCTCACCTCATCTTTTCCTCCCCCTCCCGATGATTCACTCCGGATCAACAGTTCACAATACTAACACGCATAAACAGCACAAGCATGGAAAGACATCCTAGGCCGCCCGCTCAAATCCGAAATGGCAAAAGACATACGCTTCTTCGGCGGCGAGAATTTCGGCCGCGACAGCCTCGTTACGACGAGACCGCAAGACCACACCCGCCAGCGCCGCATCTTCACGCACGCCTTTTCCAACACGGCGCTCAAGGCGCAGGAGTCCTTGCTGGTGGACTACGCCGACCAGATGGTCGAGGCGATGGGCTCGCTCGCCCAGCGTGAGCGTCAGCGCCGGCGAGCGCACGACGGCGAGGGTGAGGATGAAGCATTCGGATCCGTCAACATTGTAGATTTGTACAACTTTGCCACATTCGATATCATGGCGGACCTGACCCTTGGCGAACCGCTTCTGCTTCTCAAGAGGGGCGATTACACGCCCTGGGTGCGCAACGTCTTTGCGGGTCTCAAGTTTGTCATCTACGGGCTCGTCTTCCTTGAGATTCCGGTCCTGGGACCGCTTGTTCAGGCGGTTACGTCTGCGCCGCTGAAGAAGAAGGCGCAGGAGCATACCGACTTTGCGGGCCAGCTCGTCGATCGGCGGTTGGGGGAGAGACAAGCGCATCCGAAGCCTGATATTTGGAGTTTTGTACTCAAGCACAACGACGGCGACAGCAGCGGCAATGATAGAACAAAGGGTATGGAGAAAGGTCTATCGAATAAGGAAATGCACGCCAACGCGGCCATGTTCATGGTCGCCGGGACGGAGACGTCGGGGACGGTGTTGTCCGGCACGACGTACTACCTGCTGCGGAACCCGCGGGTATACGATATTTTGACGAGGGAGATCCGGGCCGCGTTTGCGAGGACGGAGGATATTTGCGTCGACGGGCTTGTGCGGTTAGAGTATTTGACCGCGGTGCTGATGGAGGGGTTGAGGTTGTATAACCCCGGCGGGGCGGGGATGCCGAGGATCGTGCCGCGGGGAGGGGCGGAGGTTTGTGGGGAGTATATTCCGGAGGGCGTACGTTCTGGACCCTTGTTTCTTCCTTTATATCTTCCCCCGTTGCATAGTTACGTGATGAAGATAATGCTGCTTGGTGAGCTGGAAAGTTTAAGTGGAAGCTTACAGTGAGATGGCAGACTCTAGTATCCGTCAACCCCTACTCGGCCTTCACGAACCCGGAGAACTGGGCCCGGCCGAACGCGTTCGTCCCGGAGCGGTGGATCCATATGGATGCGCCGGAGTGGAAGGGTGACAAGAGGGACGTACACGAGCCGTTTTCGTATGGGCCGAGGAACTGTCTGGGCAAAAAGTGAGTTACCACCGACTACTAGCACCCTACTTTTGCCACTTGTGTATCTTGTCCTTCCGTTTGCTGACGAAGAACCTTTTTGTGCTTTGGTCTAGTCTTGCGTGGCTGGAGTTGCGTCTGCTGCTGGCTAAGACGCTGTGGCACTATGATCTGGCGCTCTGCCCCGGTATGGAGTCGTGGGTTGTGCAGAGGAATTATATCACGTGGGAGAAGGGGCCGCTGGTGGTGAAGCTGAAGCCTGTTCAGAGGGATGGATGAGAGATGTGCTGTTCTCATCGTGTAGGAGGTGACGGTAGAACACGGTATGGATTATCTTGTTTTATTTATCAAGGGTATACATTTACCAAAGCCTGAGTTGAAATATGAAAGATGCTTTCGAAAACCGATACATCATATGGCGATACACCAAGCGCCTAACGTCAAAAGTAAAAACTGTGACCAAAAAAGCACAGAGTCTGCTAGCGATGGAAACTCGTTATTTACATCATATATTTCGGTGAGATTCTGAGTCACAGATTCCCCCAATAATGTGTTATATTGCCTAATGAGAAAGTATGTACAATGAATGGAAAACTACCCCATCATGGTTCTGTAATTCTGTCGATTCAGTAAACTCCAATGGCTTCACCGACAACGCTCTTGAACATTCCGTTCGGGTCAAACTTCTCTCTGACGGCCTTGAAACGGGCAATGTGCTACAATCCCTTGTCAGCAAACCATCACTTCTACATCGAACGGCGTGGCACCAGAACTTACATCGGGGTCGATGTTCTTCGCGGCCTGGGCAAAGACCTCGCGGGTATTCTTGGTCCAGTGAGGGCGGCAGGGGAACTCGTCAATGAGGACCTTGGCCAAGTTGTGATCTAGCAACAAAGACAAGTCAGTTTATATCCCACCTTCATCGAGAAGCGGTGGTGCATTGAGCACCTCGCCGGGAAATTCACTCACAGAAAGGCTCGTTGAACCTGCTGTGGTCGCCAACAGTCGGTCTGAACGTCGGGAAATCAAGCATAATCACCCCCTTACTCCAATCCGCCCCGTCAGCAGTCCCATACGTAACCTGCCCCAGCAGATCAAAGTACGGCCTGCCAAACTTGATGTTAATCCCGCTCCGGTACGTCGACGTCATGACGATCAACTTCTTCGCCTCATCATCGAACAACGCCCTCACGCGCTTCAACATGGCATTCGCCTGCGTGATCGGGAACGCCAGCTCGAGCGTGTACCCCTGGACCCCGACCTCCCACAGCGGCCTCTGGTCCGGGTACAGCCCGCCGATGAGCACGTCGTAGTTCCAGCCGTAGACGGGCCACTCCTCGATGGGTTGGTTCGTCGTCTTTTCGCGGAAATTGGGCTTCGACCAGAGGCCGAAGAAGATTTCTTCGGCGAGCATGTTGGAGGTCGGGAGGTAGCGGCCGCTGTCGAGGAGGGTGCGGGCCGTAGTGCCCTCGAGGTCGGTGACGGAGAAGGTGTTTTGGAAGCCTTGCTGGTCCGAGGTGTTTGTGGGGACGACGTCGTAGTAGCGGTGGTGGAATTTGCGCTTGTAGGGCCACCACTGCGTGGGGTTATTAGTCCATGGGGGATTCCTTAGGGGAAGGGAGTGTGAAGTAAACGTACCCAGAAGTTTGCTGTTGCGTAAGGCGCAATCATGCCGTAGATGTCGCCGTCTAGAACCTCGCTTTCTTCGAGCCTTTTCTCTCATCGTTAGCTTAGTCAAGCTACACCAGCTTCATGACGAACTCACGTCTTCTGCTGAGCATAAACCTTGAAGTCGGGGTAGATCTTAAACTTCATCCGCACAATGACACCCAACAACCCAAGAGAAGTCGACGCAGCCAGCCACGTATCGTCATTATTGTCTCTCACAAGGTGCCTCAACTCCCCATTCCCATCAATAATATCCAACTCCAGCACGCCCGCCGCAACCATGGAATCCTCACGAATCGAGGACCGATGCGCTCCCATAGCAACACAACCCGCCAGCGTGATGTTCCAATTCACAAGCGTGTATCCCGCCGATGCGCCACGGGCATGGAGGTACTCGGCAAGCTGCAAGAACGTCACGCCGGCCTCGATGACTACGCTTCCGCCCTCGAGATCAAACTCGGAGATGCCGTTGACGTCCTCGGTGCGGATGATGACCGTGTTGGCGTCGTCGGAGCACATTGTGTCGTACCACATATGGCCCTTACCCGAGGCGCGGACCTTCTGGCCCGAGGCGATGGCGTCCTTGACGAGGGATTGGATGTCGGATACGCTGGTTGCGTTGTGGACTGCGGCAACGTCGTTGCAGGCGGGGAAGCCTGGGCCGTCAAAGGTGTTGTAGGGGGCTGCGGTGACGGCGGTCGATACGAGCAGCATCGCCAGGAGGGGGAGGGGGCGTAGAGACGGCATCGTCGTCAGGGGACCTTGATCGGCCCGTGTTGGAGGCAAGGAATAAGAGAGCACAAGCTTCTGGTACTTGGCAAGGGGTACGAGAGACTATGAACTTGCTCGTGAGATGGGATGAACCTGTCGTTTACTTATAACAACAACCTCTTCATCACTCTCTACACTGTTACATCTACATATGGAATGATAGACTGCACACCCAAACTCTCCATCAGAACAAATGCCGCGGACCTCGAACAAGCTTTCATGTGATGCCGGGAAAGAGTCACTTCTCTCAATGAAAAACCTGGTTCAACGGCAGGTCCAACGTCACCTAGGACACCCAGATCACCAGGCCAGGAACATAGAGTTGTATCGCAGTTACACCACATCGATGGGGAAGCTTCTCGCGTACCATATCAGGAAGTAGGAACATCAAAAGAAGGGAAGCCAAGACGGTGACAGATCCCGATCAGAGACATGGCCCGATATGTAATGTAACCCAATGGGCCCGTTGGGGTACCGGGAGGTAACAGCAGAGAACGCGGGGAAGGCTCGGAATAGCGACGGTAGAGACGGAGATCTTCATTTCTCCTCGTCTGCGCATGTCCGTGTGATGCGCAGGGAAGAGAGTGTGCGGGGTGACAGCGGCACAGCGGATGCGACGCCGCGAAGGGAGGGGACCTGCCAAGGGGAAGTTGAAGAGGAGGTGCTGGCCTTGGGCAAGGCCAGCGATCAAGTATTCTGTCATCATCGTCTGATAGACTAGTAGATCTGGAGTCAGCTTTGGCTTTTTATGCATATAGTCTGGCATCTGACGGCTAGTACAGTTGAGTAGTGATGTGCAAGGGGCAGGATGGAGGGTGTGGTTGGTGATTGGTGGGCTGACCGTCTCGTCCGGACGGACTGACCTGCTCGGAGCGGGGAAGTCGGATCGGAGAAGCGGGGCAGTCACCGGCCGAATCACTACCCGTGAGGCAAAACAAACTGGGCACCAAATGTACCACAGAGGCAATTCCCATTCTAGTACTGTATCTCGATACCAACTGGAAGGCTTGATTCCAGCATTCGAAGCCAACCTGGTAGCTATTTCGAGATTGGGGCAAGGAATAAGGCTGGCCCTCCCACTGATGTAGCTCTTACATGCAATTAAAAGCTTCATGAAGCGCAAAGGAATATAAATGACGCAGTAGAAACCCAAGAACAGCCAAGCAATAGATGAACCTAGCATGACGGTTCATTTATGGTCAGGTATACCCCAAGCCGCCTTAATGACATCTCTTCCCTCCTGCTTAAGGTCGCCATGGAGATATGAATGTTTACCTAAATCCATTCTATTGGGCCATTCCAAGACGAAATTGGTCGTCCTTTGACAGGCTAGGTGGACCATTTCTGCTGATGCATTCTTGTACAGAGCAAGGACACCAAACCTGGTGAAATAGTCAACGTTCACCGACATATAGTTAGATTCCACATCATAGACTTCACCATCTTTCTATACTCCTTTGTATCCTCAAAGTATAGTCAATAGAATACCCTGGCGCTAGCAAAGAACACAATATGCTTATAACCTTAACCTGTGAGCGAGTTCAAGCACCATCAATCCAGAAATCAAGGAGCATAACTTGAACGCCAGTGCGTGCTTCTCAGATTTCGCAAAGAAAGCCAATGTTGGTAAAGATTGTTCACATTTCGTCTCTAGCCTCGGCTTATATAGTAGGCATACTAAGTTCCGCCGCCGAAATTTACATTACAAAGAGGTACACTGACACACACTCCCACCTGCCCGAGGACGTCATCCTAGTAGACAACTTCGTCCTCACTATCTTGATATGTATATAAAGCCAGCAACTCCATTATTCCAGGATCAAGACCTAGGTAAACGCGTATCGATAATGTGACCGACGACGTGCACTACGCCTCGCCAGATTATCCCTTTGCCGTACTATTCGTCAAGGCCGCGTGGTTCCAGATTTGTCCTTTACTTACTTGCCCACATCGCAATACGATGTCAAGTACAACTATACGAATATCTTCTATCACCGGAATCTCCCAAAAGCAACCGCTTCGCAAAGACTAAAGTTCATAGAGGAGGCGGGAACACCCCACAACCAAATGAACAAACCCGCCACAGAAAGATCACAAATCCATTCGTCAGTGAGGGCGGTATGAGGGAGGAGCAAACAAACACCACCTTCTTTTACAAGAGAGAGCCTCTTCAAGACGGCAGGCAATGAAGCAACTTTTGAACTCAAATACTTTCTTCGCTTTGTATTGGAGTCCCGCGGTACGATGTGTTCCTACGTAAAGACTCACGACACTTGAACTTTACAAAATCGGCCACCTATTCATCCTTCTGCACTCCATTCTAGTTTCGGCGTAGGGATTTTGAATAGAATACTCCAAAACTAGCAATGAGCACTTCAATACAGAGAACAGAACGACCAGATTCTCTCTCCCAAAAGCCCTTATCTGACATATTCTGTGAGTGACCTTTCGCCCCCTCTATGACCAAGAACAAAGACACATTCAGTCCAAGAGGACATCAGATGAGATATGGCTGTTTTGCCAAACCAAAACTTCGCAGTTCAGATATGTTTATATACCTTCTTGTTCCAGCTGTGAGAAAAACGCTACCTACTTTCCCCAACAGGACATCAAGTCCTGCATGCTCGACCATGTACAGTTCTCAACAGAGTGGCATCTTCAGAAACATTGATACCTAAGAATCCAAACCACGCGCAGTGAACCACGCAACATCACATGCCGCACCCCTCTGATAATTGACGTACACCAGAACAACAACTGACGCGGCATTCCCTAAACTTTTACGACCGAACCATGGACCTCGGCAACCCAGAGGAAAATGGTTGATTTGGAGTACCTTCGTCGAGACATTTTCATGCCCCGTGGATTCGGATGGTGTCAATACGTTCCCGAGATGCAACACTGGCGGGGAACTCATCACCGTGGTGACAACATCTCAAAAACAAGATAATAGAACAAGGTATGACGCAGAGAACAGCCTTGTAGGAAATGAATACTAGAATGTACTCATTGGCTTATACGTGGCAGTTACACAAAGATTGGAAGTGGACAGCGGCATGATCAAATATTTGGGTCCTAAATCATCTATTCTCCTAAACCAAGTCCGACAAAAGAAGACAAAATAAACTACAAAACATCTCCTACATTACCCAGTGATACAGTTCGTACAAGTCGTAACTGTTCTCTTTCCCCCATGCTAGTTAGAAACAAATTTCACACAAATCCCATAAGCTGCGGGAGAACTCCCTAGTCTATATGTGAACCGTACATGTATCTTATGCCAATGACTTCGTGATTTGATGCTGGAAAAGTCACGCTCAGACGGTAGCCGTGGGCAAGGCAGGGAGCAGCGACGTCTGTCCGATGAACCAAGATCGGGTGACGACGTAGCAAACCTCGCCACCAGGCAGAGGAGCGCCAGCCGTGTACAGACCGGGGGGCAGAGTGAGGGTTCCTGCAATGTTGGGGCCAGTGCTGGTGGGAACCGGCGCACCAGTGATGGTGGTACCAGGCTCGGTGATGGTGTTGACGACGGTGACGGACGCGGTGGTACCGGCGCCGGTGCTGACGCTGATGCTGGTGACGGTGGAGACAACCGGTGGGGAGACGTCAAGACGGACGTAGACGGTAAGACGGACATCAGTCGGGATCTGGCGACGGGCCAGACGGACGGAAGAGGCGCGACCACCGCAGCGTTGGAGAGGGTTACCGGGGCAGATAGTGTTGCACTGGGCCTCGGGAACGAGGATGGTGAGAGTGTTGTCGATGATGTCACCACAATAGCAGTCGGTACCAAACAAACCAGCAAGTCTGGAGCTGGCGGGGCAGGCAGCGGTACACTTCTCGAGGGTCAACAACGGGTCAGACAATGCCAGAACAAAGGAGGGGAAGTTGCTGGACGAGGCGAAGCATCCCAAGAGAGAGAAGCCATCAACAGCGACAGGGTTGGGAGCAATGCTGGAGGTGGCTGCGGCAGCGGTGCTGTCGGTCGTCGCGCCGCCGGCAGGACCAGTGGTAGGGCTGACGATGGTAGATCCACCAGTGACAACGGTAGAACCTCCGGTAACGAAGGTAGAGCCGCCGGAAACGAACGTGGAGCTGCCCGAGACGATGGTAGAGCCACCAGAGACAACAGTTGAACCGCCAGTGACGAAGGTCGAGCCACCGCTGACAAAGGTAGAGCCACCGGCAGGAGCGGTAGTGGAACCAGCGGGCGTAGTCGTGCCGCTTCCAGAGCGGGTGGTGGTAAGGCTGGAGGAAGCGGTCGATCCAGGGTTGGCGGTAGTGGTAGAAGCACCGGCGGGAGTGGTTGTGGCAGAGTTGGTAGCGGCGGTGGAGGCGGGGAGGCTGGTAGTGCTACCGCTGGCCGTGCAGGAAGAACCTAGTAGAGAGTGTTAAAAGCAAGATCGTCAGGCGTGTGCGACTTGACTTACGAGGAGTAGCGCTCAGGGTGACCGGAGTACAGTTGGGCGGGACGGTGGTTCCGAAGGTAGCGTAAACTTGACCGCTGTTGTCCTGGCAGAAGCCGGCCTGTCCCCCAGAGAAGGCTGAGTTGGACCATACGAAGACGCCGTTGTTAAGGGTGAAAGTCGCGGTGATCGATCCGGTGCTGCCGGAGCGCAGAGCAATGAAAGGCGTGTTGGGGTTGACACTGAGGGCGACGCCATCAACAGTAAGGGTGCCAGAAGCGCCGATTCTGAATACAGCAGCCTGGTTGCAGTTGGTAGGGTTGGTCTGACCAGTGGTACCGACGTAGGTGGTTCCGCCGCTCTGGCGGTTCATGAGGTGCGCCATGATAGGGCCACGCTTCTTCATGGTAAGGGCAGTGGTGGAGTTCGAGAACGGTGCGCTAGTAGAGCTGCTGGTGGAAGCAGAGCTGGTAATGGACAAGCTGGTAGAAGTATCCGTAGTGCTAGCAGAGGTGGTTGATCCAGAGGAGCTGGAGCTGGACCCAGTAGAGGTAGATCCAGAAGAGGTGCTGCCCGAGGAGGAGCTGCCAGAAGAGCTGCTGCTAGAAGTACCAGAGGAGCTTGAGCCGGTGGAGCTGCTGCTGCCGCTGCTGCTACTGCTGCGAGTAGAAGAGCTTGAGGACGATGTGGCAGTGCTGGAAGAGCTTGAGGAGCTGGTAGGTGCTCTTCCGCCGACAATGGCGAGGATGAAGTCGGTCGCAGAAGCCGCGGCGGCGCTGGTGACAGAGCTGGAAGCAGAGTTGGACGCGGAGTTGGAGGCAGAGTTGGAGGCAGAGACCGTTCCAGAGGTCGTGCCGGAGACCGTACCAGTGGAAGTTCCGGAAGAGGCGGTGGAGCTGGCGCTGGCGACGGACGTTCCAGTGTTGGTAGGGACGAACTGGATGTTCGTGTCAGTGTTGACCACGGCAGAGGGAACGCTGGATGAGCTCAAAGTAGTCGAGGCAGCAGCAAGGGCAACCTGGCTGGCAGGTGTCACACTGAGGATCGTGGCGGGATCAACAGTACCAGCCTGGCGTCTGAGGGCGCTGCGACGACGGCTGCTCGCAGCGGCAGCGCATTGATCAGCAGGAATGAGAGGCAAAGTTCTGAGAACAGAACCGCAGAAGCATTGGCCTCTAATGACAGTAGTGTAGGGCAGGGACTGGGAAGCGCAAGCAACCGCGCAGGCAGGGGCGGTAGAAGCATCGGGAGGGTTGACAGTGTTCTCGAAGGGCGACTCTCCAGCGGGAACACCTCTGCATCCCTGTGACTGGACAACAAACCTCTCCGCGTTACCGCTCGTGTTGGGAATGTCAACGACAACAGCTTCGCCGGGCTGGATCTCGAGAGCCTTCGAGAAAGGCACCGGATCAGGGCTGAGGACAGCGATGGAAGACTGGCCAGGCTCAGCCGCAGATGTGGTTGGGGCAGCTGATGAAGCAGGGGCATCCGACGAGGAAGGAGCAGCAGTCGAGGACTGAGCAGGTGCCGAAGAACTGGCAGGCGCAGCGGAAGAGCTAGCAGCGGCAGCAGAGGACGAGCTGGCGGCGGCAGCAGATGAAGAGCTGGCGGCGGCAGCAGACGAAGAGCTAGCAGGGGCCGACGAAGAGCTAGCGGCAGCGGCAGAAGAGGAGCTGGCAGCAGCAACGGAGGACGAAGAGCTAGCGGCAGCGGCAGAAGAGGAGCTGGCAGCAGCAACGGAGGACGAAGAGCTGGCGGCAGCAACGGAGGAGGACGAGCTGGCGGCGGCAACGGAGGAGGACGAGCTGGCGGCGGCAACGGAGGAGGACGAGCTGGCGGCGGCAACGGATGAAGATGAGCTGGCGGCAGCCACGGAAGACGAAGAGCTGGCGACAGAGGCAACCGAGGAGGATGAGCTGGCAGCAGCAACGGAAGATGACGAGCTTGAAGCAGCAACGGAAGACGAAGAGCTGGCGGCAGCAGTGGTCGACGTGCTAGAACCAGCAGCAGTGGTAGAAGCGGAGCTCGAGGTGCCGGCAGCAGAGGTCGACAAAGACGACGACAAGCTGCTGGAAGAGCCGCTGGTGCTCAGCGTACCAGAGGCGGAGCTCGTTCCAGTCGAGGAAGAAGTTGCGGCAGTGGTGCTTGTCGAGGAGTGACTGGAGGTATCGCTCTGGGAGCTGCTCGAGCTGGAAGAAGCAGATGAGCCAGTGGAGGTGGTGCTTCCGCTGCTAGTAGGCGAGGTAGTCGTAGTCGACAAACTGCTGGAGCCGCTGGAGCTGCTGGAGCTGCTGGATGAGGATGTAGTAGTTGAGTTGGACGAGGCGCTAGCAGTGGAAGTGATGCTCGTGGTGGTCGAGTGGCTCGAGGTGCCAGTGCTGGAGCTGCTAGAGGACGAAGAGGTTGTCGACGTCGGGCTAGTAGTGGTTCCAGTGCTGCTGGAGCTGCTTGACGACGTTGTCGTGGTCGTGCCACTGCTAGTAGAAGACGTCGAAGTCGTAGAGGTCGACGTGGGGCTAGTAGTAGTGGTAGTCGTCGTCGAGGACGAAGACGAGGAGGAGGATGAAGACGACGAAGAGGAGGAAGTGGTAGTGGTAGTGGTAGTGGTGGTCAGGCTGGTAGAGGAGGAAGAGCTGGAAGAGGTAGATGTGGTTGAGGTGGTGGTGGTGGTGCTGGCGACTACGTTGAAGTGGATTTCACCATTCGTACCACCGCAGTTCTCAGTTGAAGTGCTATCACCAGGGCAGAGCGTGTTACAGTTGCTATCCGAGGTAGTTGCGACCGAAGGGGTGCCACCACAGCCACAGGTGAACACGTTGGCGGCCGACTCGTAGATACCGAACACGGTGTAACCCTGGCAGAAGGTGTTACACTTTTCCTGTGTCATCTGCGAGATGACCGAGGTCGTGGCGGTTTGCGTTCCTGGAGGGAAACAATTGCCGTTGGCGGGGGTGATCGCGGCGTGACCGACACCGGCCAGGGACAGCGCGGCCAAAACGGCCGCCTGCTTCATCCAACCCATCTTGTCCGGAGTCTTTGAAGGACGACTGAAAAACTATAGCGAGCCACAAAAGGCAAAAGTTGAGACTGGAGGTGGAGAGGGGGAGTATTAAGACGAAAGGGATGTCAGCCCCTCTAGAGAGTGACAGGCGCAAGCAAGAACCAAGCAACAAGAACGAATGACTGCCCAACTTGCCCCCGGAAGAAGAACCAGGTTGAGACGGACGAAAAGGAGAAGCGAGTGTGAGTCGAAGCGCGGTGGAGAGAAGGAGGAAAACCGATAATCTGGGAGGAGAATCTTGGCTGTATTTGAAAGCTTCTCGTCGTGAGGACCAAGAATGCTGTTCCTGTCGCCTCTTGCCCACTTCCATCGATATGAGCGGCATTGGATGTCCCACCTCCCTTCCCACCTTAGGGCTGCCGGGTGAGAGAGAGAGTGAGAGAGTGAGAGCATGGGCTCGTTCCCAGGAACCTGGAATGTTTGAAATGACGATTCTCAGGTCCAGCCGTATGCGATGCTTTTCCCCTGAACGCCAGTCATTCCTCTCATGCAATACGGGTCGACGTATGTGGGTGTCTGGCCTGGCTTGCCTCTTGGACGGCCGCCCCTCACACTCCTGAGTCGAAATGGAAGAGAGAGGCGAAAGGGCGAAGAGGCGTTGGCGAGCAATGGGACTCTGGAGCCAGGAAACCGGATGGTCTGGCGATGTCTCGCAAGAGCCGTGGCCACTTTTCACATTTCCATTCATCATTCTTCCCTCATGGCCGTAGCGGGGACTATCTCCTGCGGCTGAATTCGGACAATTTAACGGGGGCCGCTTGTTGCAATGCTGCGAAGCACGTTTTCGAGAACGGCGATGACCTCTCTTGGTGTAGTCTATTGCCCCCGCCCTGTTAGCAGAAATTGTCGTTGGTGTGGAAGCTAGGATGTGTGGGAGGACTAAGGGAATGCCGGCCGACCGCCATACTTTCCTCTACGTTCTTGTGCAACGGCGACAAGAAACACTGGAGCGCGAGACGAGAAGCTTGGCTGTGTAACGCGCGGAATGTAGAGGGGGAAACAAGCCGTCGTTGATCGAGGGACGGAGGAGGCATAGCGGTCTTTACGGTGGATGCGTTACGTGCCCACACAGTTTGCCGTGGGCCAACGGAGCAGATAACCCGTCGGTGAATGTATGTACGTATTTGTATGCCTATGTATAGTGTGAGCATAGCTATGCTTGCCTCGAGAAAAGAGAAACCAATGTCTCGTGAGAATATTGAGCAGAGAAGTCTTGCGAGGACAAGACCCTTCAGCACGGCATCCATATTCGACGATAGTGGTTGTCCCTGTGCAACCAACGGCTCCCAAGTCCCCGGGTCAAAAACACTTGTACGACAGGGCGTCAAGACAAGGGTTGTGACCGAAGATGGGGGGATATCCGTGGTCACACAAACATGTGGCCATGTCGTGCAGACTCAGAGCGGGTGAAGTGGAGGCCGGGACACGTGAAAAGAAACCTGCAAGACGCAAGCAGAGACGGCAGAAAAGAAGAGAACGGAACGGACGGGATACTCCGCCGGCATACCATGAGTCGAGGAATTCCAGACTCCTGGAAACTGGTTGTCCAAGGAAATGCAAGGCGTCGTGATATTGGAATGTGGAGTGACGGTGTTGGGTGGCGACGAGTTGAGGGATATGCGAGAGGCGCCGACAACTGGTGGCTCTTGGTGGGAGTTGAGAACTTGGAGCATTTTAGCCTCTTCCCGTTTAAGGCCAAGAGGGAAAGAAAGGGTCCAATGGCACCTTTTCGCCTTTGCAAGGAGCGGAAGGAATACATGCCTCGTCTTCTCCCTGCATAAGCCACGTTGCTTCGGCGTTGCTTCTTCCTCCTTGGTTGGAAACACCTTCTCCCTCGCCTTATCACTCTACCTACCTGAGATATTCAGACTAAGGTATCGTTAGCCTCTACACGCAAATGTCACCGCCAAGACATGATAACACTGACTTGACTGACCATCTTTCCCTTTCCCTCCTCTCCCCTCCTCTCCCCTCCATCCTGTGCCATCCAAGTTCCTAGGCTGAAAGTCAACTGCCGTCCATGCATGCTGTTCTTCCACGGGCTCGTTCACTCACATCGATGATGCATAAGAGCTCCATGTTGCCCACGCCCCTCAATGCCAAAGTTTGATTGCAAACGATCACAGACTTCAAGAGGAACTTGATACCGGGTATCCTAGTGCCTCTCCAGCCATGCAGATGGCGTTGCGGATCGTCGACTCTCATCTGCCGTTCTGGGAAACCTTTGTGCCACCCTCAATTCCGTGCCAGACCCTGTTGATGACCGCCAATTTCGAAACCGAGCAAGGGAGAAGGCGCCCGTTATTGTACTACGTATGCTACGACATCCAGACGTTTCAACTGATTCTGTCAGTATCAGTCAGCAACGGCTCACGGCGATAATCTCAGTCAATATGATGCTTTGCCAGGTCTGAAATGGGCGCCTGGCACAGGACGGATGCACTGGTACACCCAGGCCTCAATGGACAACATCCTGCTTGTCTTGAGTAACCATTTCTTCTAGCCCCAGAGGCAATACAATCCCAAACGTGAATCCCGTGATAAGACGTCGACAGGTATAGTCCTAATTCCCACAAATACCTTCTCCCACGAACTAGAGGGAAAGCATCGCCTATCCTTCCTCCTCGCTACAGAGCGATTTCGTGCCGCATCCGTCCTCCCCAATTTCGCAGCATTCCTCCCAAAGCTTCCTGATAACTGCCGCTCCTTGCGTGCCTCAAACCCGCCATGTGGGCTGTGGCCGTACCCACCTGCTTGCCGGGCGGAGCGAACCCTCAACGGATCACGCAAGCCGTGGTTCTTGCGTGCTTGCATGCTTGCGTACATGCGTAGAGACGTCGATCAGCCCTCAAATTCAACGACACCCTTGGCATTCGTCTCGCTCCGGTTTGTAGGCTCAATGTCCACGAGCTGTCCTTCCTTGCCGCTACCGTTGGCCCCAGCCTCGGCGTCTGCCCCGTCGAGAAGGTCACGGTCTTCGCTCCGTACACTCCGTCTCTCAATGTCCGCGCTTCCGCTGGCCGTGCCTTTCCTGATGCCGATTTCGACTCCAATGTCCGCATCGTCCTCTTCGTCTTCGACATCTCTTTGTTGCCCAGGCACGGCGTTCTTCTCCAGCTCCTTCTGAGCCTCCTCCATCCTCCGACGAACTTCTGCAGCCACACGCATTCCGTCCGTGACGATGTTGTCTAGTACACCGCGTAGACCACGGGTGGCCCCTTGAGCCGCAGGATTGAGAGCTGCGACGGGTGCACGTCCAAAGTTGAGACTGGAAAAGGTAGTAAGGGTTGATGTGGGTGTTGACACTGTTGGTAGACCCTCGATAAGGTGGAAAGAGGTCGGGAAAGATGACTCAAAGAATTGCTCAAGAAGTTCATCGGCGAGAACGACCATGCGGAACGTTGGCAGCGTCATGTGCAACGGGTTCGCAGGGTCCAAAGCAGCATTTGCCGCTTCTGACTGCGCCTTTGAGACACGTCGTTGTGACTGCCCTGCGGCAGGAGGCTTCTCTCCAGGAGGCGAGGATAGTGAGTCCGAGGACGACTTCTTTGCTTTGCTTGGGCTACCAGGAGGCGAATCCATGGCAAGTAGATCTTCTTCATCATCGTCGTCGCCGATGGCGAATGCCCCACTGTTCTCCGTAGATTTGGGCTCTTCCATTTCTTCTTCGTGGATTTTGTTGTTGGGGTGGTCGGGATCGGCATATTCGAAGCATCTTCTAATGAATGCGCTGACGCTGCCCAAGAACCTTTCGTTGGTTGAGATACCAGGCAGGCTTGGCTCACTGCCTTGGCCAGTCGGCGTGCTGAGCGTGAGCGTAGAGGCACTCGGGCTCAGTGTGCCCTCGAGTCCTCTTCTTGAGAGGAAGAGGAGCGCTTCGGAAATACGTAAGATGCCCTCACGGTCAACTTTACCATCGCCATCATCGTCGTAAAGCTCAAAGAAATACGTAATCGTTCCCATAATGTCCTTCTTGCCCTTGATCCTGGCGAAGCCCGACACTACATCAGCTAGTGTCAACACGCCGGCTCCGCTAACATCCCATTTTTTGAACAATTGCTGCATGAACTCGTGATCGGCAGGTTCTGGGCCCGACCCCCATGGGGAAAGGAGGCCGTTATTTTGACGACGGCTTGTGTAGGCATTTCTGTCCTTATCGGCGAATGTATCGCGGCGCGGCGTAGTGGGTGAGTCGGACATCGCCCACTTTGCCATGTTGGCGAGGAATTCTCTAAATGCATCGTAATCCATCAGACTGGTGCTAGCACCAAGGGCCACTCGCCCCTTTTCAACGTGTTCATCGCTGGGTTCAAACACATCTCGCGCTCTAGGCCGTGCGTTCTTTGCACGACGTTGTTTTTCCTGCTGAATAATGCTCTCTCGCTGTTGTCTCTCGTACAAGATTGTATAGAAGCGATCGTACAAGGCGCCCAGCTCCTCCGTGGCAAGGAGTTTGCTGTCGGGGCCCAAATTTCGGAGGGCTGTTCTCTTTGCGAAACTCTCAATGTTGCTCAGTACGGCATCCTTGTTCTTCAACCGCAGATCCGTAATACTGCTGTGGGTGATACCCGAGAATTCCTTGAATGCCACCACCATTAACTCTTGGAACTTGGTCACGGCGCGCAGCTTCGGGTTCTCCGACTTGGGGTGTGCCGACTCGTCGAGACGAGCAAAGTAACCCTTGAGGATGGAGATGAAGGCGCCGTCATCTGTGGCATCCAAAAGCTCCTCGCCGTTGATTCTCAAAATGGCGAGTCCTATTTGGAACAGAACTTTCGGTCCCTCGACGAAGAAGACGTCCAGAACTCGGAAGGCGAAAACCAAGGGCATCGAGTTGATGTATAGTGACAAGAACCAAGGCAGTGAAACGACTGAAAGTTGTACGTCGCTCTTTACCAGATGTTCCCACAAGATAGGCATGGTCTTCTCGACTAGTGACTCAAACACCTTTTGGTCCAACAAAGTTCCGTACATTGTCGTAGAGTAGTATCCTGGTACCAGCCTGTCGCACATGGACGACAGTAGGAAGAAGGCCTGCGTCTCCGACATGTAGATGAGCAATGCCGCTACTACAATGTTCATGGCCTGGCAGTATCCGACATCCGGGTTCACCCAGCTGTAAGCCGTAAGCACACGGCGGAGACGGCCGATGCCCTCTTCGCTCTGGAATCCAGGATACTCTGGCAAGCTTCGATTCAGATCCTTTTCGATCTCGTCAATAGCGAGGGACTCTTGGCCTTCGTACTTGGCTAGTGTTTCGGCGTACAGTGTCGGGTGCTCGAGTCGGAGGTAGATTGATCCAGACGTCAACTCCCAAGTCTCACCTCTCAATCGATTAGGCAAACCAACACGGATGAGCTTGTGGAAGGTCGGCTGACGGATGAGCGTCATGTTTCGCCCGTTGTCGCGCAAGTATTCGGCCCAGAGACGCATCTTGGCCCTGTCGCGGAGCTTCTTTGGGTCTCCAGGATAGCGGAAGAGCATGCCTAGGCCGGCGTCGGGCGGGCTCGCATTCTTTTTGTCGTCGGATCGGAGGAGGTACTCGGAGTAACACTCGCTGGTGACCTTTTTGTATTTGCCAACATTCCCAACGCCGGCCCTCAGTCCTTTTTTCAGGCCGTCGCAGAAGCGCTCGCAGCCCTGGCGGGTACCGGCAAGGTGTATCGTGATCCTTTGTTCCCTAACATCCTTCTTATCCTTGTCGGGGACGGCTTCCTTGTCCTTGTCCTTCTTCTCTTGCTGATTGATGCCATTCCATGTGGTAATCGCCAAGGCAAACTACGTGGTAGAGCAGCATGTCAGTTCATGGCCTTGCGGGGGATGGAGCACGGACTGTTGTCAATGTCACAACCCGGAGTTTGGAGCAACCTTACCTGGAATGTCTGGCTGTTCAACCTCTCCACCCTTCTGATGGCGCAGAGGGGAAAGGTGAAGCCATTTCCACTGGGGCCTCCGCCATGTGTTTGGCCGGTGAAGGCAGAGCTTGTTGAGGTGCTGGCGCCCTGGACGAAACTGGATGGGGTAGTGGAGAAGCACATGTAGCCTTCAGACAGGTGTAGCTTGCCAGCGTAGTGGTAGCCTCGATCGTGGTCCTTGCCTCCATAGGTGGCATTGGCGGGCGGGATGGTCAACTCGGCATTGATCTCGTACAGCGGCGTCTGGGTACTGGGTAGGCGGAACTGGTTCTGGAACAGCGATGACTTGGATGGGTTCTTGTCCGAGTTGGTCAGGTTCAGCCCTTGGGTCGGGTCGACCAACTGCTGTGCCTTCTGCACGAGACTGGATAGAGTGAACATCCTGATGCTGTTGCACTCAGCTGGTCATGTCGGGGAGTGGTATCGTAAGGGGAGCGCGAATCGAAGGGCTCGGCTTGGGCCGGATGGATACAGATTCGCGGGATGCGTAAGGCAAGGTCGGCTCTTGGTCGACGGCTTGCAGACTTGGAAGGGTGAGGGTGGTTCGAGCCTAAAACGAGGTGCTGGCTGCCGAAGGAGTGAAAGGAGCTTTGGCGTCACAGCAAATGAATGGATGGTTCTTGAAGCATCAGTACGCCTCGAGACTGAAATGCAGTTGTTCGATTCGGTGTTCGGAGAGAGAGTATGTGTGTGGGATTTCGTTGGATGATTTGATGGGGAGAGAAGCAGTAAGCAGCTGCGGGCCAAAGGTCGGGACTGGAGCTGAATGCAATACAGTGGATAGTTGGAGAGGTTTCCCGCCAAGGATTCCGTCTATGCCCAGAGGGTCACGGTACGTACCCACCCTACCTTTTCTGAGCCCGTCTGCCCTATCTGAACTGCTAGTGACCTGCAGCTGTGGCAGCCCACCTGCACCACTCACACCTTACCTCCCACCTCCCTAACGCTTCCCACCTGGGCGACTTTAGGTGCTCGTGAACGGCAGTCAGGCACCTTAGCAACCTACCTCACCTGGCAAGGTGAGAGGCTTGCTACCCCTAATCGGACTGCACGGGAGGCACCTCATAGTGGGCGGCGTGGGCGGTTCGCAGCCCGGCAGTCCCCTGCAGAGGGGTAACCCCTCTGCACCTTATTTGCAACCCGCCTGCGCCGACCATTCTTAGGTCATGGCACTCCACCTCTTCCGTCAGTCTCATTCTCATCTCACCCATTAAACTCACCCGGCTACTCCCTCTTTTCCCCCTTTACTCAGCGAGAGGTCACACACACCTATACACACTTTTGGTTTGCAACCCCTTGATCTGCCTTGCCTTTTCCGCCGTACGGATATGATGGCATTTATCCCACCTTGGACATTCCAGTCTGGTTGACCCTTCAGATCAAGTTGAGATGATGTCACTTCCTTCCCTATGGCCCTCACCAAGGCCTTCACTACAACAAAGAGCCTCATCAAACTGTCCGACACAAAACCCGATTGCTGGGCTATAACCAAAATGAGATACAGGTGAGATGAGTCTGGGAAAGGGAACGCATCGTCTGGCTCAGGTGACGTGAGATTGGCCCATCACCAGAGTGACAATCCACGAGCATGTGTCATGCCCAACTCGGCTAGCTCCCCAAGGAGCTGAGACACTCACCCATGCTGTCATTGGCCTTGCCAGGACTTTTGGTCGGTGCTCACGGGGGCGCTCTGACAACCTGGTCAGCCATCTCAGGTCGGGCAGCACGTTGCGATTTGCTCGTGTCTTTTGACTTGCTTCTTTCTGTGATGGCACGGCATCTCACTTGCATATGGGCACTGGGGCAACAGGAAGAGACAACAACCGCCGGTCATGACTGCGATGCCTCATATGGACACGAAAATCCTCTTCTATTCCTTGATCGGAGTATCTCCTACCTCCGAAAGACAAGGTTCCAGAGTTCCTGAATTGCCCCCGGTACAGGCTGGCTAATTCTCCAATCGTAATCTAACGCCTTCAAATACCCGAGTGAAATGGGGTGGGAAAAAAAAAATCAATACCCAGCGATGCCTACCTTATCCAGGGTTTGACCAGCAGAATTTCCCTCACACACATATTCCAGACCGAAGCCTAGCAGCTTCTTCCCCCCATGCCCAAGCTCTGCCTCTCTCGAGCGACACTGAATGGGCCGCTCATTCTCTTGATCCTCGCTACCAAGTCTCATGCAGTACAGTTACAGGTTGGAGTATCATAACAAAAAACATGAAAGAATTACGGAGACCAACTCCTCCGAGTAAAGAACAACTCCGAACGCATGATTCATACAATGATGGGTAGAAAAGATTGACAAAGCTTGCGTCAAAAGTCCTTAAAGTACTGGTCGTACTTCTGGACCATGTCCTCTGTGTATGGCTCCCTCTTGCCGTCGTCCTCGGGGTAAATGTCGAAGCATTGCGCATCGCCGGGGTATCGAATCGGTGGGATGATGGGGCCTCGCACTCGTCGGTGGTACATGTCGTCCCAGTTGACCCCTCGGAAGAAGGGGTGTTCTTTGACCTTGGCTGCTCCCCCGCTAACGTTGCCTAGTCGTCGGGATCGGTCTACTGTGCAGAAGGATCTGATCAGATCTTGAGCTTCGGCTGATACTGGCGGGTCATGAGGGAACATGACGGGCTTCTCGACAATCCTGCCAAGTTTGTTAGTGGCTACTGCAATGAGAAAGAGGGAGCCTGCCGACCGCTGCGGTGTAACTCACTGCTTGTAGATCTCGATTGGGTTCTGGTGCCAGAATGGCGGGTATCCGGTCAAGAACTCGTATATCAGAATGCCCAGCGCCCACCAGTCCACCGCCGTCGTGTGACCTTTGTTATGGATCACTTCCGGGGCGAGGTATTCGGGGGTGCCGCAGAGTGTGTAAGTCTCAATGGGCTGCCCTGAGCTATTGCTCAGCCTCTTTGCGAAGCCAAAGTCGACCAACTTGATATGGCCGTCGCCATCCAGGAGAAGGTTTTCGGGCTTGAGGTCACGATACGCGACACGGCCTTGTTGCTCGTGAAGGTACTCCAGTACTAGAACAATCTCTGCAGCGTAGAAGCGCGCCGTCTCCTCCTCGAAGCGCCGGAACTTGCGCAAGTAGCTGAAAAGCTCGCCGCCGGGGACGTAGTCTAGCAGCATGTACAAGTGATCGCGGTCGGCGAAGGAGGAAATAAGATTTGTGATGAAGGGGTGGCCGGCAACATCGCCGAGAATTAGACGTTCGTGACGGACGTGGTCGATCTGCTTCAGCTTGATGACCTCTGTTTTCCGCAATATCTTCAGCGCGAAAACGGTATCGCGCTCCTCTTCAGTCGCATTTGCCGGGCGCACAAGACACACCCGAGCAAACGTTCCTGCACGGTTAAGGTCCATGGTTAGCAAACGGTATTCCGAGACAAGGCAGGTGCAGCGAGACATGGGGGAAGGGGCGCAAACGAACCAGTTCCAAGCGTTCTTACAACGCGAAAGTCCTGAGGAGTCAACTTCCGGCTCGCAATAGGTCCGGCTCCAGCATCGGAATGTTGTTGCGCCTGAGCCTGAGCCTGAACCTGAGTGTGGCCATTACTGCTACTGCCTCCGCCCATCATCTTGGACAAGCCTCCGCCGACCTGGTTCGACAGGGGGTTCGCATGCGCAACGGTAGCCGCCATATTATGTATTTTTTTGTTGATGGCTGCTATTCCCGTCATATAGAGTAGGGGGTATTCGGTTCGGATCTGAAAAATTGTTTGGTATGGTTATTCGTTCAGCTTGACAGCACGTCGATCGTCACCATCACGGCCCGAAAAGGTGGTCGGGTCGAATAAGGCAGGTCAAGGTCGACCAGTCGTCGTGAGGTTGTTAGATGGGTGAAGAAGGAAGGAAATAGGTTGTATTTCGTTGCGCCCCGTGAGGTGAGTGGTCAATGGGAAGGAGTTGTGGTGGTGGAAAGGGGTTCGATTCGGATCGAGGCCTCGTCTGGTGCTGGGTCTAGGCCCAGGACTGGGGATGGATATGTGTGGTTCGGAGCTGTCGAACTGGAGCTGGCGGGAAGACACGCCGTACCGTTTCTTCCCCTGGGGCGACTGACCACTGCTGCTAGAAATGGATATCGAGGTCAAGTACCCGCGAGTGGTTCGTTCGCGACGTTTGATATGGGCGAGGGTAGGATATCGTTCCTCTCCCGGTCGTGCTCTGTGTCTGTATTGGGATCGGTAAGGTAAGGTATGTGGTGGGAGGAGAGCACGTCTTCCACTCTTTCTCGTTGGTGGTAACCTTTCAGGAAGAGGAAAACCTTCAGATGAAAGGGCCGTGGCAATGACGAAAGGCAGGCAGAATAGACAGCTACATACGGTAGGAGCATTTATGGGGCGGACCAGGAAGGAGGGAGGAGGGAGGGGCAGAGCGCGACTACTCCGTACTTGCTGCTTCAGAGCCCTCTGGCTATTTGCTGCTTCAAATGGCAGGGACCGCTAGGTTGTGATTGCCGGGATGGGACGTGGAACACCACGTTATGGGCAGGCAAGAGGCGTGGGTTCTTGGCTTCTTTGCTACCCGACAACACGGGGGTACCCTCCCACGCCGCCCACTTTCGCTCCTTCCCACTTTGCGACCGCGATACCTCGTGATACCTTGACCGCCCTCTACCATGCCTTGCACACCACAGCCCAATGTGAGGCAAGATGTATCCCGAGTACCTCCTTTTCTCACTCACCGCGTGGACAAGTACAGCGTACTTACTGAGGTGCGCAGTAAGGTGGAAGGCCGTGTGGATGTGGACTTGCATTGTGTGGATGGGTCGGTCGCTCCTTCAACCTGCACTTGTAACCTCACCAACAGCAGCACTTTGACATGTTTGCCGCCTTTCTCAATTTCTTACAGCCTGTCCAATCCCAATCCACGACTGTCATTCGTAAGTACACTCACTACCTACCTTGGGCACGTTCGCAACGCTTAGCCACCCGGCCAGATACTGCAGCAGAACGCAGTAGGTAGAGTCGATGGAGAAACAAGTCTCGACTATGCAGCTTTGCAGCGGGTGCGGCGTGTAATCCAGCGGAACCACCGACATGGTCTTGCCTCTTTGGGAGTAGCCTCCTGTCCACCCGGTGGAAATCCGGGGACTCACTCTTCTGCCCATGTCTCGACTCGGCCCGCCTCGGCCACACTCGCACTCCTCTTCTTCTTCGTCTTCTTCTTCCAGTCTTTCTCGACGCTGACAGTCGATTCCTCGCGTGGCCCCCCTACCAACACCTCGCTACGACCATTCCATTCCGTCTGGAACATCCGCCTGGGACCGTCAGCTACGGAGGCTGTCCGTCATCCCCACATGGCACCGCTTCAGCTCTGGGCTCTGGCACTCAGCTCGCATCACAGCAGTATTACGGGTTAATAATACTCGACCCCTTTCTTCATGACCCATTCGCCTCTTTCTGCAACATTCGTCAACAGCACCGACCAGCTATTTCGCTTTGTTCATCACACTGAAATCTGTCCCGCCAGTCTCACCCACCTACGGAAGTACTCTTCTGCCGTCTCCCTCCCATCCCCAGACGAAGAAAGCTCCGCCGCCCCCTGTTGACTGACCACCTGTACTTGGATTTGCTGATATCAGCCCAGATATCGCTTACACTCCTAAGCAGATGCTGATACGCTCTCAATCCGATGTCGTCCACGATCAGGCACCCTGACTCCCACATCCGAATAAATCTCCGAAGCCCTGGGACGCCCTGGGACTGTGGGTTTTTTCATCCTCTATTTTTCCAGGGGCCTTTCGAGACTTCGTACTTGTTAGATATAGAGCTTTCCGAGGCAACAAAAAAACGTCCATGTCCACCGCTCTAATCCAGAGCCCGAACCACAGCGGACAGTCTCCTAGATTCGTATTGGCCTGCCTCACCTTTGCCATATACCCTTCCGTCATTGATCGGTCTCCATTCTCCTGGTTCTTCCGTAGCGCCCACCTACGGCGTTCCGTCGGCCAAAAAACAAGCGGCGGCGATATCAAGCTCTGTCTCCCTCACCATACCACCGTGGCGTAGCAGATGTGGCTGCCACAGCCAAAGAAAGGTGGCTCTGACGCGGCCTCCGGACGTTTAAGAGCCGATGAAAAGACGGTAAAGGCAAAAAAAGGAGACATAACACTAACTGACAGAGACAGTCTTAGGCTACGGCTGATGGAGGCGTCGCTATTGAATAAACAACCGTTGGCGTTGCTGCTCCCCCGAGGCTTTCATCGCATCCAAGACATCCAGTTTCGCACAGGGCCGCCTCATGGTCAGTCAGATCTCGCCCAGGCCATGCGGAATCCGGTCCCGCGGGGAGGGAAAGGGCCTGATCAGTGATACACCTTGCATGCAAGCGACTCTTATCGGCGGCTATGACGCAACGTCTCGATCTCATCCCACCTCTCGCCCACACCTCAGCTCGCTCATTGACACTGACTTTTCCGAGCCAACAACCGTTACGATATGCTTTTCGGCTTCGCAATCCGAGCCGTTTCTACCACGGCCTGGCAAGTCGACCACGTGTTATCCGCGGTACGGGGAAGCATAGCCGCTCTGCCATACTCAGCACCACAATAACCTCTACTGGATCTTGATATCTCGTCATAGCCGAGCTTAAGAATTACACCATAAAATCAATCTCAGGAGAGTTTGTCCGACAACATGTCAAAATTGGCAATTCGACGGGCCACGAAACCTTGGTATGCCGGCAACCAGTCAATCAGAAACACATCACTGAGATCCTCACCGGCCTTTCGTCAGCGCCATGCGGCTTGGCCTGGGTCTTGCTTCCTTTACGTCCTTGACATGAGTCGCGCCCATGCCTGAGTGCGGCGAGGGCCCGACGGTTATGTCACTTCAGCCCCCAACAAACCGCTCTCTGCTCCTCTCAGTGAAAATTTCTCCCTGTTTTCCAGGTCGTCCGGCCGGCAGTGTCTGAAATAAGCACCAATTTCCAGCCCCGAGTACAGAGATGAAGATGTTCATTGTTGAGGTGGCTCGCGCCCCGTTCGCTTCCGAGGATCGCGGCGTTCGTCGCACGCCAGATCTCGATTGTCTACAGCAGTCTAGTGCGTTTCGAAAAGTCCTTTGACGTTCGGCGTAGGCGTAAGGCTGAAATGAGCTTCCCATCACGCTCGATTGGGGCCTTCGGTCTCAGAGTCCTGATCCGGCGATTTATCGGATCAACTAGCGCTTTACATGTCGCCCAGACGAACCTCATGTCTGCTGAGAAGCCTCGCCTGTTTTGGACTCTGCTCCGTGCGTAATACTCCCGGCTTTCAAGGTCTTTCTTCGGAGCCCAAGTGGATATTAAGCACAACTCTGAAAGCTCTTTGTGAGTTCAGGTGCACTCTGCCACGCCGTGGTTGTCTTGGCAGAGTTCCGGCCGGGCCGCCGAATGCGAGTGCAACGCCATACTGAATTACCGATTCACCAGACAGATATGCATCGTCAAAAACGTGTCACGAGTTACGAGATGCCAAGCCAAACCCCAAGTCTTGCCCGAGCCTCACAAGTAGGAATTCGACTCCAAGTAGTCTTGAACATAAGTCATTGTCACCCAGTCGATGTTATTTCTCCAACAGATACAGTTCTCAAATTCTTGATGGAGGGCTTCCGCGGAGACGCGCGGCTAAGAAAAGGTATCCGATCTAGCAAAACTCGAGAGCAACATTCATGCCTCCGGAGCTGTCCCTTTACATCTTCTACCACCGGGAAGTGACCATGAAATGAACAACCCGAGCCGGAACCCGGGACCCCTCTTCATTCCTTTTTGTCCTATTCCTGTCTCTCCTGTCCCTTCTCTGAAATCTAGACAAAAGAAACCCTCGTCTCGAGCTGCCTTTCAAACTAGTCTCGGGATAACCCTTGCAAGCCCCATCTCAAGTCCCGGTCTTCGACCCGCGTCCCGGTGGTCTGGGAAACACATACCCCATCTCCAACGCCACGACGCCGCTGACGAAAACGAGCACCTTTCCATTTTGTCGGAAACACTTTGACTCGCGCCCCGTGTCAGCCGGATATGCCATGGCATGGCCCGCTTACCTCCCTTGCTCCCCCTCGAGATCTGAAGGATGGTGTCGATAGATGGTTCATGCTTGGCTAAAGAAGCTGACTGTTCGTCGTGGTCTGATTGGCTTATGGTCTTGTTGACATGAGATATTGGACCAAGTCAATTGTGGCTGAGCCACCAAGATCGGATAGCAGACAAACATCGTTCAAGGATACTCATATACGAGAACCGAAAAATCTTGATCGGATCTATAGTTCAGTTCGAGTTCATGATGCGTTGTAACTAATGCTCCGCTCTAAAAACCAAAAACCCGCTCGCGGTTCCTTCAACCCCGCCCATCGCTGGGAGCCATCCCCGAATCCTTCGCGTTGAACGTGTACGTACATGAAGGTCCAAACGACAAACAAGGCCAGGGTATATCTTCAAGTCCCACTACGTCGCCTCCCTCTATGCTGCATTGCTGGCTCAAGCCTTCGGCTCAGCTCAGCTCAGCTCAGCCACCAGATACCTGCGCCCACAGCCAACAGTGTGGCTAGTATCATCGCCCCCTGCTTAGTAGACCACAGGAACATGCTCCAGCCAACAAGGACTTCCTTCCGTCTTGCTGCCGCACGTCGCTCCCAGGCCTCCGGGTCGATGGCTACCGGGAGAACGAGGCGGGGATCCACGGCATTGGACGTGGGGGCTTCCGTCGATGAGCGGACCAGCTCCTTCTCGGTGAGGAGGGGAACGGCAGCTCTCAGAAAAACGGCCCTGTGATCTGAGCTGCGGACTACGGGCATGGCGTCGTAGATCTTAACGTCGACCTTTTGAGGCTTGGTCTTGACCCACGAAGGGACGTCCAGGTACAAGATGCGATCCGTCCAACCAGGGTATCGGTGAGGTGCAAACACCCAAGGCACGTCCTCCACACCATCGACCTTCAGGCGGGTGTCATCTTGGGGCAGGACGTTGTATTTGTAGGTCGGAGGGAACTTGACTTCTGCCTCGCTCATGCCGTGCAACGTGCGCCCTGCCTGTCGTTCTCTCGTGAGCTGGTCCAAGGCGAAGAAGCGGGAGTAATGATGTTCGCTGTCGGGGTCGAGGCTGGGAAATGTCGCCATTGGCGGCGGGCTCGTTGTTGAGATGCGATAGTTGAGGTCGCCACCGACAAAAAGATGGGAGCTTGGCTTGAAGACGGATATCTCCTGTAGCCGTTCCTGAAGTGCGAGCGTTTGTGCTTGATGCTCGTCGTGCAACAAGTGCACTGCTTCATCTCTGGCACCCTCAGCCTGGCCCTCTCCATGTGTAGGAGTGGTTGGCTTATTCTTCTTCGGGTGCAGAATATCTTCCGGGTTCTCGAATGTCAGGCCACGCATGATGGTCGCCCAGTTGGCATTTCGCCTCGGCAGATTCCACTCCATTGCCGCAAGGTGCGTAGCTACGAAGGTGAGCTCCGTCTCCTTTTTCCCACCTTCGGTCGTCGTGCCCTCATACAAGACTCTGAGCGCCACAGCGCCCTTGTTGCCCATTTCTGCAGCGCCAAAGCCCACCTCCGCCTCTTGCACACGCAGGATCGACTCGGGGTTCCGCGCAAAGAGCATAATGGCCGTCATACCGATATTACGAGTCCGGATCAGGGTGTAAGGTCGCACAGGTGTAGGAGCGGTGGGCTTGACCAGTATCGTCTCATCGTCGGCTCCATCATGACTGTCGGCGTCCGAGGTGGGACTTTCGTTGGTGTATCTGGTCGCAGCGAGGTTCAGGGCTTCCTCGAAGCGCGTGAGGTACGGGCTGAGAAAGTAGCCGCCGATGAAAGAGTACGATAACGGCGCGAATTCTTGTAAGGAGCTGGTAGGAGGTAATCTGGTCAGCTTTGTTACACCCAAGGGGGCGGCAAAACGCTGCACTCACAAGACAACAACCTCTGGGAGGGGAGTCGCGCTCTGCTTGAAAGCTGTGTGGAGGTTTGACGCAAAGACGTGAGTGTCGATAAAGTTCTTGGCGCAATTGAACGTTAACATGAACAGGTCGAGCGTCGAGGGAGCCATCTTGTCGGCGGGTGCGGTGGAGTTGACGTCGACAAGGGTCGCCATCGAAGCTCTGTCGGAGGTAATAGCCGCCGATGACGATTATCGAGTTGGTGTGCTGGGATTACTCGGCTAGAGGTGGCCTACCTTGTTAGTCAGCTCTCTACCCCTCCTCTTTCCAAGAGCACAATAGGTATGACGAGCTGGGAAGTTCACGAGACAAAGTGATAAAACTGAGTGAATGTTGAGAGAGTATGAAGAAGAAGTCGAGTAGTAGATATAGGAGGAGACCATAGAGTTGGCAAGAGCGCACACGACTTCAGACCACTTGACATTGTCCCTTGTCCGTCCTCACCAAGATGGTTTGGCAGGATCGCCTGAGAAGTGTTGATTAGGTGGGTTGCAAGTGCGGTCAACACTCACTCAGCCACGCGCTAGCTGCCCGGTAGGCTGTAGCTGCCCAGTAGCTTTCAAATGGCATTGATCAGAACGAGACAAGCTCACGCCAACTGCCCCGCTCCCAAGCTTGATTCTTGCCAGAAACTCACAGAGAGAGAGAGTGACTGCCAAATGCCAAAGCCGACTTCATGTGCAAGCTACAAGATGATGATTATGAAGTTAAGGGGAGGGAATGAGGGATCCTTCAGGTTGGGGAACATCCCTGACACCCCTCGACGTCCCAACACTCGTCATGTACTCACCTAAGAGAGTCAGTCCAGTTCAGCTTTGCAGATGGCAAATGTTGGTGTAGGATGGGAAACTTTCATCGTGATGCACGACATTACTGAGTACGATAAGAATATGCCGCGATGATTCGAACATACCTATATATATGCGGATATACTTTGCACCTGACGACATCCATTTGGTACTGCTTCTCTCGTTTCATGCAGTCAGCTGGTCGACGTGCCCTGCGAAATGGAACCAAGCGAAGCCGCACCTGACCCGTTGAGCCAACCAGTCTCATGACTTGATATCTTTCTCACATCCAAGTCTACAAGTTTTCCGCAGTCACATCATGCAGATGAGTATGCCTCTTTACGCATCACAGTCAAGATCGTATCCCGAGAGAATACTAGTGCTGTGGCTGTTGTAGTGGACCTGCAGCATTTACACCGCCATATTCACAAATTGCAAGAGAAGAAAAGTCGCGCGACAATGTTAAATTGAGAAACTACCATGCGTATGTTGGTTGGTTCCGCTGCCCTTCGACATGCCTACAACTACCCGTGCTCTGCCTCCACCATATGCAAACTTGCCAGGCCGGTGAAAGCCCGCGGATGATGGAGGCGCAGTGTTGATAGTCCAAGCACCAGCGTTCTGAGGTCGACAATCCGCGTTGACTGCCAACGCAGACAAGTAGACGTTGTCAACATCCCAGAACTTTGCTAGACCGTCTCCTAGAGCCCATAATAGTTGCCAGAGACCAGGTTTGGCGACTAGTCACCTAGTTCCTAGTTTCCCCCACGTGCAATGTCGGAGCAACGAATTCCCAACCAACCGAACCGAACCAAAAGCCAAAGAAAAGATGCCGCACTCTTCCTCATTAATTTTGCAACCGTCATTCCCTTGCCGTTCCTTGTCTTTGCCGACTTAATGATCGTAGTCCTTGTCAGACAGTGTCGGCAGGCCTGATACTTCGCAAAAGTTTCTCTCTCGTGATCGACCCCTCACCTAACGACCTCCCCAGAAGCGGGCCTCGACGCGTGATTGACCAAGTGCGAAGCCTCGAATGAAAATCAACTCGTAATGCGCATAATCGGAAGGAAAAGTAAGAGGAAAAGAACAGAAGGAAAAAAGGAAAAGTCCGTCGGTGAACGCAGCTCCAACGCATCGACCAGGTGCAAGGTGCTAAACCGAGGCACTCAAGTTGGGGGTGGGGGAATGTCTCGCGGGGCGGCCCGACGACGGTGCCTCGCAAAGTTGAGGTACCGGAAGTGCCGTTCGAGTTCTTCCTACCATGGATATCGAACCATAGAGCTTCGGCAGCAAGGTCTACCGGGGCGTCTGTGAAATCGAGAGTCCTGTTATGAAGAATCGAGTCATTCGTGAAATCAACCCAAATATGTCGAAGAACGAAGTTGAGAATGCGTAAGGAGAATGCGACCAGTTCGCGTGGCAAGGCGTATCATCAAAGAGACCCTGCTGGTGAGCAGAACCCGTACCAATCGTGATGTCTGAGAGCCATGCCACGGAAGGGATGAAGCCAGTAAGCCGGTCTGGTCATACTCCAACGTGTTGGACAGAAAGCATGTGGTTACCGCCGTCGAGGATCACTTCGGCAGAAAGGAACTTGAACCATATGCTGGACTTGCGCCCTTCGTAGACGAGCGCAAACTAGATCATCGTCCACTAGGTCAGCATGCGTTTGTCAGCAACGGGTTCAACAGCCAGTGGTCGATGAGCTGCTTGGGCGATCAACTTACATCCTGTCACTTCCACCGACGGCACGGTTGGTATCTGGGGTGTTTACACCAGCACCAGATCCTCGTTCAATCACTTTGCGGCGCGAGCTGGGAAGGGCGTTAGGCTTATTAGCGCCAGGCTGAGGGGTCGGCTGACCAGCAGTAGCGGCGTTCGTGCGAGATGCCCGCGCCTTTTCATCCTCCTCCTGAGTGGCTCCTGCAGCCTGAGCAATTGCCTGAGCATTCTTCTGGTACTTGTAGACAGTCCAGTCGAAGACGTAGTCGTACTGGAAGCCCTCGCGGACGAAGAGATCACGGAAGATCTTGCGGAGGTAGCTGTAATCGGGCTTGTCGTCGAATCGGAGGGATCGGGTGTAGTTGAGGTAGATGGCGAATTCGTTGGGGAAGCCGCGGCAAAGGACCTCGGTCGGGGTGGTCATCTTCTTCTCCATGATGCGGTCGTATTTCTGCTTCTTGGTAGCGGCCTTAAGTCCCTGCCAGGGAAGGGATCCACGGCAGAAGTAGAGCATGACGTAGCCCAGGGACTCCATGTCGTCACGGCGAGATTGCTCTGCGAAGCTGTCAGTGGCCAGGAGGAAACGGAAAGGGGTTTGGGTGCGTGGAAAGATAACATACCGACACCCAAGTGGGTGTTGATGGAAGCATAACGGGCGGTTCCGGTAAGGTTCTTGTTCTCTCTGTAAGGGATGTGGAAGTGCGTCTTGGGGTCACGGTACTTCTTGGCCAAACCAAAGTCGATAACGTTGACCTGGTTGCCACGCTTACCAATACCCATGAGGAAGTTGTCGGGCTTGATATCACGGTGAATGAAAGACTTGGCGTGGATGTACTCGATGCGAGAAATCAGCTGATCAGCGAGAAGCAGCACGGTCTTGAGGGAAAATTTGCGGTTGCAGAAGTTGAAGAGATCCTCCAAACTGGGTCCGAGGAGGTCAAGGACCATGGCGTTGTAGTCGCACTCGGTACCGAACCAACGGACAAAGGGAATACCGACACCGCCGGCCAGGGACTTGTAGACTCTGGCCTCATACTCAAGCTGGGGGTGCTTGGCCTTGACGCTCTCGAGCTTGATGGCAATCTCCTCGCCGGAGATGATGTTGGTGCCGAGGTAAATATCACCGAAAGAACCAGAACCGATCTTGCGACCGATGCGGTACTTGTTACCGACACGAAGATCCTGCCAATTGTCGTTAGCCATGTGCAATGACAGTTGGAAGCAAGCGGCTCCATCGACAGATTGGGCCCTTTCAACAAGAGCATATATAGCTCCTGGCAAGACTGTGCCCAATGTCGAATAGAACCGACCGTCGACTATCCACTTACCATTGTGGTCATCTTGACTGATGTGCTGACTCTGCACCTTTCGGATGCAGATTTTGGTTGGTAGGTCGGGTGTCGATCGACGGGTCAGAGTTTTAATCGACAACGAAGCGATGGGCTGGGTAGAATCGAAGAATTAGTATTGATGCATGAGACAATAGAAGGCTTCGAACTGTGCCGTTGGAGCGATGGAGGTATGTGAGGACGTTGTGAGAACAGGAATAAGTGGGAAAGTTGAAGAGTGGATAGAGTTGGTCGAGGCCTTGGAAGAGAGGATTGAATGAGGCAAAGCTCGGATCCACCGCCAAAACCCACGGTCAGCCCGAGGCTAGGCTGGGCAAAACAGAGGAAGAGTGAACCCCAGACAGAGGGAGAGGGAGAGGGGTGAAGTCCGACAAGGCAACGATTGTCGACGGATTGAGGATCAAGGTAGTCGAAAATTGAGGGAATATAGCGAAAGAGGAAGAATAGGCTCACCTGTAGAGGGTTTGTACGTATGTGTTGTCGGGAGAGGTGGAAGGAGTCGTGTGTGTGTGAGATGGTTTGATGGTACCTATGTGACGAAAGAGGTGAACGGGGTCAGTATGGGCTCTTGAAAGTCAAGATGAGTAGAGGGGGGGGCGGATGGATTGATGGGGGCCGGGAGGGGGTAATTTGTAATTGATGCTGATGCTGATGGGAATGGAAAATGGATGCGTACCTTATCCTCAAATGCCAACGAAGCCGTGTCCAAAGTGAAGGGGACAGAGACGATGTGCTGTTCGGGCAAGAAGCCTTTGGCAATCAAGGGCTCGTGAAAGAGATCGTGGGGTGAAGAAAGGAAGAGTAAGGCAGGAAGGAGGAGGGTGAGAGAGGATGGGAAGAGGGTACCTTAATGGGATGGGAGCCCAAAAGTGGAGGCGACAAGGCAAAATGGAGAAAAGCACCACCTTCCTTCCCTCAGGCGCTCTTACCTATCTTACGGAGTACTTTAGGTACTTCTCATCTTCTCAAGGACTGGGCGACACGCGAAGGGCGAAGGAGGGCTGGCGGCGGGCAGCGGGCGGCGGACCACCTCACTGGGGCGGACAGGCGCTGGGTGCTAAATGGGACACGGAGACTGGACGGGGGAAATAGAACCAAGGAAGAAGGCACGAAGGAGACGAGGTATCCGTGGTACCTACCTTACTCTGTGGGCCGCAGTTGCGCAGGTAGGTGCCTTCCAAAGGTACCTTACCTACCTACCTTACTTACGGTAGGTACCTATGTTGGGTACCTTAGATGCTGAGCCTGAGAATCTAGGTAAGTACCCCCATTGTCGAAAATCCGGTGGCAGGTACATACCCTTGCACGCCAATTCTGCCGAGAGCCGCACGTACCCTCTCCGTGCTCGTTCCCTCCAGCCCAAGGTCCGAATACCTGCCTTCTACCTGCGTTCGGGTGGCCTTCCATCCCCTCTCCCACACGGCATTACATAAGGCATCTTCCATTAATTATGCTGGACGATACGGGCAGCAACCCGACACAGCAAGCCTTCTTTTTCGGTGCCAACTTGCTGGTTCGTAGTTACCCGTCCGGCCGTCCACCCGTCCTCAACCTGGCAAGTCTCTACCGGTATTCTGACCATACTACGGAGTACCCTGTCATCATCAAGAACGTCAGCTCCAACTTGGACTATCCGTGTTGTCTATTCAACCATTCATCAAATTCAACAATCGAGCTGTCCACCTGGCTTGACACCGCCTCATGAAGCATCTCTTTGCCTCAAGATTCGTATGCCGGCTCCAGTAACCAAACTGGTCTGTGGCCTCAGCCCGCCAGCGGCCAGCATCCTGAGCTCCCGTACTTCCGCGCTTGTCGCAGATGCCATGCCCTGGTCGCTTCAGCTCACATCACCTCACCTCTCACGTCACCCCAGATAAAGAAATACCGGCACAGAAAGCGAGCCAAGTACGACATCACAAAGGCACAGCTTTACCCAAATCCTCTTTACCAAGGCATACCGGCATACCGACACCAAGCTACATAGACCAAACACAGCCGCCGCGGCTCAACCACTACAATTGCGACACTCGTCACATCCTAACCGGTCAACCGAGCCCCGAGTACCGTACGCATAGGCTGATCTGTGGTCTGGCCAAGCACCAGCTCATCCTCATCTTGAGCCCATCTTGAAATTGGAACACCGCATTGGCCATGCAATTCAATGCAATGAACCTCTCTCCGCCGGGGTCACTGGACAACGACGGGGAAATACCTGGTCGAGACATGTAGGCCCCTCGCCAGCCCGACATGGAGTCCCACGGTCCACCCGCCCAACGTTCCACCGCTCCAAAGGGGGAAATTTCGAAGCCTGAAAACCGCTACCGCCGCCCCCAACCCTTCTCTCCAACACCCAAGAACCCTGTCTAGAATCACTACTTTCGGAAGACGAGCTTGCAGGCTTGCAGCAGTCTGGGTACTGACCCTACTCTGTACTTCCGAACTTCGTACGGAACGAACGCGAATTGAACACGCCCAAATTCTCAATGGGGGCCCTCTCAATGACACGGAATGATGCGAGAGGGGCGACACCATGACGGCGGCAAGGACCCTGAACCGACCACTCAACCCACCGTACAGATACTCTGTGAATTTTTCTTGAAAGGAAACCTGCCGATCTCCGACCTCAACGCTCTTTGCTATGGAGAGTCTGCCGCGGAACAGCTTTCAGAGCTGTAGGACATGTCTGGCACCGGTTCTTCTTCAGCATTCCCAAGTTAGGCAGGGCTATCGTCATCGCAATAATCCCCAGATGCACCATGTAACCAGGCGGCTTCCTTTGAGATAACATACCAAACTGCAATCAGCACCGACGCAAAGTATCACCTGCAGCCAACCAAGACCCATCTGTCGCCGGGCTACGGCTACGGATACACGCAGGGCGCGAACCACCACATCTTCAGGATCCTTGCCGGAACATCCCCCCTGAAGCGATGCTTTCAGCTTCCCACGACGGACCGCAACGAGCTAAGGTACGGAGTAGAGACATCGGGCGTGCGCCCTTACAAGTGAACCTTGTCAGATTTCTCCTCGATTGAGTCGACTCGTCTTGCCATTTGCGTGTCAGCATCAATCTGGATTTCACCAATCTGCAACTCAAAGGCCTTTGTCATGCCAATTTCAACGGTAGCCGGCATATAAGTCCTGGACCAATATCACAACCTCCTAATTCTACATTGCCGCATTTACCAGTAACCGCTACTAATCCCTCAGGTGACACTGCTCCCGCCAGAGTAGGATGCGCTAATCACCAACCGGCGAGAGCCTCACCGCTCTTAGTCCTCTCCCCCGCAACGAGACCACGACGCTCGAGCCCACCAGGAAAAATAACTCCAGACTGTCGGTCAGGAGACCAGTCATAAATCGGACGGTCGAGGGCACCAATGCTGCAAGATCGAGATGCCTATTTTCAGTATCCTACAGGGGCTAACCCCTCCAGCCTCAATTCGATATCATAATGCATAGGTGAAAATGGCCATACCTCAGAAGCAAGCAAGCACCTTTGGATGGCAAAATCATCGGGCTCGGAGGCATAGGTACGAGAGTCAGCACAGTACCACCTCCTTCGTCATGCAACAACAGCCTCTCGGGTGTCGCTGCTGACATCCGAGATATCAAGTTCCGATACCGAAAGGCCCCCTTGGCCATCTCCCCTTAAAACAGCAAAGGATCTCCCGCAAGAGGCAGTTACAAGGGAAGCTCTCCTCGGTCCCTCCACCCCTCGCCTACGATGCACAAAAGAGAATGAATGACCTGCAATGCAACCGCCCATCGTATCGTGAGCAGCATCTCATCTCTGGCGGTGCCGCCTTTCAGATGCGCCGTGCGCTAGAGGAGCGCTCTGTGGCGTTAGATGGGGCCAAACGCCATGGAAGCTATTCGACGTCGCCCACGTCACTCTTGTTCCAGGTCTTTCGGTCTGCCCCGAATAAGGAGCAAGTCAGACTTGAAAAATCTTGATTGCAGAGCAAATTGAGCAAACAAAATAGCATTTCAGGGCCTGATCAAGATTTTTTTGAGGGCCCAGTGTGGCAGCCAAAACCTGGATTTTACCCTCAGCGTGGCCGAAGCTCGCGACTCAGACGTCCGAACCGTCCGCTATTCAGCCAACTGTGTCCGAGTTGGGCACCAACCTTTGGACAGCGATCCCCAGTTCTAGTTGGCTCTCTCTCCGAGCAATTGGGCTGTATCCCCGACCCTACACTCCCTGCCTCCCGACGGTACTGCCCCGCGAGTGCTTGCCAATTGTCGGAAACTACGCATGGAGTGCACAGTTCAGGATGACTTATCCCATGATGGATGCTCACAGAGATGCCATGGCCATTCGGCAACGTTTAGAGCCGCCCTCTGCCAGCATGATTCTTTGATGGCCACTTGTCATTCACCACCACTTGTAACTGAGTCACGGTCTTGGGGTCGTAACAACACCAGCGCTTTGTTGGTCTTGAATGGGTGCAATGCTGCAATCGGCATTAACAAAATTGGGAGGCCGCGGAAAGGCATTTAAATGCCTCTTCCGAGTCTCCATATCTTATCGGCTGTCAGTTGTGAGTAAGCGTGCCTCAAACCCCGGAAGGCAGCTCCAGTGACTTGCATATCGACGTCCTAAATTAGAGACGTTCGAGAAGCGGCAAATGGTGGATAGAATTCTGGAAGCTCACCGCCGTTAGCGGCGCTATGGTGCGCCCTGGCTACATTTCGATACATTGGGCCGCACGTACGTCTCGAAACAGGAGACGGTCCATCACGCCGTCTCCGTAGTGTCAGCTCAGGAATGTCACTCGTTCCTCCACAAGCCAACGGGCGTTCCCTTCGCTTTGTCCTTTGGCTAGTTGGGACGACGGAGATGCCCAGGCTTACGAAATCTAGACTGGTCCCGGCCGAAAGACCAATGTTTTACGTCTTCAGAGAAGCTGTCATTCGGATTCCAACGTCAGCAGAGCTTCTAATTCCGGGGTTCGACGCCAGCCAAACGACAAAACAACTGGATTCTGCAAGAACAGAGCCCCCTAGTGTTTGGCATGTCAGTTCCATTGTTCAGCATGGGTTTGAGGCATGGATCGGCACCCGTTACCAGTCAACCGCCATTCAGAATCATAAAGGTCTGATCAAAACGGTTTGAATATGAGTTGTCGAGGCTAAGAGGCTGTTGCGTATTTGCATATTACTTGACCAACCATGAGCATACTGTTGCCGGTGCTTCCAAGACCCCCGCAGAGCCAAGCAATCGAGAGCTTACTGTGGAAGAACGCCCTTCAAGAATGAAGGCCGATGAGCTTCTGGCCAGTGCCGATCACTTTCGGGTTTCCCGCATCGGCCAATCCACCTGCAGCTTGGACGGCATCAATGGGCCCTCCGTCACATCACCGCCATTCGATCGTCTGGTCTGCCCGCCCCTTGGTTCGAATGGCTTTGAGAGGCGCTTGGCGCTGTCCTCACCGAGCATCTGCGAGTTGCCTGATCTTGCCTGCTTCCACCCATTCGACTTGAACCCTATGGTCACAAGATCTGTCTAACATGGTAAGGCAGGCTAAGTCGGAAGATTGATTCGCGAAAATGGAGTAAAGGAATACAAGCCATCACCGAAACGCATGGGTACTGAGGCGGTTGACGCGCGAACCACTCACGGCGGCACTCTGAACAAAGACAAGCGCTGAAGCGGCCTCCTGAAGCTGCCTTTGGAATTCCGGTGTCTACCACAGTGTGGTCCAGCCACATCCCATGTCCGATGAATGGGCCTCGAAACGCCGTCAGACCATTTCCCCCCAAGCTCCGGGCCGCAACATAAAGCCATGAACGCCTCTGCACACACTTCCGGATCACCGGGAAGATGGGGACAGCGTGAGCACGGCCGGGGGTCCTGGCCCGGTTTGGGCCGGCCAAGTGTGCCTTTTCAACGCCGAGGTTGCCTTTTGCTATCGCCGGCACCCTGGCTTTGCTCAACAGCCGGATACTTACTGTCGGCTCAGCGATAACCTCGGGACGCTTGTTTCGTTCCTTGACGCAGACATTATCTCCATCTCCGCACAGGTGACATTTGTCAGATGACTTTCTGGGCGTAGGGAAGGGGAAAAAATGAAGTTATTCATTTGCCAGATCATCTGCCGGAGACTCCTAAGATACTGACTCGGGTTGAGCCCACCTTACACGGATCATATCCGCACCCTCGGAACTTGAGATGAACTTTGCGGCATGCGGTGCACAGGAAGGAAAAGAGAGTTTTCATTTTGCCCTCATTTCCGTCGGGCAACGACTTGATGAGGGATTATGGCCTTGGCATAAGGTGCTCGGCGTTCACCTTATAGAGAGAGAACCATGCCCACCCCGAGTCCAACGTCGAACTTGAGTCTTTTTTTTTTCTGAGGCCGCTTCCTTGACTTCCGTAGGACCTCGGCCTCTGCCTGGGATGGCCCTACCTTCCCCATGGACCCTGCGTCTTGGGTACCGCGTGAACTCGGCGCGACTTACAAGCAAGGCACGAAAGTTTAAGATGCTATCGCTGATAAGAAGGGGTTATGTCATTCCGCAATGATCTTGGGTTTGTTGTCGATGACATCATGTCAGGGTCTTGAGCATCAATCCTCCTGATGGGCCTCCCGATTCCTGTTCGTCTGCGCTGGTCTATTACATGATTGTATCACCAAAGATGGTATTCTGATGGTTATAGATATTATAGTTTATATATCCAGTTCGGTTTCCCCCGAGGCAAATGGGGATAGCCATCGTCTATGTCGCACTGAATGGATCCCAGCAGATGCAAAGGGTTGGTTCAGTGATACATCAGATTTGCATTTCCTCGGCCGCCCACCGCCAGGCCAAAACCCAAAACGATATTCGCTTTGGACGCAACCTGTCGCGTCAGATCCTGAGTCGCGTGCGTGGCTTCCACTGAGCATCCCATCCTGGTGAGTTCGACGTCACTTCACGCAAGCGCGCGTCTCGCTCGGTCCAACGGCCCCGCGCCACCGGGGTAGAGTTTGTGTGTCTTAACACCAAGAAGCACCCAGCGGCTACAACTTCATCGTCGCCTCATGTCTATGAACAACTTGTCTTCAGCGAAGCGTCGCTCGTTCTCCCGTCGAATTAACAGAAATGTCTACGAGATGTGTTGCATCATGGACACATTTTGTTGATTGTGTTGTTTTCCATCATGGTGGTTCGGGGTGAAAATGGTTGTTCTAGCAGCTTGGTGGCAGTGAATGTCGCATATCCCATGTTCGCATGTGTTCACATATGTTCACACGGAGTCGGCACGTTGGGCAGCTCATCGCCCTACCCAGCTATATTCTTCTCGCAAGACCCCTCAGAACTTTCAAGATGGACGAGTGACCCCTTGGCTCTGTTGCGATGATTGAGAATGCGCGTATGTTGCTACACACTTGTTAGTCTCGTGGCCAACAAAGAAACACCCCAGGCAGGTTACACACGCTGAGAGGGAGCATAGCTCTGCTGCTGTGTGTAGTACTGCTGCTGCTGCTGCTGCGCCGGGTATCCCGTTGCTGTCTGCGGTCGGTTCGGATACTGATTATTCTGGTTTTGGTTCTGGTAGTTCTGGTTCTGATTGTGAAGGTTCTGATTTTGATTCTGAGGGTTCTGGTTCTGATACCAGTTGTAGGGCGGCCGGTAGTATTTATTGTCCTGAAGGTAGGGCGTGATGGTCTGGTCTACGAGCTCGGTCGTCTTGGTGAGAAGCTTCCGTGCCGTGGCACTGCTGAAGAGGCGCGATTCGGATTTCGGCGGCGGGGCCTGGTAGTTTGGCCGGGTCGGGGGAGGAGGTCCAGCATAGGGCGTGAGGGCGCCAAAGCCCGACTGCGGTGTACCCGGCATGGGCGGGGAGTTGCGAGGCGGGAGTGGCGGCGGTGTCTGCGTCGGCTGCGGTTGGAACTGTTGGCTACCGTTGACGTAGGTCGGCTGGGGGATAGGGGGCGGCATGTTGTAGCCCGTGAACTGCTGTTGGAGGGGAGCAGATTGGGGGCCAACACTGTTTGGAGACCAAGGATACTGCGTCGGCGGTGGGCTCAGGGGTAGTGGTACACCGGTTGGGTTCGGTGATAGGCCTTGGGGAGGTGGCGGTGGAGGGAGCCATTGTGACTGTGTGGGCGATGGTGAAGTGTTCGACAGGTTCATTTGAGACATTGCCTGGGTATATGAAGGTGGAGGAGAGGCGTAGGGTTGGGCCGGTGAGTGCTGAGAAGCCTGGGGGATTCCCTGTGATGTTGATGGTCTCGGTGCCGAGGCTACTGGGCTATGGACCGAAAGATTGGGCGAGGTGGCTTCTTGCTTGGCGTATGAGGGCTGCTGAGGGAAGTAGGAGCTCACGGGGAGAGTTGGCGGTAGAGCAGCCTGAACGAAGACGGGAGACACGGGGGCGGCTTGAGTGTGAGTTGGTTGAGGATGGGGTTGAGACTGCTGCAGCTGTTGCGGCTGTTGCGGTAGTACTGAGGCGCCCGTTGGGGCTGGTGAGAGTCGCGAGGGCGCGAAGGAAGGGGATACCGGTGGCGGGGAGCCAGCGGGACGAATGCCAAAGGGAAGCGTCGGCGGGGCCCCGGTTTGTGTTCCTGGCTGGTGCTGAGGGTGCGAGTCCGGCGTGGGAATAGACGGACCTTCGGCGGGGTACGGAAGCTGCGGTACACTGGCGGCCGGAGCGGCGGGGTTGGCCGGGCTTGGGGTCCGGGAGGGACGATGTTCTGCAGCCGGGGGCGGCGGCCGCGCGAGCTTGAGTGGTGCCGGTTTGAGCTGGGCCGTATCAGGGCTATCCTGCCTTGCCGGCACTGCTGCTGCAAGCTGTAAGGGCTTGGGCGTCACATCATCTACGGTACTATTCGAGGGTCGGCTCCCTTGACCACTAGACTCCTCGGTAGAACCGCTCTTGACGATGCGTAACGGCTTCACCGATAGCTTCTGTTCCTCCGGTGGGACCGATGAGACGTCATCTTTGCTCGGTGAGGGGGAGTCACTGTTGCGAGAGGGGAGATCATCCTCAAGAAAGAACCCCCATGGGTTTGCCTGGATGAGAGGTGGCTGTGGCGGCGGCGGCTGGGCCTTCTCTTCGTCCTTTGGTTGATCCGGGTCGTCTTGTTGAAGTACAGCTGTGGCCGTGGTAGGGGATGCTGGAGGCGGCGATGTTGATGGTGATGGTGCGGTAACGGAGGAGGCAGAGGCTATCCTGTGAGGTTTCCTATGGATCTGGTTTGTAGGCTTGACCGTGACTAAGTCGTCGGCGGGCATCTCGTAGGCAACGGGGCCATGTTGAGCTGTTCCGGCACTCGGCACCGGTGCGGATGTGGTAGCGTTGGGCGATGACGTCGATGGTGATGTCGGTCTCGGGACAGAGGCTGGGACTTCTAGCTCGGCGAGGAATTGCTGCTGGGCGGGGTACCGCTGCTGGTGTTGCTGCTGAGGGGTCTGCTTGCGCTGAGGCGGGTTTGGGGAAGTTGGCCTGGAGGCGTACTGAGGCTGTCGGGGAGGGTTGTAGTATTGCTGTTGCTGCGGTGGTTGGTATGGTTGGAATTGTTGTTGATATTGAGGTTGTGGTTGCGGTTGTGGTTGTTGGGCGTAGTATCGCTGCTGCGGCGGGTAAGGTGAGTGCGCACGCTGTTGCTCTTGCTGTTGTTGCTGATTCGGGGGAGGTCGTTTCCCTTGGCCGGTGCCCATTGTCGCGTCTGGACTTGGCCGGCGCTGCTGCTTCTGCAATCTCATCAAGACAAAGATTTCGATGATGCTGTTGCTGCCCCCTCCTGAGTTTCCCTCCTGCCACTGGTTCTCCTTTTCCCTTGCTTTCTTTCCCGGAGATGCTCGAGTGCTGGATTTGAAGGATCGAGTAAGTAAGTGGAAGAAAGTGAGAAAAGGAAGAACGAAGGATGGTTGGGAAGAAAGAGCCAAGGTTTATTTTTTAGCCTTACAGATTCACCTTGGACACACACTCACACAGCCGCAGCGCCCTCTACTCTTCTCGGCTTAGCTTCTGATGATGCTGGTGCTTGGGTGCTTGGGGTTTAAGCTGTGCAGCTGCGCTGTCATCGCTCGTGTGTGTGTGTGTGTGCAGCCTGGAGATCCTTCTTTGCGCCCCTCCAACCCCTTGGACCACTTCCCAAAACCCCGGTTCAATCGTACCCGTCACGAGCAATGTTAATTTATTGCTGCATCTTTTTCGGGTTCGGACATCAGCCACGGCCGGCCCACCGTTAACTATCCGGTGGGGGAGGAAACTTCGCTATCGCTTAGCTTACTCAAGGGTTTTCGTTCGTCTAGGTACATTACGCAGTATGGAAGATGGAGTATGTCAATTTCAACGGGTTCCCGATGGGCCGATGGAGTTTCAACAAAGAGACGTCAGGGATTTTACACGTAAATGGCAAATGAATATCAGAAAGAAAAAGTCCCCTAGCGCTGCCGTGTGAACCTAGAGCTGGAGCCTAGAACCAACACAGCATCCCCCGGTTGATCCTACTCTGGAGTCTTGGTCCTCTTGGACTCTCCGCCCCTGGTCTCATTCTTATTACCGTTGGAGCATGCATCTCTTATTCTGCTGCCTGTCCGACTGTCACTGTTCTGTACTCCGTAATGAACCCTTGCCCAGCCGCCAAGCTGATAATTGCAAAGAAGGATACGAATGCAGAAAGGGAATATTGAACAATAAAACCCCCAGCTGAACAGTGATCTCAGCATGGAGTGGTAGCCTGGGGGTGATGGGGCACAGAAAGCAAGGCAGGGCTTCTGACCTGCAGGGACGATCTTTCGTATCCAGGTTGTGATTGGTGATTTGTTTTCGCGGCTGTCGTCAAGGGGGGCTGAGCTGAATATCATATATTGATGGTTATGTTTTGCTGTGCAATTGATGATGACTGATGGTGGATGATCGAGGGGGGCTTATGACGGCTTAAGCTTTTACTAAGGCTGTGCTGGACCCTTGGGTTTTGCCTGCGGGTTGAGCCGCGTTTCCGTTCACATATGTCAATGCATGTCACCATCCACGCTTGGATAATGGCGGTTGGCAAAGTCGTCGTCTGCTCGTGTTCATGTGCTGGCGCTCTATAACACAAAGTAACCCATCTAATTAGCAGACATCCCAAGTGGATCCATACATGCCAGAGAAGAGGGCGAGGCATGCAAAATAGAGTACCGAGTATAAAAATATTCAATCCTCCCAACTCAGTTCTACGTTGACAGCAATGTAACTGTTGGTTGCCAACGGTGAGCTAACGGGTGGGGAGCTGCTTGTATTCAATCCGGTTGCGCCGAATCTCTGAGGGAACGGTAAGGATCCGAACAGTGAGGATCTGATGGTTGTCACTAGACGCGAGCTCGGAAGCTACACTCTGCGTCTAGGAACACTATCATCTGTTATTGTAGGGGGAAGACGGGGGGAATGAGCAGGCTCCGTGTTCTTAGTCGTCTCTGGATTGATCGGCGATGACGAACTGAATAGCGATGTAGTTTGGGCTGATTTGTATGCGTTGAACGGCGATGAGGTCTTGTCGAGAAAGACACGAAGCCCATGATTGACCATGTCCCCAATCTCTCTTCATCATCACCAGTGTATTCAGAACCTCTTGATAGGAATAAGTAAGAAGTGCTGGCGGGAGGGCAGCGCTAATTACTACGTAGGCAGGCTACTTTGACCAATCTTCTCAGAACAGCACATTCCTATAGTCCGTTGCACACAACGAAGATACGATTTGTCTTTGTCCCTGAATCCTGAGCAAGTCCAGCGGGGCTATTTTGTCCCGAATCCTGTGAGGAAGTATCACAAACCGCCAGCGCACACAAGACCGCTCAGAAGCCGGTGACCACCGATCGGGTTGCAAGATCGATGAAACTGCTCCACATCAACTGATCTCAAAATTAGTTGACCGGGGTGAGGCCTCGAAGCAGACCCATCGCAGAGCAGCCTTTTCAGAGGCTTTAGCGCGTAAAGTCGTAACTCAAATGCCTACGGCGTAAGAAGGTTACCTAGCCATCGAGGCAGCTACAAAGTCTTGTAGCTGTCAGATTCAGAGTAGCCATGTGCAAAGCGTGGGCTTCATGCCTTTTATCGCCACCGTTCCTTAACGCTTATAGTGCTAGGATTCTAAAAGTCTATGACAAGTTCGTCTTACCACGAGGTTGAGCATGAACCATAGACTTTCTCAAGGGAGGTAGGAATTGGGTACTCAATCTATCATTCTACACTTTAAAATAGAAGCAACATGCGGAAAACAGGTACTGGGATGCTATCGAGCCCTTACTAGTCCATACAAAGCTCGACTCTATTGGAAATCACCTCTTGACCGTGTGGCAAGTTGACCGGCCAGCCCCCAAAAACACTACATCAAAGATAACTTGTGATACTCAAATCACGAGAGGCTTGAGCTGTGTATACCATTTCAAACATTTACCTTGATATCCCGGGAGGTATTCTGCTGTGATATGCGGCTATGCCCACCAAAAATGCTTAGAAAACATATGTACAAAGGAATAACACAACCATAATATGCGTATCAATAACTCTTCCCAACTCCTCCAAACACTGCTAGTCAACCCTCTTCAAGCTCAACTTAAACGGCTTCGGCAACACACTCCCAACCCTCCCATCATCCCCATACGTAAACTCGAAATGATCAAGCCCCTTATAGTTATACGTCGTCCGATCCATCGACAACCACGACACGCACGACGCATTAGGGAAGAAGAACATGTCATCAATCGCATCCCGCTGCTCCGCCGTAAACGTATCAAACAACGCCCTCCACGCCGTGACATTCCCCTCCTCCAACCCCGTGGGATACAACCTCGCCGTCCGCGTCGTGACGGGCGGCAGATCTGTCAGGTTGACTCCCAGGAACACGTACCGGCTCAGATTCGGCACGACGTCGAACCCCTTCATGTACCAGTCCTCCAACAACAGCCCCCATCCGTCGTCCAACGAGATCGTCAGGCTGGAATTGCTCGCCTCGTCCGCATACGTCCCCGCGATCCGCGCCTTGGCCTCGTCCCGCGCCGCCTCGTCGAGGGCGCGGATCAGGGGGGGCAAAAACTCGTTCATCTTGAGCGTGTAGTACGAAAACGCGGCCGCGCTGACTTCCGGCCCGGCAACGAGGATCGACATGGTGATGCCGTGCTCCGGGGCCAGCGCCAGACCGGCGTGGTAGAGCATCAAGTCGCCGCCCTTGGTATACATCTCTACGAGCCTACCGTCCGCCGTGACGTTATCCGACAGAATCCCCTCCCACGGCGCGCCGACGAATTGGCCCGGTGCCGAGGTGAAGACGGACGGCTTGAGCCACCTCCGCGTCTTGGCCGGGCTGAGGAGGCGGTTCTGGAGGACGGCGTCGCCGAAGCGGAGCATGTCGGCCGTGGTGGAGAAGAGGCCGCCGGCCGGGTCCAGGGCGCCGAGGGTGAAGTTGAACCACTCGGTATCGTTGGCCGGGATGAACATTGTCTCGAGGTTCGTAGGGAGTTTACCGTAGGTAGTGTTTCCCATGCCCGCCGGTTCCAGGATAGACTTCAAGAGAACTTCCTCGAAGGGCTTGCCCGTGGCGCCTTCGACTGCCATGCCTACAAGAGTCGTGCCCAGGTTCGAGTAGACGGGTGTTTGGAAGGCTGGGTAGACGGGCGGTCGGCGGTTCTTCATGGCGTCTAGGAATTCTAACGCGTTGTGTTAGGCTCTTGAGGGGACCTCGTGTCCAGAAACTTGGGAACATCGTCGGGTATGGGATAGCCACTTACCCTCTCTGGTGCAACCCTGGCCGCCCAGGAACCCTCCGCACTTGGGCTTCTCCTCCTCAGACACGGGAGGCAAGCCGAGAGACTCCCAATCACCGGGATACGCCGCGCCATCCGTCTGCACTACACTCAAAGTTAGCCAACATGACCCTTCCCAAGGCCGGCAGAGAGGACAGAGAGAGAGAACAGCTCTCTCCCCTTCTCTCGAGTAGACCCACTATCAGCTCCAACACCAGCATAATGCACAGCAGCAGCCTCAACACTAACATCCCGCCAATCCACATACTCAACCTTACTCCTCCCCTCCGTCCCCTCCGCCAACTCGGGAATATACGTCGCCACACTCTCATCCCACCTCACCACATCATCCCTCTGCAGCGCCGCCAGCACGGGAAACACCTTACTCACGCTCGCGAGTCGGTACACCGTATCCCGATCCACCACCTGCGCGCCCTGCGCATCGCGGTCCCGCGGCGTGAAGTGAAAGTCCACCAAGGGCTCCGCGCCCGGCGCCTCAAAGGCCGAGCTGACGCCGATGGAGACGGCCGAGGCGTTGTAGGCCGCCGTCTCGGCTTCCAGGGCCGCGATGAAGGCTGCGACGGCGGCGCGGACGGACGGGTGTGTGCTTGGTGATTTTGCGGCGGGGAGGACGGCGCCGAAGGGGGGGCATTGGTATGGTGTTGCGGTTGCGAGGCCCGCTAGGGTTGTTGCGGCTAAGGGGAGTGAGGGGCGCATTGTAGAATGAGTGTTGGGTTGGTATGTATGCTTGGGATGGTAGGGCTGGTCTTCAAGTCGTGTTAGTTCAGTAGATACATCTCCGGTGTTACACCCAAGTCTTGTGTTCCTAGATAGATACTCACCACTCGTAAGAGATGAAGAATGGGAGTGATGCTTCACTCACTCACTTCGTTCCTACTTCGCGCTCACGGCTCAGGCTCTCCCTCTTCAATCGCGAATTCCAAGAGCATCCATCTTTATATACATACTTCCTAGAAACACGACTTCCCACCCTCCTCTGCGCCGCAGGGCAGCATAGAAAACCCAACACACGCGTTCTAGAAGTTCGCCTGCGTGTGTGTTCCCGACCTTCCGCACCGAGCATGGCGGGCACGGCCAACATAATCCTCCTCGTTTACCATGCACGTCGCCAACGGTTCGCACATAGCACTGCAGCAGGATCTGAACCCTTGGCCGCCGAACCCGGGCTTACCAGCCTTACTTCGACAAAATGGCCCCAAAACCCTACGGAACCCGGGCGTGGGAATGGAACGTCACTTGAACGCCAAGGCTGCTGCTCAGTGTCTCTCCTGACTCTTTGAGGATCTGTTTGCCCCCTCGGGTTCATTTTGACTGAAAAGTCCGTGGTGTCGTAGTGCACAAATGACACAGTATCTTGAAACGTATAAAGTCATAATATTAAAGAGACCTATTGTCTTCTCCAATTCAATGTCATCTTTCCCTCTAGCGGCAGATGTGCCGACTTTGTATGTAAACCTTCATGACCTGGATGAACCAGCCCAAGAACAACACCAAACAATTCATTCTCCATCCCTAACAGACAGACTTGTAGAAACAAGCACCAAGTCCAGCCTCCGAGCAAAGACAAAACCCAGCCGAGCTTCCCACGCACCAGGTTGACAGGTTCACCTTCCCGATAATCTCCCCCCTAACCTGCCCGCGACGCCCGATACTTATGCTGACGACTGACGTACTTATATGCCGCCAAGAAGTCATCCCCCGGCGGCTGCGCAGCCATGTACTTGCACCTACCCGTCTGGGTAAGTACCTAAGCCAAGGTAAGTGACAGGGCAGGTGATTGAAAATAAAAGCAAAAAAAGCGCGTACTTAGTTACTTGTCTCTCAAAGCCAAGTCTCAAAGGTTCTTTTGCTTGTTTATTCAAATGCTTCTGAGCATCTGTAGGTAGATCAATTGTGGTGGCGGGTAATTCCACGTTCGTGTTCACCAACTTGCGTTATCAAGCTTAGCATCCGGGGCAATTTGAGCTGCAAGGTCGAGTCAAGACATCATCACATCGACAAGTGACAGACAGACCACCGTGGAAATCGTCGAATTCCTCCTCTATGGGCATTACACACCCCGAGGCTATATCAGTTGGAAAAAAGGTTTCCCTACTTGAACATCAAACGAGAAAAGAGGAAGAGAGAAAAAAACACCCCGGCCGTGGCCTGGGAAGCAACATGATCCGCCTTGTCCACCGCCGCCATCCCTTTCCAATGCACGCAAAAACCCTCTCATGATTCTTGTTGACCCAAAACGCCTTGCGGTCCGCGCACAACATCATTTCCATATTCGTCCTTGCCAGTCAGGAATCAAATGGCTCTCTGAGCTACTTTTTCCATCCAAAGGTGTGAAATCTGCCAGAAGACATAGACCGCCAGCCCAATCATGGGACGTGTGAAGTATTCCTCTCATCAAATCATGGCATCCCGATGCAGCTCGTCTGATGTGAACCGGTCTATCGCTCTACTTCTCCATATGTCCGTTGTTGAGAAGCATCTCGAGAACGACCTGTACACCGTGTTGTTCTGGGTGACTCATTGAGATCTTGACCGTTCCCTTGGAGTCCTCTCCTGCTGGTGTCTGTCCGCCGAGCCAACTGTTCTGTGATGCAGAGGCATTGCCACCAGTCGGGCCTCTAACGCCAAAGTCGAGGCACCTAACGTCGCGACCGGCGATGATTTGTCTTAGGCGGCCGTTCTCGGCGTTACGCACCTCGACATAGTCTCCATTGAAGAGAAGAAGGTATTGGCCATACATTGTCGCGCTCGTAGCCTTCTTCTGCTTGCCCGAGTACTCCATAATCAAAGTGCGACTCACGTCGCCGTGCTTGTCTACGTAGACAGCACAGTCCTCGTACGCCAGCAAGAACTCTTGATCGTTCAACCTAAACATGCCTAGTGGTCTTTGATCCCGTATCCTGCTTGCAATATTCGCAATGGCGGGCTGCTTCAGGTCCGGGATAGACATTGTCTGCTTCTTGTCGAGGGTGAGCAACTCAAAACCCTTTGCCGTTGATACGGCAATGTAACTCTGGAAGAGATTAAGAGAGTAACATTCCGTCGGGAGATAGAATTCGTCGTAATCGCGGAAGGAGTCGGTGCTGCCTCCCAAGCCCTTGCGGCCACCAAAGATGCGAGGTCTCTTTTCTGATGCTTTTTGGAAAACGGGTTCGAGTACCTTGAAGGTGTTGTGCATGCCTTCCTTCCGCTTGAAGAAAACCAACATGCGCTCCTTCATGCGCGCTGTGGCAAAGAAAGCGACATCCTTTGCTAACCTTTGTGGCGCGCGGCGCGGGTTGTCGTGAGCAGGGGCAGGGAAGTTCGATACTGGGGCGATAACATCGAGGGGGTAAGCGATGAGAGAGCGATCCGCAATAACGAGACAGACGGAAAACTCCTCGAGGACAGCTATTTGTGTCACCCTATTTGTTTGCACACTCTGCAGGCTTATTAGCGATCAGCGATGCCAATTTTGGACTTTTCAACTTACCCTCATCCAGCCGCGGGGATTTGTGGCATCGGAGATGTACACGCCATAGTCTGTTCCGATGGCAACGATCGACTTGCCAAATGCGTTGAAGCCGCAAGCGCAGTTGACCTGGGCTCTGCACACGGGGGCCGGCCCTCTGCCTGGTCCATAGACTTCCTCAATTTCCCGAACAGCGCGGTCGAGAGGGGTGCCGCGGATGGGAACGCCTGGTTGCCTGCCGACAGCTGAAGCCGCATCATAAACGAACGCGCTGTCTGCCAGTACGCGAAGGCGGAATGGTTCGGCATTTTGAGAGAAGAGAGCTTTGGCGTGCCGTGTCTTGGCCTCGATGATCTTCTCGACCCATTCAGCGCGGCTCTGAGCTGATGTAGCATATAGTGTGTATGTCTCGTGGCCCAAGTGCTTGATCTTGAAAGGATAGAGGATCTTGCCCTCAGGATCATTGGACATTGTCGGTGTAAGTCTGGCTGCTGAAGTCGATCCAACCGAGGAGCTTGTTGCGACATGTTCCAGTCCCGGACGCTCAGTGCCGTTGGTAGCAATCCTATTCAACCTTGGGTCTGAACCTGCGCCGCCAGCGCGGGCCAGAGGAGCAGTGATGCCCTTTTGCTTCGAAATGGGGTCATCATTCATGCTGTCGAGGAATAGTAGAGGCATAGGAATGGGCTACAACTGTCAGCATCAATGTTTCCTTAATAATACAATAAAAAAACTCACCTCCTTTGACACGTCATATTTCTTCTCGCCTCTGACGTCTTTTGGACTCACAACCTTTGCTAGGATGAAGTAGTGATCAAATAGCAAGGCATGTGTGTCAACCCATCTGACGCCCTTGGAGCCCATTCTTTGCAGATCGCCCTGCTTGATAAGCTCCCTACCAAGATGGTCGAGGTTGAGGACGGAGTGGAATCCAGGCCTGAGGACGAGCATGGAGTTGAGCTCCATCATTTCGACCTTCTTTTGCATCTCGGCAACCTTCGTGTCACATTCCATCGTGACATTGCGGATTTCGGCGATCGCCCTGGCCAAGTTGGCCTTTTCCTCATCGTCCCGAAGTGTCTTCTTCTCAACCGTTTCTAGCAGCAAAGAGTATCTTTGCAAACGTGTAATGGGGGTCTTGAGGAAATGTTGCCATCCCAAACGTTCGGAGCGCTTGTGTCGCATGACCTGCTCGAGGAAATTGCGGAACAACAGATTTCGGTCAGACTCTTTCCGCACCATGTACTCTGCATACGGGAATTGTGACGCATAGTCGATGTAGATGTCCTTGGCCTTCCGGATCCATTCACGGAAGAGATCGGAGAATCCTGATACCCAGGGACCTTGCTCTTGTTGCCGGTATTTGAGCTGTGCCAGAAGATTGTCCTTGTTGACGAGCTGGACAGCGTCTGCCTTCCCAAAAACGACTTGAAGGAACTTATCGATCTTGTTGGGTGGGATAATGGGAGGCTGGGAGTTCCGTAGGTGGTCTCGGTATAGTACGCGCAGAACCTCGAGCTGGTTGACAAAGTACTCTTCACTGTTGACGATCTCGTGAAGGACGTGCTGACGCTCAATCTCCTTCTTCGGCTTTTCGGCGAGTTCGGCGTCTTGAATCTTATAGTGAACATTCCAATCTGCCGGCTTGACCTCGTCGAGGAGCATATCATCCAAGTTTGCCTTTCTGAGCGTCCTCATGCAATGATGCGAGTAGCAACGTCCAGGCTGGGAGTCGTCGTCGTGCAACTTGGGAGCATAGCAGCCATAGCCCGTCAATTGAGGAAGGACTCCGGATATTGTACCGCTTCCAAACTTGACCCACTCCTCCTCTGGGACAAGAACTCCAGCGTCCAGCATCAGCTGCGAGACGAGAGTACTGAGAAGCTCGGCATCGGCAACATTGATGGTTGGAACCTTTTCGGTGAACAGCTTGAGCAATGCCTCTTCGACAGTTTTCTGCTTCAAATCAGGTTCGCCATCGGCCATTTCGCGAATCCACGCAGCGATTCCACTGAGAGCCCAGGGTTCAGAGCACCTCCTGATATCGCCAGAAGTAAGCTTGGATGGCACAAACTTTCTCTTACGGCCGCTAGGTAGCGTAATCATGTCATATGTCATTGATGACGGAGTATTCGACTCGTAGCCATCATATGGTAGGCCTTGTTGTGCCGCAAGTTGTTGTTGCTGAGTCTGGTAGCGGGCCATCTTCCTCCTCTCCTCTGCAGCATCTGTTCGTGATCGAACAGGGGCTTGTACTTGAGGCGTGTGGCTGTGGCTCGATAGGGAAATAGATCGCTCTGGGAATGGAGAATTGAGTCCGGTAGAGCCTCCTCCATAGTAGTCTGAACCGCCATCGTGCAGTGTCCGCGAGTCGGTGCTGAGCGAGTGGGAGTGGTAGCTGCGAGTTGTCGGGTGAACTGAGAGTAAAGAGCTTGTATCGCTACCCGGACCTGGGGGAAGTGCCGGAAGCGGTCTGTTGGAAAGTCCTGGGTGGTAGTAGAGATCGGGATAGTCCTCCTTGTACGGCGACTCGCTGCCGCTCTGCTTCGAGTGCAGAGATACGTGTTCATCGCCATCATCGAAGCTTAGCCGGTGAGCGGATGGTGCCTGTAGACCGCCAGTGCCGCCGTAGTCGACTTCGGCATCTCGGAAAGCAGGAGCCCTTTCGTAGGCCTCGTGAGAAACATCGTAGTCGTTAGGGTTGGGCAGTGGCCTTGATCCGTCCTGACCTGGTGTTGGGACAACTTCGCTGCCGTACGCCAGATTGCCAGCATATCCACCAGCGAGCGCACCCAAGTCCATCCCGCCATAGTCGGTATCATCGCTCTGTTCTTCGGGTGGTGGTGGAAGAGGGTTCATGTTGACTGGCTCAGGGAAAGCAAATGGCACACTGCTGAATCTCTTGTCGTCCAGCTCCGCCTGCTGCATCGCCAACACCCCGGCAGTTCCCTCAGGGTCGTCATCATCGTCATCATAATCGAAAGTGGGAATTGGAGCCCTGTTGGCCGTCGGCGCGCTCGAGGTTGGTGCCATGCCGGCGGCAGCCAGATCCGAGTTATACCGCCGTAGTCCTTGAAGCTCGTCGTCAGAAAACTGTCCGTTGATGGGCATGGGGCGGTGCCGGCCGCCTAGCTCAGCCTCGATGTCTTGAAGTAGAGAGTCCTGTAGTTGAGCTTGGTCCTCGTCTGTGGGAGTGATGGCGCTCGGGTCCCAGGTGGGCTCTTCCATCGGCCGGCTGGGTAGAGGGGCATTGGTAGGGTGTCTTTGCAAGCCGGGGGAGTGCTGCTGTTGAATCTGCGGAGAAGGAATCGGGGATGCTGCCGAGTCAGACCTGCTGTAAAAGGAAGAGGGATCGGCGTAGTTTGGCCCGACGGGCATCGACGACTGGATCGGGTAGGGTGTCTGCGAGTTGTCCGAAGCGTAAGAAGCTGCCGAGCTGTGACCGTTTATCGGATAGGAGTTGTAGTTGTTGCCGTAGGACTGCGAAAAAGTCGAGTCGTAGGTTGGTGCGGGCGAAGTCGCGGATGGCGCGGAGGGGAAAGTGCCCTGGTATGAGGAGGTAGGCGAGTGGCCGAACCCCTGGGAGGACTGAGGAGCCGTCGGGGAACCGTAGCTTTGGCTGTAGTTGTTGTAGCCTGAGTATGTCGGTTGACGCTGGGGAGCTGTTGTGCTCGCATAGGCAGCCGGGTTATAGGCCGCCGGCTGGTAGCTAGGTTGTGTTGGAGATGTGTATGATGTCGGCGAAGCGGCGGATCCATATCGGCTCGGGGGACCGGGGTGATATGGGAGAGATGTCGATGCCGTCGATGGCGTCCGCGCAAAGGCCTGAGGATTGTAGCTGGAGTGCGAAGAGGTTGGAGGCGAGGAAGCTTGGTACTGGTGTTGGTAACCGGAAAGCGCATTGTTTGTCGAGCCGTAGCTGTGGCGGCCTCCAGAATGGCTTGACGTTGTCGGGCTTGTCAAAAAGAGTTCGTCTTCACCTCTCGAGGCGGACTGCTGATGGCCACGAGCTTGCGCCCGGCTCTGATCGAACATTGCGGCATCATCACCATTGTTGAAACTCGGCCGCCGCCCGAGGTAAGCCGACTGATCTTGCGACTGGTCGGGTGTGGGGTATTGTACTGGGGGGATATGGCCATAACGGCGCTGACCGTCGCCGCGGAAAGACATATCGATCGCGCAGAACGAGGACAACGTCGGCGTGACTAGGTGTGAAAATCTGTCCCTGGGGCAAGCTGCTGCGTCGTCGACCTAAGCAGAATGCCGGGTTGTGCTTGATTGCATCTGTCTGTAGCGAGCTCGATGGGACAGTTGGTCGCTATACGGTGCGGGTTCGTTGTTCGCGGGTTCGTCTATACATGCGCCAGAGAGAGTGTTGTTGTATGTTGAGCGATGCTGTCGGATGATGGTAAGTTGTACAGTTGTTTGTCCGGATGGTCGCGGGGTGAGCCTCGCGGGTGGTGCTGTTGTGCGGCGCAGGCGGGCCTGGTAGTAGGACTGACGTCTTTCGGGCTACCCTCTGGGCAGTGATGTGCGGCGACGTTAAGTTGGAGAAGGTCGTCGGGCTGATGTAGCCTAGGACTGACAGGCACAAGGCGACCGTCGCGCGGCAAACGGGGGCGTTGAACAGTCGAAAGGGCGTCAGGTTGTGAAAAGAGCGGTGCGACCTTGAAGACAAATACAAATGCCCAGCGAAAATAAGGGTCGGTTGCTGTCAGAAGGGCTCTCGGCCAGTTCACTGGGTTGGATGGCGAGGAAGAGGTGAAGCAGTGAAGCAACAAATAACACGGTGCGACACGGTGCGTCTGCCTGGCGGCGAGAGCGAAAACCAAGCCACAAGAACGGGGCTGGAGAGTCGTCACAGGAGTCCAGTCGCAAGGTCAGAATCGTCGGGGTTGGCCTGCGGCTGGCGGTGGTGCAGTGCAGGCAGGGCAGCGTAATCTTGCGAATCCTGAAGTGAATGTCCGAGGCTCTCTCCCAGGATAGTGCTGGTCCTTCTGAGGTCTTTGCTTCCTTTCTTTCCGTCTCTCGTAACCCCTCTCGCTGTGTCTGTCTTCGTAGACCAGGAAGTCGAGTCGCACGTAGTTCCGCGTTCGTCGTGTGTGCGCTTTTGCCGTCTCCCTCGATGTCTGACCCCGTGGGAGTATGCGGGGTGGGCGACCGTGTGGGAAATTTCCGTTGACGACCGGCCGACTGTACTCTTTTCCCAAGTCAGACGACGAGGAGCGATGATTTCGTGTCGGTCGCTTTCAAGTGTGAGGTATGCAGAAGAAGAGAGACAACATACATCACTCTCTGTGTTCGCTAATAATGAATTGAGGCCCAGGATCGGTAAAGGTCAGGTTAAAAGGGTAATAAGGTTCCTGGTGAGGAGTTATGGGTGCAGGTATGGGCGCGGCGCTGGGACCAAAATATGAGGCACCAACAGGAACAAACTGCCCAGAAAAGGAATTAAGCCAGGTACCTAGCAATCCGTCCGTCATGTGTTGCGAAAAGGGCCCAGGTGAAGAAGAAATTGAAGCTGGGCCGAGAGAGTCTTGGCTTGGCCGCACCACAATGAACTGGGACGGACAGGATGGGGAAGATGAGCGAGGACGTTGGACTGGATCAATTGGGTGGGAGAGGTACCTCCACTGCTAATCAGTGGTGGAAAGGTACTTTGTCCACGAGTAGCTTCCCACGAGCATCGAGGTGTGGGCTGGGCTGGGCTGCCGCTGACTTGGCTGATACGTCCAATTAAGGTACGAGTACGAATACCTTACTGTACGTACCGTACTTCTTTCCAGGGCTTCTTCTACCTACCTACCTATGCATCGCTCTTTCCCAAATATCTTGGAATGCACTGCACAGTGAGATACCTCTCTCTCAAACAGAGACGAAGGAAGGGACACTGGAGAAGGCGGCAGGACCGGGGATGAGAATTAAAGGTGAGGGCGACTCTCAGACACTGAGGACCGTGTGTTTAGTCGCCGTCTGATGTTCTCAGTCTAACTTCCCATCAGCTTTACTTTCGATCCGGTCCCAGATGAACACAATGGCCCAGTCTCAAAGTCAATGCTGAATTGGCTCAAGTACGTGTGATTTTCGACTGACCAAATATTACTCCGTATCCCGTACAGAGTACCAACAGGATGGACAAGCTGGAACAGCACTCGGGGGCTGCGAGCCAATGGCCGACGCTGATCTGTTTCGTTTCCTACCTTGCGACATTCACCCCTTCTTCACCACCGAATACCACCTTACCACCTCACCACCACTTTCTCGCCAGTTCAGGCTCGTTTCGCATTCTTTTGGCGTTTGCTATTGTTTTCACTGCTGACAACCTGCCTGACAGACGATGAGCACGGAGTACGGGGTGTTGGAGACACAAGGCTTCAGTAACTGATCACTCAGGTCTCTTATAGGTCCTCATATGATCCCAGTAGCGGCCCATCATGTCGGCTCCCCTACATTAACCACCTCCTTCTTTCAGTCTCGTATTTCGACTAACCGCACACTTGGGCTGCAGGACGGTTGGATGGCCCTGTCCAAAACCTGGCCGCACGGAAAATTCCTACAATTCGGGGTCCCTGCCGGGTGGATATTAATCTGCTAGCGAACCCCATTCTCGTATATTCTCCCACAACGTCCGACAGGGGGAAATGTGTTGCGCGGCCCGCGGGAGATCCAGCTTCATCAGTCGTCGTTTTGGAAACGAAAAAAAAAAAAGCAAATGCTGGTTATGCCCGACCTACCCGCAATGCTTTTTTATGTCTCCTCTCTCGATACACTTTTCTGTTCCCCATCACACAGAGATGCACTCGAACACATTTGGGGAGGGATATGCTATTTGGAAATCCGAAATTCGATCTGCTGAAACCCCCCTCGCCGACCCCAGACTGAGGTTTTGCTGGAGTTCCCTTGTGCCCAATACCATACTTCCGCAAGCATGGCAAGGTGAATGTCAACTATTACACACCACGTGTCCCACCGGGATCGCTGCCGTTGCTGCTAACCCGCGCGTCGCGTATCCTTGGCCTGCCTATCTCCTGGATGTCTCACTCAGTTGGCAGCCCCATCATAGTCGGAAACGAGATGCCACTTGGAGCAGTGTCTCTCTCAACAACTTTGCGTGCTCGTATCGTACGCCAGCCAGCCGTTCTGTAGTACAGCATGGCGAAGGAACCCCCATACAGCTGGGTTACTCGACTCATTACTACCAAGTACAAAAAGCGACCGTACTGTGTAAGCTCTGATCCGTAGGGCTGACTGCATCTGGAGAGCGCGGCGCCATGGGATTGGTCTCCGCAGCCGTCAGCATTCCCTAGCCGTCGAATTGCCTATCTTGACTGGTCGAATGGTTCAGACTTATGCAGGAGGCATGGCGGGCACCCCTTGTGCTTCAAGTTTGTTCCAGCTGGTCACTTTCGCCCGTCTTTGGGACTCTGGCTTCATTGCTCGACATATACGACTGCAGCTGGTTCCGAACCAGCCGGCACTGGCTGTTAGGCGGACGTCGCTTTGGGTAATAATACCTGATAGTAGAGCTCCAGCCATGTGCCGAGGTTGACCACAGGTTCCAGGGATGATGACAGTTGACATACCTATACGGACTCACTCGACGATGTTACAGACGTTCATAATCGCCTGCAACACCGGCGGAGCATCGTAGAGCAGATTGTGATTGATGATCATTCAGGTCTGTCAGATTTGAATGTTTCGTATTCGACAATTTTATGATCATCGCGGTGCAGTCATGATGTCAAAGAAGTTGTCCGCAAGAGATGCCTCGAAACGGACCCGCCAGCTATATGGCCAGAGCTCCATGCTAGCGTTGATGATAACATATAGCGCATGATGGATAATGGCTGAAGCTCTCGACGGCACCTAAACTCTATCGACCAAATCTGACTATAAGGTAGTGGCACGGTACCGAGTCGGCCATCAACAAAGACCAGTTTCTGGATACTCTCGGCTGCCTCCCGTATCATGACCAAGATGCCGTACTGTGGCTGATTACTTGCGAGTTACAGGCCGGGACCGAATGATGAAGAGGCTCCGATATCTACGGTATACCAAAGCCACTCCCGGCACTTTCGGACAATGAGGTGCGCTGTGTTGCTGACGGCGCCGCTGACTCTGCAGCAGCCATTCGCCGAGTTCCCCGCTGTTCAAGCCACGGTTGAAAGGGCTTTCTTGTGACATGTCAATCGTGGCGCTGGCGCGCGCTACCTATATCCAAGAGACGGCAGGCCGAGCATCGGCCTTCTTCCACCTCATTCTCGACGGCGTGTCCCAAGACGAAACTGGCAGGATCAAGAATACGGCAACAACTTCCATTGTTGATTGCCCGCAATCGCAGTACCTTTTCCTTCACCATTGCATTGCACCATTCGTTTATTTGTAAGCATCCCGGGGGACTGCGAGACAAGCAGCCAACCAGAAGCTCAACCCGAATCCACCTGGACCAAGATGACGGCGATGAGATAATGCTGGAGCGGGGCAGCAGCTTCCCCCACCATCCAAGCGCAAGCTGGGCGTGACAGCGTGTGTGGTGTTGGCCATTCACCGGGATTTGGACCACGGCATAATACCTGCTAGAATCGGAGAGGAGGGGTAAGGTAGATGCCGGACTTTAGGGGAAATTCCAGCGGGCGAGAAGACGAACAACCCTGCCGTGTTTGCTGCTTTCCAGCGGTTCTCTGACGGAAGACAGGGCGAGGCGAGGCGAGCTGCTGTACCTCGGAATTCCGAATTGTGCCTTTTCCTGCTACCTTAAGGTACCTTACGGAAATATCACGTCTCGTTCCTCATTGGGCGTCCGCAGAGTTCGTGCAAGCCGGCCGTCGGTGCCCGCCCCTTTCCATTCGCAGTGAGGGATCCATCTTGAGTGAGGTGTTGAGTCTGCGTGTGTGTCTCTTCTCTTCCCCAGTGTTCCCCCGTCTGAGCTGGCCCGTCTCAGAGACTCCATAAGGTACTTTCCCCTTCTTCCCCTCTTTGCACCTTGAACCTTCATCATTTCCCTTCTCCTCAACATCTGCTACGTGAACAACCACACCCGCAAAACAACAAAACCAATTCCAACCCAAAGTACCACAAAAAATCATTCAAAATGGTCAAGGCTGGTAAGTGTCACTCTTTATATACACGGGAACCAACCTTCCTCGTCGGCCTAGTGCAGAGCCGCAGAGCCGGGGATGGAGGGGTAACGCAGGCCGACCATCCAATTTTGCGCTGGATTGAGCGGGTTTTGGAACGACGTGGGAGAGAGCAAACACCCTGATGGCTCAGCGACGTGCCTACGACTGGGAACCAGCTTGTCGTTGGCCAATCTTCAAGCTCGATCGACTCCATCCTCGTGTTCCTTGCGCCGTCTGCTGTCGATCCGTTTGGTTCGAATTCAGATGGTTCCCGTCGTTCCCGTCGTGGAGAAAGCCAAGGGTAGAAAAGGCTGTCCTCGAAGGGGGGTAGGAAAGGGGGGGCGCTTTATCAAGATGAGGATGAAGCAGTTCGCTAACCTTGGTTCCCAGTCGCTGTCGTCCGTGGTGACTCCAAGGTCACCGGCTCCGTTGTCTTCGAGCAGGAGTCCGAGTCCGCTCCCACCACCATTACCTGGGACATCACCGGTAACGACGCCAACGCCAAGCGTGGCATGCACATCCACACCTTTGGTGACAACACCAACGGCTGCACCTCCGCCGGCCCTCACTGTAAGTATCCTTAGGAGACGAGTCTGAAGGAACGCCATCAGTTGGTGGGAAGCAAGGTAAACAAGAGCTGACCACGGAACGCTGCAGTCAACCCTCACAACAAGACTCACGGCGCCCCCGAGGACGCGAACCGCCACGTCGGTGACCTTGGCAACATCGAGACCGATGGCCAGGGTAACTCCAAGGGCACCGTCACCGACAAGCACGTCAAGCTGATCGGCCCCGAGAGCGTCATCGGCCGCACGGTCGTTGTCCACGGCGGCACCGACGACCTCGGCAAGGGTGACAACGAGGAGTCCCTCAAGACTGGCAACGCCGGCCCCCGTCCCGCCTGCGGTATGTAAAACTATCGCCTCCTAACGAAGAGGAAGAAACTAATGATCAATTGCAGGTGTCATTGGTATCTCCAACTAAGCTCTGTGCCCGGATAGCTACTGTCTTGGGACGGATTGCCATCTAAGGTGGGGGTTGTCAAGCTCTTGATATGCTTCATTTCACAATGCTCGCTGGCTGTATTGAAGGCAGCTGAAAATTGATAGTAGAAGCCTTCAACCGTAGTATGGCATCTACAAAAAGTAATACAAAAAAATCACCGTAAATTGCATCTCTGAATTGGCATGGTGAATAGCATCAAAACTGAAGCTAAATGCTGAATGTCCAGCGGGAGTTGCGGGGCTGGTCCTTGCACTGTGAGGGGTAGGATATGACGTGAACGCTGCCAATACTGGCATGATGGTGTCTTTTCCTTAGTAACAGTTGCAACAAGACATCACTCGGACACTTTGAATATCTCAGAGACCAGAAATTCTAAGCAACAATTCGAAGTAGTATAGAGACACTGAGAGTCATAGATACTCAGCAATTTGATTCTCATGAATCAATCGTTCAATGCTTGCTTATACAGGACTGAAAGTCAAGTGACGCATTGTTGTTGTCCAAGGGGGAAGCTGTCCTTAGCAACCAAAACCGCAAGTGCAGCACCTTACATAAGGTAGCTGTAACCCCGCTCTCGCTTAAGGGCTCCCGCCACTGCTACTGGCCACCGGCGAGCTGCTACCCCTGCCTCCGTGTGGACTGTGGTCCCTGAACTCCTTTCCCCACACTTGCTTGCTCGAGACCGGGCGAAATTGAGGCAAGCTGTCAAAAAGGCGGTACGACTGTCGAACGTTTGAATCGAACAATCGCCTTTCGCTACTACTCCTTTCCAACACAACTCTCCCCCTCCCTCTCTCCCCCGATAACCATCTCTACATCCTCTCTCTCCGTTTTCCTTACCAAACCCCTTCTCATTGACCGGTACGTTTTGCTGTTTTTCCCTTCTTCAAAATGGCCCCTGGTTATTTGGACATTGAGCTTTCCTCTGCAGGGAGGGCGGCAAGCTGATGCTTCTACCCGGGGGGAACTGCACCTATCCATGCGCTTCTCAGACAGCCTCACCTGAACACAATGGCTTTGTCTTTGATGTAATTGTGCACTGGCAGTCACAGTCATCTTGGAAAGCTTTATTGTGACTTCAATCGGAGCTGTCAATTGCAGTTCATGGTTCCTTTCCAATGCTTGGAGCTCATTGCTTCAGAATGTCTGAGACGCCATGCCGGCACGAGACACACAACGGTCACCGCAAATAGCTTGGGATGGGCAGCATGCTAACTATCCATGGATCTCTATAGTATATCTTCTCAATAGCATCCGGTCACTCCTTGATTCACCCATCATGTCGAAGCCCTTTTTCGCCAAGGTCAAGAGCGTGCTTAGCGGCGATACCCTCGTCTTGACCGCTCCCAACAACCCCAGAGCCGAAAAGACCTTTTCCCTCGCATACGTCACGGCTCCTCGCCTGAACAAGGAAGGCGATGAACCATTCGCTTTCCAGTCAAGAGAATACCTCAGAGAACTTGTCGTTGGTAAGCAGATCCAATGCACAGTAGCTTACACTGTACCTTCCGGTCGCGAGTTCGGCACTGCTCTGCTCTCCAAGGATGGCCCTTCTCTCCCCGATGAAGCTATCAAGGCCGGATGGCTCAAGGTCAGAGAAGAGGCTGGCCGCAAGGATGATGATGAGGCTACTACTCAGCGTCTCGACAACTTGCGCCAACTCGAGACCGAAGCCAAGAATGCCGGCAAGGGTCTCTGGTCTGGCACTGGCGGCAACATTCAAGTCCAGAATGACCTTGGCGGCCCTCAATTCATGAACGAATGGAAGGGAAAGACTGTCGACGGCATTGTCGAGCGTGTTCTGAGCGGTGACCGTCTTCTTGTGCGACTGCTCCTTTCGGATAAGAAGCACGTGCAGGTCATGACACTCCTTGCTGGAGTCCGTACGCCTACCACCGAGCGAACGATACAGTCTACCGGCCAGACTCAGGCTGCTGAAGAGTTTGGAAACGAGGCCAAGGCTTTTGTTGAGGAGAGACTGCTCCAGCGCCGCGTAAAGGTTGATATCGTTGGCGCCAGCGCTCAAGGACAGCTGGTGGCAGCCATCATCCACCCCAACGGCAACAAGAACATTGCCGAGTTCCTCCTTACCGAGGGTCTCGCCAGATGCAACGACTTCCACTCCACCATGCTCGGCGAGAAGATGGCCAGCCTCCGTGGTGCTGAGAAGACGGCCCAGGGCAAGAAGCTGCGCATCCACCAGCACCACGTTGCCAAGGCTGACGGCGCCTCCTCCGACATGATTGTCGCAAAGATTATCGGCGCAGACACCATCATTGTTCGCAACAAGGCTGGTGACAAGGAGCAGAGAGTCAACTTCAGCAGTATCCGCGGCCCTCGCACCAATGAGGCGTCAGAAGCCCCCTACAAGGAAGAGGCCAAGGAATTCCTGCGCAAGAAGATTATCGGCAAGCATGTCAAGATTAGCATCGACGGCTCCAAGCCTGCTACCGACGGCTACGAGGCTCGCGAGGTTGCCACAGTCACGGAGAAGGGCAAGAACGTTGGTCTCGAGCTGGTTGAGGCTGGTTACGCGACTGTCATCCGTCACCGCAAGGATGATACTGACCGCTCTCCAAACTACGACGAGCTCCTCGCTGCCCAGGAGAAGGCCAAGGAAGAGAAGAAGGGTATCTGGTCTGGCAAGGCTCCCAAGATTAAGCAATATGCCGATGCTTCCGAGTCTCTGCAAAAGGCCAAGATCCAGCTCGGCACTCTGTCGAGGCAAAAGAAGGTGCCCGCTATTGTTGATTTCGTCAAGTCTGGCTCTCGCTTCACCATCCTGATTCCCCGTGAGGGTGTCAAGCTGACGTTGGTATTGGGTGGCATCCGTGCTCCTCGTGCCCCCGGCCGTGGAGGCGACAACGGTGAGGAGTTTGGCCAGGAGGCTATTGACCTTGCCAGCCGCCGCTGCAACCAGCGTGACGTTGAGGTCGACATTTACGACATTGACAAGGTTGGAGGTTTCATCGGTGACTTGTACATCAACCGTGAGAACGTCGCCAAGTTGCTCGTCGAGGAGGGTCTGGCATCTGTGCACCGCTATTCTGCCGAGAAGTCTGGCAACGCCACCGAGCTGCTTGCGGCTGAGAAGAAGGCCAAGGAGGGCCGCAAGGGACTGTGGCACAGCTGGGACCCGTCTCAGGAGGAGGAAGAGGAGGCTGAGGCCGTCGAGACGACCAATGATACCCCCGAGGCGTACGAGAACAAGCCCAAGGATTACCGCGATGTTGTTATTACCAACATTGACGGCAACGGAAAGATCAAGATCCAGGAAATTGGCAAGGGCACTGCTGCTTTGACGACCCTCATGAACGACTTCAAGAAGTTCCACCTCAACTCGGCAAACAGCAAGCCTATCGGCGATGCGCCCAAAGCCGGTGACTTTGTCGCCGCCAAGTTCTCTGCCGACGGAGAGTGGTACAGAGGCCGCATTCGCTCCAACGATCGCGCAGCCAAGGTTGCTGAGGTTGTCTACATCGACTACGGTAACACGGAGAAGCAGCCCTGGTCCAAGCTGAGACCTTTGGATCAGCCTCAATTCACCACACAGAAGCTCAAGGCTCAGGCAATTGACGCCTCGCTTTCATTCCTTCAACTGCCCACTGCGCCCGAGTACTTCTCGGAATCCATCGGCTTCATTGCTGAGTTGACCGAGGGTAAGGAGTTGGTTGCCAGCTTCGACTTTGTCGACACCAAGGAGGGCGTTAGCTACATCACCCTCTTTGACTACAACGCGAGCGACAAGAAGCCGGGCCCGAACGACTCGATCAACAAGGAGATCGTCGCCAACGGTCAGGCCATGGTGCCCAAGAAGCTCAAGGCGTGGGAGCGCAGCGGCCAACACGCCGCTTACCTGAAGCACCTGAAGGAGGTTGAGGCCAAGGCTAAGGAGGAGCGCCTCGGCATGTGGGAGTACGGCGATATCACTGAGGACTAAATGCATTGGATGGGGCATTGGGAGGAACAGTTCTTGGGAGGGTGGCGGCGGTTTTAGGAAAACACAAAAGTCACTACATAATTCACAGTAGCCTTGCATGAATCAATAGACCATTTGAGGTCTTGCCGAATTGTACTTTTCTTGTCTCTCGCAAAGCGTAAGAATAAGGGAGGATGTCTCGTGATGCTGTTCAAAAAAGCGTGGAGTTGATATGTCGCGATGTTGGCAACAGCTTCCTCGGAATTACGTAATGGAGGGGTTCCAACTTCCCGGTGCCGTGGTGGGTTTTGGTCGGGATCGTCGGCCGGTCGGCTCAAAGAGTTCCAGGCCTTGTCTTTTGAGATTCTCCCAGGCGAGGAGAGGAGAGAGCACTGGGCGAGTCCCGAGTCCCGAGCGGGAAGAGGCACCCCAAGAAGGGCTCCGTTTTCTTTGAGGACGCTATGCCCGCCAATAGTGCGCTTAGAATGGAACCTCACGGGAAACTGGATGCGCTGGCTTGGCCGCTCTCCGCGAGATGGCGAGGGCGAGCCTAGCCGGTCGTCTGGCGAGGGATGGTGGGATGTGAAAGTAGGCGGTGGAAGGTCAGAGAATACCGGGGACCGGAGTTTCCTGATTCGAAGTGGGGGTCATCCTATGGGTTCAAGAGGGCGACTTCGGGGGAGAGTCCGGGCTGGCCGCTGGTTCATTGGTGGCTGGCGGCTTCGAGCTCGTCGGACATTGGCGCGGAAGTGAGGGAACTGGACGGCGGTAAAATACGATGCCTGGATCCCACGATAACGAGCTTTTGCCCATTGAAGTTTCCATTTCTCTCTAATGTACCCGTGGTCTCTCTCGCGACCGGGACTATTGACGAATTGAGAAGTCCTTGCTGGCATGGGGGTGCGCGGGAAGGGTCTGCACCACTGTCTGAGTATTGCGAGATAAAGCGGCCATGACAACCGAGGGGCAATTGAGGCGGCGGGCGGATCTGACGGATAAAGTCCAAGGGTGGTAAAAGTCTTGGAGGGACCAATGAAGAGCGATGGCGAGCACGTGGTGGAAGGCGAGAAGCACGATGGACTCTCGCAGAGTCGTAGACGGGAGGATGGGCTGAGTCACAATGCCAAGTGGCCTTTGGTTCTGCGCAATCTTGGGGGGTCAATTCTTTGGTTGAGACGAGGCCCAGGCCCAAGTCGTGTAGAAGAGCCTTCAAAACGATTACGGGCGGTATGCCTCTTTCATTGACGGTCCAAGAAAGGTACGGATAACTAGGTTGCGGCGATGGGTTATTTGGGCCGAAGGAGATGGCTCATATTTCCGACATGAAGACACGACGGCAATGGACGTCTCAGGCGGGCTAGCCAAGCGCCTGTAATTAGGTCGCATTCTTACTTACTAAAGTCCAGTGTTGATCAGAAGGTGCCGGAACGGACGGGGGGCCACCTACGGCGACGGCGGGATGGGAACGGCGATGGCGAACGGCGGCGTGTGACCCAGCAACTTTTGACATCGCCTAACACCGAAGAGATGATACATCCAATCCCGCCCATACGGTACTTTGAAGGCTCTGGATCTCGAGTCGGGCCTACAAAGACGATATCTCTACTCTTCCGGGTTCCTTCTGTTCGCCCCATATTGCAAGAACCCAGGCAAGCTACTTTATTCGCTTTTTTGACGCCTCAGCCGATGTCTTCCTTGGTTTTCGTCTATCAGGAACGACGGATTACTCTGGTAAATGGGGTTGGTTGTCCTGAGCGACTCGAAAATCCCATCCACGGATCGCGATTCGCGATTTTTCTCCGTTTTCTATGGGTACCATTACGTCGGATTCCCTCTTCTTAGGGCCTGTGCACGTACGAAGAAGCAGCAGCCTCGCAGTAAGCGGGTAAAACCAGAGTTCAAAAAGCGTGAGAGCGATTTTTTAGAAACCAGCCTTGGCTAGCATTGAGGATATCCGACAGGGACTTGCGACAGCCAAAAAGCGGAACCGCCGATGTGAAATGTCTTTGGGATCCAGCGAAAAGTGACATTCAACAATAGATAAAAAGGACAGCAAGCAGCATTATTCAAAACTGGCATCGAGTTCCACGGAAAACACTGGGGGTATGACGATGGTTCTGGGTCATGGAGGGGCGGACGGTGATGGGGGCTCCTTACCTGACGGATACCTCTATCGCTGGGTCGTGCCTGGTGGCTGCAAGCTGAAGCAGCAACTGCACCACCAGCACAGAGCACAGCACACCTCTGCACTCTGCAGCAGCCTTACTCACGGCCGTCTGCGAGGTGTGGGTCACCACGACGTAATAATACCCCGCCAAACGGTGGGCGGGGAGGGATAAAAAAAAAAAAAAAAGGACAGGCCGTGACGGTCACGGTGACGGTCAACTGCTGATGTAAGTAAGTCTAAGCACTCGAAGCAGAGGGCATCCAAAACGGTACAGAGTACAGAGTAGGGGCCGAGAGACGAACCAACAACCTGCCTCCTTAAGCAGTCTTAAAGAAGTCAAAAAATAATTTGATCGACGCTTTCAGAAGAAACTACATTGAATAGCCTTGGTAGTCAGTTGAAATGGCACAAGAAACATTGGGTCCATGTTCCGGAACGGCCAGGGCCCTTGATCATGGATACGGACGGGATTCTACAGCATCACAGCCATTCAATGTACCTGAGATACCTACCGTCAGCTTCTCCCATCTTCGGGGAAGGCGCGGCGGTTTTTGCTCATGTCATGTACCAAGGTCCAAAGGTACGAAGTACTCTCAGATACGTGACACTTTTAGACCCACACTACCTAGGGGGGGCGGCCACCGTCTGTCGTCCGGGCGTCTGAGGTGTGAGGTGTGAGAGGTGCGAGGATGAGGGACAAATTACCCCTCGCCCCGTCCCCCGGGGGAGGTACGGTACGGTACGGTACGCTTGTTCCTCAACAAAGATCTACTACTTCAACGACCTTGCATCCTCTCTTCTTCTTTTTCCCTCCTCTCCTTCTCTCCTCTCTTCCTCCTCAAGTCAATCTCCCACCAACAACCGCCACAATTCCTTCATCAAACATCACCATGTCTTCTTCTCTCGACCAGCTCAAGGCCACCGGCACCGTTGTCGTCAGCGACTCTGGTGACTTTGCCTGTCAGTCCACCCCGCCTTCTTCCTCCCCGCCATTCCCCCAAAATCTCTCAAAAACTTCCTGATCACCACTTTGCCACCACAACCTCGATCCATCACAGCCAACATGGTCAATGGATTGAGGCATGATACCAATATACAGAGGACGTTTGCTGACTCTACGACTATACAGCCATTGCCAAGTACAAGCCCCAGGATGCCACCACCAACCCTTCCCTCATCCTCGCTGCCTCCAAGAAGGCTGAGTACGCCAAGCTGATTGACGAGGCCGTTGCCTCCGCCAAGAAGCAGGGCGGCTCCGTCGACGAGCAGGTTGACAACGCCCTCGATGCCCTTCTCGTCGAGTTCGGCAAGGAGATTCTCAAGGTCGTTCCCGGCAAGGTCTCCACCGAGGTTGACGCCAGCCTCTCCTTCGACACCAAGGCCTCCGTCGACAAGGCCCTTCACATCATTGACGTACGTCTTGTATCCCGACGTTGGATAGTTTTGAGCAACTTTGCTAACATCCACCCCAGCTGTACAAGGCCCAGGGCATCTCCAAGGACCGCGTCCTGATCAAGATCGCCTCCACCTGGGAGGGTATCAAGGCCGCCGAGATCCTTCAGCGCGACCACGGCATCAACACCAACCTGACCCTGATGTTCTCCATCACCCAGGCCATCGCCGCCGCTGAGGCCGGTGCCTACCTCATCTCCCCCTTCGTCGGCCGTATCCTCGACTGGTACAAGGCCGCCCACAAGAAGGAGTACACCAAGGAGGAGGACCCCGGTGTCAAGTCCGTCGGCACCATCTTCAACTACTACAAGAAGTTCGGCTACAAGACCATTGTCATGGGTGCCTCCTTCCGCAACACTGGCGAGATCACCGAGCTTGCCGGCTGCGACTACCTCACCATCTCTGTACGTTTGCCTCCTCTTATTGTAACCTTGAATGGTCCAGAGAACCACTAACTAACACATTCACCAGCCCAACCTGCTCGAGGAGCTCCTTAACTCCGACGCCCCCGTCCCCAAGAAGCTTGACGCCGCCGCCGCCTCCAGCCTCAACCTTGAGAAGAAGTCCTACATCAGCAACGAGCCTCTCTTCCGCTTCGACTTCAACGAGGAGCAGATGGCCGTCGAGAAGCTCCGCGAGGGTATCTCCAAGTTCGCCGCTGATGCCGTTACTCTCAAGGACATCATCAAGCAGAAGGTCCAGGCATAAATTGCCTGTCCTGATGCGGAAGCGATGTAACAAAAAAAAAACAAAAAGCCACGTCCGCGGGCGAGACAACTTTCCCGTCGGGAGGAGGATATATCATGATGTGAGAATGACTTAATGAGAAGGAAAACAAACAATTCCACCCCATCACACACATAACACACACCCCAACAAACGGCGCGTCAAGTGATGGAAGAGGCGCTGAGTTGTGTGGAAGTCAACTTATTTTTTTTTTTCAGAGGGAGGCATAAAATCACAAAGATAGACTGCTTGGTAGCAAAAATCCGAGAAATTGGTCTCCCAATGTCCTGAGTTCAGAATGTGAATTTGTATTGCTCTAATGACTAAAACGCCTAGTGGGATGATGATGATGATGATGCTGTCCTTCATTACGGTAGTTGCTGCTGATCATGTCCCTATGCCTTGTGGGTGCAACTTATTTTGTACAATGAAACGTCTCTTGGTGGTGTGTCAGAGACGTTGGCGATGACTTCTAGGTATATCCATTTCCGTCGTTCCCCTCTCTTGAGATGGGGAAGTGTTGGGCAGCCAGCCCATACGCATGCAGATGCAATTGTTTCTCCTCACCTTCGTTTCTGGGTTGTCCGTCTTGGACATGCAGTTTGCTTGATGCACTTCTTTTTTCCCCTTTTCCTCTTCTTGTTGAGAGACGATACGTCTTCCTTGTTGAGGGGAAACGCGTCTCTATGACTCGGCCTCGTCCACCTCCTCGCTGCTCTTCTTGCCCTTCTTGCTCTTCTTGTGCTTCTTGTTCCTCTTCTTGTCCTTTCTCCCTTCGTCCTTGTTGCACTTTGTGCTCTTGACGGCATGCGTGACGCCGCCGTCGGCAGAAGCCTCGATGACGAGAGCGGTCAGCTCCCCGCCGTTGACGCAGCCCGAGTCGAGACCGAACGTAAACTTGTCAATCTGCAGACCGCGCTTCGAGTCGTGGCCGTAGGCGACGGCGGTGCGGGGTTCCTTCTCAGGCAGCGCCTTTTGGTGCGCGTTCCACGCTTTCGGCCAGCTGCTGGAGCCGTCGCGGCGGTCGGTGGGGATGGCGATCTTGCGGTCGTGGGGCTTGCGGCGGCGCTCGTGCTCGCGCTGGATCATGGTCTCGGTGACGCCGGGGGCGGCGGTGTGGGTCCTGCGGTAGTCTTCGAGGGCGCGGTGGGCTTCTTGCCGGCGGAGCTCCTCGCGCGGGTAGACGAGGCCGCGCATGTTCATGAGGGCCCAGGGGTCTTGGTGTTTGAGGGAGAGGCCTGGGACGAGGCCTGCGTGGACGACGACGAGGTTGCCGCCGATGGATTCCACGGCGCCGACGTCGAGGATTACGGGGAGGGTGGAGAGCCACTTCAGTTGCTTGCGGGTGAGGGAGCGGGCGGTGGCGCGTTCTTTGGAGTCGCCGTGGGGGAAGATTGAGGGTTCGAGGTCGTCTTGTTCGGTCTCTTCTAGGGAGGCTTCGTCTTCGTCTTCGTCCTCGCCGTCTTCTCCTTGGCCTTCGGCCTCGGGTGAGACGTTGTCGGTGGGAGGTTCTTCAGGCTTCTTGTCCTCCTCCTTGTTCTCCTCGGCCTTGGCTTGTCCTGCCTCCTCCTCTCGCTTGTTGACGGGATTACCGTGAGCGTCCGATTCGGTAACATAGGTCGTCTTCATGTTCTGATGCGCCAACAGCACGCGGTCCTCGTGGTTTCCGCGTACGGCGGAGGCGCCGAGGCGCATGGCCAGATCGAGAACACCGCGGGAGTCGGGGCCCTTGTTGATCATGTCGCCAGCAAAGACGAGGTGGTCGCCGCGGGACTTGTCAAAGCGCAGCTCCTCAAGCAGTCTGTCGAGTGAGACGCGCATGCCGTGGACATCGCCGACGACGATGAGCCTGCGGCTCGGGTTCTCGCGGGAGGGAAGATGACGCTCCGGGAGTGTGGCGATGTGGACGGAGAGGTCGGTGAAGCCTGGGCGAGCGGTCTCGCCGTAGGACATGGGCGCATCGGCTGGTGAGGGCTCGGATGCTGTCTTCGCGGCGGGCCGGCGACGGATGGCTGATGTGAGGTCTAGGGAGGCGAGGCGGGCTGCCGCGAGGAAGATTGTGGTGAGGATGAAGAAGGCGGCGACGCAGACCACACCACGCCGCGGGCGGGTTGGGGCTGGGAACGACATGGTGGTGACCTTCTTTCTCTGCGGATTCTGGTGTGTGCGTAGGTCTTGTTCCCTTTTTTGCCGTCAAGGTTTCCCGCTGCGCAATGTGTTGAGACGAGACGAACCAGCCTGCGTTTGATTTGCTGAACCCACGATGAGGTCTGAACCACCACTTATATGGGATTCTTGTCGTCTTTCGGAAATAGGGCGTCGAAGCGGGTTACCCTGGACCTTTGAAGATGAAGACCTCGTGGGTTTTGTATCCGTAATGGTGGCGGTTGGCGCCTTTCTGTACCCGTGCCGCGGTTATCGACCCAAGCTTAAACCGCCGCAAGCTTTCGTTTCGAGATTGGGTTTACGCGTGCGGGATGTGGCGCCGCTGGAATGGACGAATTGGAGACGGGACGAGACGGAATCGTTATTTTTGACGTATGCGGATGGTTTGACAGCGTCGAAGGTTTTTCCCAAGGTCGAAAAGTATGGGATTCTGGGGGGTAAGGGAGGCCGCGTGTACGGAAATAGGTTGTCGCTCTCTCTTTTTTTTCGAGTCGTTCTTATCGCATTGATGGAAAGGGGCCCGGCGCAGTCGTCGTCGTCGTCGTCGTCCGACAGGGGTGGCTGCGCATGCGTGGATCTTCAAGGAGAATTAGGGTCGTCGGAGATGTATTGCCTCCAAAGTCTTGTATCCTGGGTATCCGTAAGGGAAAAGATAGGAAAAAAGAGAATAGGAAGAAACAAACAATGAAGAAACCCCAACCAAAAGGAACAGGGTGACAAGGACACGAGGGAAAGAAAATACCAAGACGTCTGGGCGGAAACGAGGGGAGGAGGGTGGAAGGATGAATGGAGGATGCCGTGCAGATTTCGCCAAGAGAATATGGAAGAGAAATCCGAACACTGGTGACTGACCAGGCTTGCTAGGACCGGAGTTAGGCAGGCAGACTCACCTCAGGTCCTTGGGTCCTTCAAGGCTTAGGGGCCAAGATGGGCTGTTTGCGTCGCCAAGTCGAGTATTTTGGGTGCAGATTCGGTGTAATCCGCTGCCAATTTGGTGCAATTTGCCTGTCGACTTCTGGGAAAGTCGGCACGCGACGTGGCATGCGACCCCTGCAACCCCTGCAAGTTCCCGCTGGGCGCTTTCCCCGTCCCGTCAGCAGCGTCAGCACCCTGCACCTTGCTGATCTACACCCAAATTAACCCAACTCTCTCTTAAAACTGCGTATCCGTACTTACCTACATAGTATATACTGCCTGCACAACTGCACAGAAGCCATCACTGCTGCAGTCAGTCAGTCAGTCTGCAGTTGCCCAGTCCGTGGGCGAAGGATCAAAGTGGGCGGACTCGCTCCCGCTGTAATTGGCTCGGATTCGTAGGAAAAGACGACGGCGGGGCGGGGATGGGGCAGGTGGGCGGAAGCTCAGAATACTTCGTACATTGTACTTCAAGTTCCACGTTGCTCAAGGTCAATTCCTACCCTGGTGCCAACACTCTTCTCAACCTGGAGTTGCTTCTTCTCTACGGATAGACTCGAGGCTACTGTTTGGGAGGAATCCCCAGCTGATCTACAATCGCTACTGCTGACGATCGGCAGGGCTGAGTCTCCAGCCTTGAGTAACCTATTATCATCTACTGAGACACAGACCCTTCGCGCAACATTCTTCTCATTCTGCGCCCGAGTCCCACTCGACGGGACTGCCCGTATCACACATACAGCCATCCCCCACGGAACACCTACTTATTGCTCCAGGCACTGCCATTCTGTATCTTTTCTCAAGGCTCCCGGCGGCGCTCTAACACCAAGGCGCCAAGGTAGTACGTCACTGCGGCACAGCATCCCATCTCATAAGCTCCTCAACCAAACCGAATAACCAACCTCTCCACCCCTTGTCTGGTGCGATAGTTGCGGCCTCGGCGTACACCCTCTTTGGAAGGTCGACTTGCCGACTTATCCAGAAGACTTGGAGCTAGCTTGGTTGGCCTCCAATATGTCTTAGAAGAACGTTAAGAAAGAAGAAAGTTCGAACTGGGGGCGGCTTGATAGAGTTGAGCCCAGTTTAGCAGAAAGTCTGCCGTGCAGGGCTAGCAACGGCAGCTAAACTCCCTACGTTTAAGCTCATCCGGCAAATAATGTAGTTGCCAAACTTTCCACATCTTTGGAAAGCAACCGGTGATGCGCCGGCTTACTCTTTAGTTTAGAGAACTTGGAGAGCACTTGCCAACTCACTCTAGCCTTTGTTGGCTGCATCTGATGCGTAGGGGAGGCGTTCAAAAGTCTAGAACAAGTTTCTTCCGCGGCCGCAACGACTATACGACGCCATTGTCAGAGTTTAGTGGTGCTGAGTTGTCGGCCACAAAGCGCCACTTTCGTCACAGTCACAGGGTCAACATTAGCCAGGCCTGTCCACAAATGAGTGCGATTGGAGAAAAGAAACCCCCAGAGCGATTCCCCGTTGAGAGAAGACGTCAAAAATATGCTATTGCTCTAATTGGCAAAAGAATTTGACCAGCATGGGGGTCGAACCCACAATCTCCTGATTCCACGGTCTGTCGTAGTCAGACGCCTTGCCATTGGGCCAACCGGCCAGACAATTGAAAACATCTCAGATGTCCGTCTCGGAATCGGGAGCCGGAATGCGGCATAACTAGTCCGCGGGCCCTCCCGCCGCGTGAAGTTGTCGGCTTTGTGAGTCTCCTCCGGTCGAGTGCAAATCGACCTCGAAGTTAAGGTCAGGTTTTTCGGTTCCTGAACCTAAGCTTGTAGATGCGAAAGAGGTTGGTCGCTTCCTTTGACCAAACAAAACGGAAGATTGTGAACTTCGAAGGCGGCATAAACAATGCTTCTGGATATACAGCTATGTCTTCGAGAGGAGCTGTTTCAACAACGCAGTTAGTCTTTGACAACCCTTTATTGTTCCTTGTTAGCTAGCAAAGTCTTGGAATACGGTAATCTACAACACACTCTGTCTTGAGTCCAAGAGAATCTTATGGCTTCCTCAGGTCTACCTAGAGCTACCTGCCTGGGACCTCCTACTCATTGCCAATACCTTAAAAGAACCCGGTCTGGTCTAGAGGTCGTTCACCACGCAGACCTCTTGTGAGGAAAATAACACGGAACTTCGAACTTGGTTCAATTGATTTCTGACAGATGAGATATAGCCACAAATGCTTCATCGTTTTATAATCACCATGAAGCCGCTTCTGGCAACCCTCCGACAATCGCTCTCAGTAGGCACTTATATACAGAAGTCTGACACAAACACAAGGATGAAGACACTCACAATAGCAGTAATCGGCCCCAGAGGCTGTGGTAAGACAACATTTATCCGATCCCTATTCGAAAACGCGGGCGACTACGTAGCCGCCCAAGATGACGACATCAGCATACACACAGCCAACCTCGATGATCAGGACCTTCAAATGCATCTCATTGACACACCCTACCTCTCTCCCGAAAAGCGGCGTCTCCCAGACATGGAGACACTCAACTACATCAAGACCCGGCTCAAGTCCATGGACACACAGATAGACGGCGTCATCTACCTCCAGCGCATCATGGATCTGAGCAACGCTAACTACGCAGTTCGTAACCTGGACGCTTTTTTAAACGCCTTCAAGTCCCGTGGATTCCGGCACGTCGTCGTCGCTGCCACAAACTGGGATCGTGTTACGAGTGAGGCTGACAGCTCGGCGCTGGAGGGGTACTTCCACGATCATCTGGACCGCGAATCTTTGGTCACTTCACTGGGAGTACGGATCCAGCGAGCTAGGTTGAGCGACTCGTCGGACGCGAGTTGGGATCTTTTGGAAAGTATGAGGTATGTCGAGACGCCGGAGCCGTCTCCGCCGCCTTCACCACCGCCACCTACCCCGGCTTCACCATTACCTTCGTCTCCCGCCCCCGACGCCTCTTGGGTTCCTGGTGGTCACGATTGCGAAGGGCCGTCGTCTGCTACAACTAAAGACATCCGTAAGGATATGAAGTCGAGAAAGGGGTTGTTTTTGTACTGAAGGGAGATCCAGCAGCAGAACACCTCCAGCAAATCCTGACCGAGCTCGTGTCGGATGGCGAGGAAATTGGCGTAGGTCACCGAGTTGAAGGCGAGTTGCCTTGTGGTGACGAGCAGGTGGCGACAAAATCTGACTAGGTTGCACCGAGGCTCCGTTCGAGAGGTCTGTTGTTCAGGCGTCCCAAGATGCATCGTAATGTAAGTTACTCAAGTGGTCGTTAGTCAATGCTGCGGGACAGTATCATGCAAGATGAATTGTAAGCTTTGTGGTAGCTATAGGTGATACCTTGAGGCGTAAAAGATGTATCTCTCAAAGGTAGGTAGTCGCAGAAAAGCGACCATCGTGTAGCACTTTTGCACACGTTTTCTTACGATTATAGTCGTAAAAGGCGGCACTGGTATTATCATGTACTAGGCATCTAGTGGTACGCGGTCGATGAAGAGTCTTTAGACGAGCTTTGGGTGTGCGAAATTCGAGTTGCACAATATTCATAATGTCCTAACGCACCTTAACCATTGTACCAAAGAGGCGGCTGAGATCCTGGAGAGTTCCAACTGCCGACATTACTCAAGTCGCCCATAGTGTGTTTGTATGCAGTTTGTCGATGTTGGAACAACGATAGGCCCAATCAAGCTTGCCAAGGGCGTTTATCCTCCCAGAGTCTCTTATCCTTTAAGTACGTCACATAGTCCTTCATGTAACAAGACAAGATCCAGTCCTGGTTGTGTATTGCGGTGTGTGGCATAGTCCACCAAACAGTACCTACTCTTCGGTCGCTGACGTGATGTAGTATCTCTATTATATAGATTGTGAGACAAGATAGGCTGATGACTGATGAGGATACCTTGTGAGGCTCTTGTCTAGAATGAAACATGACTACAGAACACACGATGATGGCTCACCGCTCGCATATTTCGGATTGGCCAACGCCCGGCCAAGCCACAGCCGAGTCTGACATGCAACACACGGTAAACCGTTGACGAGATGCAGCGGCTAGATGAATCTCACCCTTCATCACGGTCTCACTAGCGCCCCGATACAACGTGGTTAGGATTTTGCTTGCCGTTCTGCAGGAGCTGAAAGATAACCGAGATGCAGTGGGATGCTTGATCCTCGCGAAAAGGATTTCTCGATTGGCAACATCATTGTCTGACATCTCGCAACCAACGAGAGTTCATCTCGGGCAACTGCCCTTTAGAGACGACGCCTCACGACGCCCCGTTGCAACCTCGTTGTCTCAACCCCTGTCAATTCCGTGCCGCTTCGGCAGACTTGTTTGCTGCACAAACATCGTCCACTCCAGGCTTCCTTCGACGATCGCGACACTTTATAAACTCACGATGCCTCGGCCTCCAAATCATGATTCTGTTCAGGTAAGACCGTAGCCCCGGAGCTTCAAATCCTAAGAGTCTCAGTCTCGTCACTTGAAAAACTATGTTGCCGCACATCGCAAGATATCTCTTCTTTGGGATCGCGTCCCACGAATCCCTCATCCCAGCCCGCGACTCCTCCTACACACCAACGTGCAAATCCTACCCGGGCACCGCTGACTGGCCTTCCACAGCAGAATGGGCCCGGCTCGGCGAGTCCCTCGGAGGCGGGCGACTTCTCCGCCCGTCTCCTCCGGGAGCTGTCTGCCATCCCGGACAGGACGCCTACAACGAGACCGCCTGCGCCGACGTCGAGGCCCGGTGGAATTCGTACGAGCTCCACGTTGGCGACCCCGTCTCCGTCGTCTGGAGCAACTTCGCTAATGACTCCTGCCTTCCTGACCCGGCTTATCTGTGCAGCGGTGACGGATACCCTGCGTACGTCGTGAATGCTACCACGCCGGAGCATGTCAAGATTGGTATCGATTTTGGTATGTTGCGTTTTGACATCTACTTCCGTCCCGTGTGTGCGCTTGGTCTGTGATTGTTGACTGGGGTCATAGCGAGGAAGAACAATGTGAGGCTCATTGTGAAAAGCACTGGGCATGATTACCTAGGTAGATCGATTGCCCCTGGCTCGCTCTCTATCTGGGTGCACCAATTGACGGGCATCGAGTATCATGCGGATGAGTTCAAGCTCGCAGGGAGCGATATCACTATACCAGGAAGTGCAGTAACTGCCGGAGGCGGCACCGAGATGTATGACCTCTACAAAGCCACTGCCGAACACGGTCAAGCCATTGTCGGCGGTACCGCTAAGACGGTGAGCGTCGGGGGGTATGCTACCGGAGGCGGCCACTCGCTGCTCGCGCCGCGTTTCGGTCTGGCGGCGGATAATGTCTTGCAGATGGAAGTCGTCACGCCCCTCGGCGAGATCTTGACTCTCAACGAGGCTCAGAACGCTGACCTGTTTTGGGCTATGCGCGGTGTAAATATCCCTCATTTTTGAGACCTTACCTTGAGTACTGACTTACATAGGGAGGAGGATCAACGTTTGGGGTTCTCACCTCAATCACCTTCGCAACACACCCGTCCCCCCCGATCACCCACACGGCATGGGCGATGCTCACCAAGCTCAGGTCACCCATCATTCCAGACCTGGCCGCCTACTTCCTCTCAAACGTCCCTTCCCTCGAGAAGGCGGGCCTCGCAGGCTACGCCCTGATCAATTCGCACATGCCGAACCCTGTCAGCTCCCCGGGCCTCCCGCCGAACGCGGCGGGCGTCATTGGCATATCCCTGATGCAGGATGACACGGACCGGGAAGAAGTTGACAGGATCTGGACGTCAATCAACCAGACCATCATGGAGCGCTGGCCCAATGTCACCTTTGCCAAGATTACCACCGAGTATCCGTCCTGGCTTGACTTTTATGATAAGAATTATGACATGAACAAGGGCGGTATCAACAAACTACTGGCTTCCCGTTTGCTGGATGAGGAGGCTTTGACGGAGGATTTGGAGGTTTTGGCTGGTGCAGTGAAGACGGCGACTGATAATGTGGGCGGCATGTATGCGTTTTTGGTATCCGGGAAGGGTGTGCACAACGCGAAGCCTAGGGGCGGAGGTGATGCGGTTCACCCGGCATGGAGGACTGCCTACATCCACGCGAGTAAGTCATATTCATTCGTCTAAGAGTAGTTCCTTGAGCTGACTCCTATTTCTCACAGTCACTGCCGTTGGATGGACTTCGTTCAATGAGACGTCCAAGAGTGAAGCCGAGAAGAGCATTTACGATTCGGTTGAAGGCTTCCGACAGTTAACGCCTGGTGGAGGATCCTACTTGAATGAGGTAAGCCAAGCATAACGTTCGAAACGAGTACGTTTGGGATTCTCATTAATGTGTCACAGGGTCTGTCATATGAGGAAGACTGGCAACATACGTTTTGGGGCACCAACTATGAGCGCCTTCTCAAGATCAAGAAGACCGTCGATCCAGACGACGTTTTCTGGTGCCAGCCCTGTGTCGGGAACGAGGGATGGAAGCAGAGGAGTGACGGGCAGCTTTGCAGAGTCTAGGCTGGTACACTGAGAGGCTGTGTTTGTCGAAACATTGTGGCTTCTGGGCTAGAAGTGAGACTGGATTATGTCACTCAAAGTAAACCATTCAATGGGTGTTGTGGAATGGCAATGAGATCACATTATAATTCAGATTAAAGTCTACTTGGACTCTAAAGTCGTGCCTCACGACTTTCTAGTCGGGTTCATAGCCTTCACCCAAGGCTTCCAGATATCCTCAATGGTCTCGGGAGAGTTCCAACCGTTCCACTCATAGTTGGTCAAACCCCAAGTATCGGGCACACCTTGCGCGCCGGAGCGCACACGGTAGCTACCGGCAAGACCCCAGACCATCCAGCTGACGTTGTGCTTGACGGTGTACTCCCTCAGACACACCTGAAGGGTATCGTTGCGAAGCGTATCGTCCTGGCCGTTGCCAAATTCCGAGAAGATGACAGGCGTCAACCGGCTCGCCTTGGGGCAGTCGTTCGTAACGTTGCAAGCCGCAGGCTTGTCAATACCCAACGCGTTGAAGCCGTTGCGGTAGAGACCCGCCTCGATGATGGGGCACGATCCCGTGTCGACATCCTCGCTCATCTTGTACAGGTGCAGCTCCCAGACGAGCTTGTCCGCCCAGGCGTGGCTGTCGAGATCAAACACCTTTGGCTCGCGGCGGGCGGCGTCGCGGATGGCGGTGCACTTGTAGCACGGCGCCGTGAGGTAGTTCTTGCCCGAGGTGAGGGCAGACAGGTCCTGGCCGTACTGCATGCCGCCCCAGAGGATGAGGACGTCCGGGTTGGCCTCGTGGATGGCGTCGGCGCCGGCGGAGAAGTTGCCGACGAGGGTGTCCCAGTTGTAGTACAGGTTCGTCACGTTCCACGACTCGCGGACCTCGTTGCGGAGGGAGAGGGAGACGATGTTGGGGTGGGACTTTGCCCAGTTGGCGACGTAGGAGAGGCCGCGGCGCCAGTGGGTGGTGTTGAAGTTGACGTCGTCGAACCAGGCGTTGCCGTCCGTATGGGAGCAGCACCACTGGGCCTTGCCGACGTGCACGTCGGGGGAGATGAAGATGCCGCGCTCGTAGGCGGCCTCGACGATGGCGGACCAGATTTCGAAGCGGGTCGTCTCGCGGGTCCAGGTCGGGTTGTTGCGGATGATTTCGTTGGTGACCTTTGTGCCGTTGACGAAGCCGAGGGCCGTGATCATGGCAACTTCGAGGGGGACGTCCTCGCCGGCGCGGTCGTAGATTTGGTCGACCATCTCGATGGCGTAGCCCCTAAGAAGAGTGTAAGCTGGTGTGTGTCCAAGGTTTGCGATGCATTACACGCGTGCAAAAATTAAGTGCACTTACATGCGGATGTAGTTGAATCCGACACTCTCGACATCGTCGAGAATTTGGTCAACCGAGGCCCATTCCAGACCCTCAGGAACCATGGTCTCTCCTTCATTGTTTGTTAGTCAGGTGCTCTTGTATGCCTGCCCTAGATGTTGGACGTACCACTCATCGGCCAGTTGACACCAGCCCAAGTCACAACCTCACCGCGGGCATTGACGATATCACGTCCGCGAGTGCTGAAGGGAGCGTAGGGCCATGAGTTGCTAGTCTGGTTGCCGGCCTGTCTCGGGACGGCCTTGTGAGAGCCATAACGAGTCGAGGCGGGAGTCTTCATGTACTGCGCGCATGTCGACGACACAAGCGCCGCAAAGGCGATGGCAAGACCCTTCATTGCGGAAATAGAGACTCGCGTAAAGACCTACGTGAGAGACAAAGCTGCAATGAGGAAGAAGAAGGTCACACTGGCGAAGAAGAGGAGGACGGCCTCTCTCTTAAAAGGACGTAACATCCATCGGAGATGCTGGCTGGGGCCATCTATGGATGGCCCGGAAGTTGGAACCATTGGGCAATGGCTTTGTTCGGCTCCGCATCCCCCGCACCGTTATTTTCCTCGTGTTTAATGAGCATCGTCATTCGACCCCGATTCGATCGTGGACCAACATCGGCTTCCACGCTACGTTTGGGTTGGTGCTGGGCGAAGGGGCGGTGGGCTTTTTACCGAAGCTATTTCAACCAAGGTTTGGGGCCGGTCAAGGCCAGGATTCCCCCCATGGAAATATCTTCCCCGAGGTGCTCCAGGTGACGGCATTGGGCCGCTTGAACTGGTGGAGTCTTGGAGAAAGCTCTAGGCATGGGTTTACCCCGCATTCAATCATGGGGGATGGTGGAGATGGGGAAGAAGCAAACAACTTAGATTCTTAGAAAACCTTGAGAAGAGACTTTATTTTGTTTTTGCCGGCAAACGGTAGCCCGGGGGCGGGGGATGCTGTTCGGAGCCGGGCCGAAAATGGTGGTCTGCCGAGACTAGATGATGTCGTCTGATCTCACAATTTCTGGGATACTAACTCACGTCGTTTTGGTATTAACCGCACATTAATATACTCAAAGACTCAATGACTGGCAACTAACCTTGTCCACTGCATCACTCCGTCCTGAAGATTGATAACTCGAAGCCCAAGAACAGCTACAAGAAGCACGCTCCTTCTTTGGTTTCACTTAAAAGCAGGCTGGCGCAGGACCTTCATTCGAGGTGATAGTCAAGCCGGAAAAGACCATCTGCGTGATGTTGCACAGCATGAACACGCGACACTAAACCGCAAAGGGAAACCGAGTGTTATCAGTGTCGACGAGGCAGCCATACAAAGCTGTTCTTGGGCTCAAGGTGACCATCCAAGTATGTTTTCCAGCTAACGCAGTCAGATGCTGGTAGTATTAATAGACGAAATGTGCGGCGAGGTACAGGTGAAGTCCATGGCCTCAAAAAGGTGCAGAGATCAGGCTGAGAGTTAGTCAGCGTGCTGTACGACCTCACTTGGGTAGTGACTTGGAAAAGATGGATATAAGGCTGGCTACCATCCCAAGACGTACGGCTGCCATGCCATACGGCCTGCCACGCTCTCTCATAGCTGCGAAACCTGCGTCACGTCACGGACTGGCTTAGAGAGGAACCATGCCATCGAGTCGCAGCTCGTCTCGGAACGACGCGATCGGCAGTCTTGACGTACCGCAACTACCCCCCATTGATCTTTCGCCCAACTCCTTCTACCTGCTCTCTTCTCCTTCGCAAGAAACAATCGCGCCACCCAGCCGTGCACCCACTCCCGAGCCAGAGCATGAACCAAGCGACCCGGCGCCTCGTTATAGTCTGATAGCAAACACAGAGTCTACCGGAGACGCCGAGCAATCTTTGCGGGATGCGAAACCAAGACTTAGTGCCGGGCGAGCTCGCCTGCTTCCATCTGGAGAGTACCACTGGGCTCTTGAACTTTCAGCAATCATTCTGAGTATAACATCGTTTGCCGCCATCCTTATTCTTCTTCCCCTCTATCAGAATAAGCCGTTATCATCTTGGAAGTTCTCCATATCGTTCAACACCGTCATTTCCACTCTCGGAGCAACTTCTCGTGCATCACTGGCATTTGCTATCAGCGCTTGTATCAGTCAGGGAAAATGGAACTGGTTCCGAAGACGAGATGAGAATGTCATGGTGTTTGACCGTTTCGAAGAAGCAAGTCGGGGTCCTTGGGGAAGCGTTCGCCTGCTATGGTGGACCAAGTTAACGTATGAAAGCCCTAGTGCTTAATCTCACAGCGTATAAGCTAATCCACTCAGGCATTGGATCGCTCTCGGAGCCCTCTCCGCTGTCTTACTGGTTGGCTTTGAACCGTTCCTACAAGCCGTCATCACCTTTTCGGGAGAAAATGTCAACTACGCAGATTCAAAAATGGCAAACGGCATCGGAAAGACCGATAGACTCGACGCAGGAGGATTCAGAGTCTTTTCGTGGGGCAATTGGGAATACAAAATGCCCGCGCCTTGGGGGTCCTTTCGGCAAACAGCCATGAAATCTGAGTGTGACTTTGGCGCAATGGCTGCAGTATGGGAAGGCCTCTCCAACCTAAGTTCGACCGAAAGTACAAAGGCGACTTTTGAGTGTCCTACTGGTAATTGCACCTGGAGTCCTTTTGGATCAGTAGCTGTCTGCAGCGCCTGCAACGACATATCACCTGCAATCGAAAAGTCTCGAGGACGAGCATGGTGGAAGGACGACATCGTCACCCTGCCGGACCGATTATTCTATCCTGAAATGGAGGATAAACATAACTACACCAGATTCGAAATACCATATCTAAACCTGAGTATATCGACCTTCGATGGGAACAAGTCAAAGGGAGAGCGCATTGATGAGGCAAGAGCAAGTGCCGAACTGACCGCACAATCAACTTACAACCCGGGACAAACGTTGACTTTTAGTCATCTTCAATCCCTGATATATTCCTTTTCTATAATGTCAGCCAGCGAGGAATTCCGCCTACGGAAGCAAAAATGGGAAAACAGTGCCGTAACTGCAACAGAATGCGCTCTCTACTTCTGTACCAAGATTTATCGGACAACAGTCGAGCAAAATGTGCTACAGGAAAGAGTACTCGGCTCTCAAGCCAATCGAAATTTGGACTCTTTTTTGTCAGATGGATCGATACGTAACGATATGAACTTGACGAAGGCTTTCAACACTTATATGAACCATTCACTGTTTGTTGGATACTTCGATGCGCCCCGCACAGACCTACAGCTTACCATTCCCCGTGCTGAATACCTCGCCGCTACAGGCCTCATCTTGGACGACGAATTGAGGTTCAATATCTCACACAACACTATTGGGAGCCTCATCGAATGGTTAGCAGTAAGAATAACAGGCCGCAACATGTCTGCAACGAGAACAATGACGCTCGACGAGGCAAAATTGCTTGTGTACCCCCGACCATTAGTTGACCGGGCGGCCAGTTCACCAACGGAAATAATTAGTAGTCTCGCAGCTTCGCAGGACATACCTAGGACGTTTGAGATGGTCGCCGCCAGCCTAACAAAATGGATACGAAACCGTTCGTTTCAAACCAACTCACATCGCGGAGTAACGAAGGAATGGGTAATCAAGATTAGAGTGAATTGGGCATTCTTGTCACTCCCCATGGGCGCGCTGATAGGCGGGTGTATGTTCTGCTTATTGTCGATGTGGGAAACGAAAAGGCTAAGCCTACCAGCATGGAGGGGAAGCTCGCTGGCGACGCTAGCCCACGGCCTCGATGTGGAGTCTAGGTCGTTCTTGAGAGAAGCGAGTGATGGTACTCGTATCGCTTCCCAGGCGCGAACTTTGGAGGTCAAGTTTGTCGATTCTGACGGCGGACCGGAGCTGGTTCGCGGGACCAAGACTGGCAGGCCTGTCCGTGATGCTACTTGATACGCCTAGGTAGAGGCACTGTCAATGGCGTGAGGGCTCAAATTCCGCCGGTAGAAATTGTCAGGACAAACGGCGCTTTCCTTCCATCTCTTCTAACACATCTAAGTAACACAAGTTGCACAGGTCTAGACAGTTTACTTATGCATACAGTCGATGCTACACTTTCATTCAAAAAAGATACATTGTGTATTCGCTCCAAATCATGCGTCGCTTCTAAATCAAAAGCTTGCTCTCACTTAGTCAAGCTCTTCTCCGGGTTCTTCTCATACCGGTTACACCACTTCCGCCACTCCTTCGCGGCCTTGTGCATCACAACCCTCAGATCCTCCTTGACATCATTAATCTCCCACGCCTCATCTTCCCAGTTCTTCTGGCCGCGGGTCATGGCGGGGGACCAGCCAATCGCCTCTAGGCATTCCCTGATTTTAAGTGTCAGCTTCATGAAGGTCCTCAGACAGGTGAGTCGGGGACAAGAACTTACACTTCAGTGGGCGAAGAGGTGTATCTGGGAAACAGTCTCGAGTCGACACGGTGACACTCGGCTTCCAGATATCGCGTCAACACGTCAATGCGGTTCGCCGGCTTGAAGCTCAGCTGGAGCTTGTCCTCCTTGGCCAGCTCGGCCTCTGACTTTTCCGGGTCGATGGACTCGGGCTTCTTGGACGTGGAGGCGATGCGCTTGGTGACGGAGCGCGCCGTCTTGGAGCCCTTGATGGTGAAGTAAGCCCACACAGCTGTGATGAGTCAGTAAGTAAGCCGCAATAGGCATGGATGTTTAAGTGAACAAGACTTACCGTTGACTTCAAAAAGCCCAGAAACGGCAATCATCACCAAGTCAATGGCCAGCGAAACAGGAAGCAGCCCAGTCGCGATGATGGCGTCGCGCTGCGCCTTGGACTTTGTCCGCAGCATGGAGTTGACGAATTCCTCCCTCATCGCCTCGGGCGTCATGTTCATCGACGGCGAGTAGACAAAGACAATCTCCTCGACGCCAACCGTCTTTTTCGTCTCGTGAGACGTATGGGCTGGGTCGTCTTCCATGAGCTCGTCTTGCTCGTCCTTGTCGGGCTGCTGCTGCTGCGACTTGAAGTAATCCTCTTCTTCCCTATCGCCTTTCTCCTCGGCCAACTTCTCGTTCCTCGTCCTCTCATCGAGATCCTTGTCCTCGGAGGACTTCTTCTCCTCATCGTGAAGGAGATTCTCCGCGTCGTCGTCCTTGACATCGGTGCTCTCACGCTTCTTCTCGTCAAGGCTCTTCTTTGTCTCTTTCTCATCCCCCGAAGCGCCCTTGTCCTTCTTGTCCTTCTTCATCCTCCCCTTCAACGAAAGCTTGCGCGATATCGCCGACGGCGGCCTCGCCGGAGGCGTAACGCGCGCCAGGTAATCCAAATTACTCGTGGTGGTGTACTGCATAGCCTTATCCACCCCGCGCGTACACTTTGCCTTGAATCCCGCCCAGCTGGTCGTCTTTGCGTCGCTCATCTTGGCCTGCCGCACCTCCGTCTGCCACTTGCGCTGCACCTTGTGAGCTACGCCCTCCTTCACGCCCTCAGGCGGCGCCTGAAGAGGCGGAGGTGGGGGCGTGTAGATGAGAAAGCGGGTAGGGATGGCATCAGAGGGCGCTTTGGAGCCCAGCCAGGGCTTGGGGAAGGGTACAAGGTAGGTGATGAGCTTGTGGGGGTCTCGGCTGTAGTGGATTGGGTTTGAAGGGTCGTCGTTGCCAAAGTCGGAGCCTTGGCGCTTTGGGGGCGGCATGATGCCTTCTATGGAGGGTGTTCTTGAGAACGGCGGCGGTTCCTGGCTCTGGGAGAGCAGTTCTGCCACGGCTTTGGGGTGAGGGCGAGCTGGTAAGGGGGGCGGGGGTCCGTTTTCTTCTTCTTCCTGGAGGCGCTCTGCGAGAGCGCGGTCCTGGTCTTCGGGCGATGAGAAGGGGTTGGAGGAGAGCGGCCCGTTGGTGCTCCAAGCCGGCTGGGTGTGTCGTTGTGGAAGGGGTGGTGACTGGCCTTCTTCCTCTTCCTGAAGTGCCAGGGCCATTGCGTAGTCACGATCTTCTTGCTCTTGGGCTGCCGGATCTCTACCGTAACCGCCGTGCTCTTGAGCATAAAAGTCGGGGACTTCTGACACTGGTCTTGGATTCGGGACCGGCGGCCGGTCTTCAAAATCCGGGAGCGCTTCTGCGACTTTGCCCTTGTCGATCGATGAACGGCGCTCGTTGGCGTTTGAGTGATCGGTGTTGTGATACAGTACCGCAGGCTCCGGATGCGTCTCAACGGCTTTGCCCTTGTCGAATGAAGAAGGGTACTCAGTTTGAGGGGAGTATGTTGCATCGTAATACCGTTCGGCCTCCGCAGTATCAACTGAGTCTGCATGAGAGAATCCCGTGTCGTGGTGTAATACAGCGGGCTCGGTCATGGGCGACACATGATAATCCTCGTCCACCTTGGTTTGAGTCGGCGAATCAAAAGTAGACGCCGTGTGGTGAGTCGAGACCTTGGACTCGTGAGGCGGTGTTGCTGGTCTATGAGTGCTTGGCGGATCGTAAATATTGTCTTCCTCCTCAACCTCCGGAAGCGCCCCGGCCGCTGCCGCCTGCCTCTCGGCATCCCTATCCCGCCAAGACAGATTCGAGCGCACGCTGTTTGAACGAAGGGTAGAGGGCGTGGCAGGAATGATGTTCACAGCCGGAACCCCGCTCCTCGGTTCGACGGGTGAGTCGTCTTGGGCGTTATCATACCATCGATGCTGAGGTTGCTGCTGTTGCTGCCGCCCAGACTGAGGCTGGCCTTGGCCCGATGGCGATGAGGAAAAGAAGAGCTCTTGCTCCGCAATGGAGCTCGTCGTGTGACGTTCCCTTTCCTGTGTGGTGTCCATCTTTGGTGAGAAGACGATGTTCTCTTTCTTGGCGATGCAGATGCAACGTGTTTCAGAGAAGATCTTTTCCAAGTTTTCGAGAATTCTTAGAGGTTCACACAAGCATGAAGAGAGAAGGAAGAGAGTTCTTTGGGTTCACTTAACAAAATAGGCGCGCATCACTGATCTGTCTCTGAACCTTAATATTGCGCCTCCCCATGAAGAAGGCGAACACACTTTCCAGTCTTTCAACGGCCGGGAAGGGAACGCGCAACACGAGCTGCGGCGTGGGCGAGGAAGGGGGCGGATGACGTGTTTTCAGATATTGAGGGTGTGGCGCAGTGCCATGGATTGTGGCACCGGCCCAGCAATTGGACTTTTGTTCCTAGGCATTCACGCATTCAAGGCGATGGATCATGGCTGATTAAACGAGCTTACCTTGAACGAACAAGGATCCAAGCAGCGGATAGTGTGGCTAGAGAGAAGGCGTTTCATAGCAGAGAGGGGGCGATGCGTTGTTCATTGTTTGTTGGGTAAGGCATAGTGATGTGATCCTGGCCTCACTTGGATCTCGGGGCGGCCTATTCTCAAAAGTTGAGAAACCGTCACGTGATGGTTTATCGGAATGAGCGACAGGCATTCCGTTTGAAGCTCATGTCGTTCGTGAAAACTCTCGAGAGATCTTGCCAGTCCAACCTTGGTGATGTCGTTCCCCGATAACCCGGAACTCCAAGTCCCGATGCTGCGTCTCTGTCGAGAATGAGTATATATAGCGACTTTGCTCACCAGAGAGCAGCCAAGGTCTTGGTGGGTTTCGAGTGGGTTGCGATACGACGGCTGGGCTAGGTGGAAACGCCGGCGAAGCCAGAAACTCCGTGGGGATGCGACGTGTATAAGCAAATAGTCCAATCGCTCAAGACATTGAAAGTTGCGATTGACCATGGTGAGGCCTCATCATGAAGGTTGAGAAGAATTGTTGTAAGAGAGACGTTGGGAATGGCCGGCGTCTACCGCAACACCACCTTTGCCTCCCGGGGGTGGGTTTTCAAGGTCTGTAAATAGACCGCTAGACCAAGACAATATGTTTGAATAGCCAAGGAAACCCGTAATTTCCCTCCGATATTCTCCGTGCCTATCATCGAATAGGTTTCGCAACTCTGGATGTCGTTCGGAGTCAACGACGCTGGCGGCCCTTAATGCTAGGCCCCGTCCCGTTGTCCGCCTTCCGCGTATAGTAAACACCAAATATAGCAGTTCATTTCATCAAGGCGAGAACTCGCCGTGTCAGCTAGTGCCTTATTACCTTCCGTACGAACACGCCATTCATCAAGCGACTGATTAACGGTGGCGGTCATGGTTTCGACATCGGCCGTGGCTGAAGACCGACGTTCAGCGCAGGAAACGGCCCAAACCAAAGAAAAGCCTCCAACTCAAGGCGACATCCAGCGTCTTGCGTGCGAAGGGACGATCCTTGCTGAGGCCCACGGAACGTGTTTAAGCTTTCTCGAAAGAGTTACCGACGCTGCCGTGATAGCCGTGCGCTCGGTCACCCGAAGTCCAGCATACCTCTTCTACGACGGGCAATAGATGGGATCGCTGCGGTGCATTGTGCTACAGCACGACGGGCAGGGAGCCTGTTCGGCCGCGGCAGTGTGGAATCTAAGACAAAAGAGTTGCAGGCGGTGCGGCGCGGTGCGATGCATGTCTGTCAGGGGAATTTCTGGGAATTGCACCAAGGAGATAGCTGAGTCATCCACGCTTTAGGTAAGCAAAAGGGCAGCACGGTGTTTTTGCACCAGGGAGCGCCCGACCGGGCCCACTCCGGCCATCTCCACCCGGGGCTTCGATCCGCGAATAACTTCAACCCCCAGCATCGTTTTCCATTTTGGAAACCTGTCAGTGCTTGTCTCAAGCACCTCAAGCTCCTCGACTCGCTCCGGTCTCTCCCGCTACGTTCCATCACAAGTGGCTCTCTTCTTACAGATTTAGATCATGAAGTTGCTGTTCTCCAAGTTCAGATAAACAGAACCTGTGGTCTTTGCCAACGCCGTCGGTCTGACTTGGCACTACCTTTATGAGGATCTCTAATAAGTCAGTGCTGCTCAACCTAATCTTTCTGCAACTGTCTCTGGACGGTAGCCTTCTCGAAGATGCGGCTCTATCGATAGCACGCCTCGCCCTTCCTGAAAATAACTTTCCCTCCGTCTGAGAAAAGGGCCCCCACTGCGCATGGATGCGTTTCCGCCTGTTGCTCTGAGGCATGTTTCACCGTCATCCCGCCGCTTCTACTCGTCGATCTCCCGCACAGCACCTTTCCCTTACCGCCGCACCGCTGTCCCAGAACCAATGAGAAGAAGAGAATCCACCACCACTTCCCGTCAACCTTTACGCAGCAGGCACCATAGAAGGGGGAAAAATGGATGGTCAGGATGTATTCAGACGTCTTTTGATTCGCCCACTACGTTTTGGCCCCTCTCTTCTCTCACGGCGCAAGAGCCTCTCTGTGTATCTCCTCTCCCATGTTTCCCTGGTATCGTGAAAGGTATGTAGTAAGGCTGATGGGTCCACCATGCTTCGGGACGGCCGCGCGCCGGGACATAAGTGTCAAGCTTGCTTCCCGCGGGTCCTCCCACGTCGAAAAGGCTCCACGCGTCCTTCACAGATAACGGGTCGTTACGAGGGCCTGGAAAGAAAGATGAAGTTGCATCAGGAGACAAAACACAACCGGGCCCAGAAGAGACCCACCTCCGGTGCTTATTTTGGTCGTCGTATTGCAATGCTCCATCCGTTGATGGCAGGCCGAAGGTTCTATCCTATGTGGTGGTAAACCGTCTGACCTTGGCAAAAAAGTGTCAAGACATGCCTCCCCCGCCTCTCGGACCCGGAAGGTTGGGTTGAGACTTGTCAGTATAAGTATTACTAGTCGGCTCGTTCCCGTAGATCGTCGTCCTGGCTTGAACCTAAAATTCCAAGTCTTCACTTTTCCTTTCTTTTCTTTAACATCACCGGGCTGGCTTCCCGTTTCGCTTCGCCCGCTCCCGCACAATGCAGCCGACGAGCTTCTTCACGCTCGCCTTTGCTGCACTGGCGGCAGCGGCTCCACCTCTTATGGATGTACTCAAGAGCAATAATGATACCTTGAGTACTCTGACCTGTATGTTCTTCCATAGGATAGGCCGTGTATGGGCAGAAGAGCGTGACTACTAACACCACCAAATAGCACTTCTGGCGATGGTTCCAGCACTGAACCAGACCCTCGTTAAAGCCAAGGACGTCACCATCCTCGCTCCCTCCAACGATGCCTTCGTCAAGATGATGCAGATGGACCCTACGTTTGCCCAGAAGGCGACCAACGCAACTTTCCTCGCCGATCTCCTAAGCTACCACGTCGTCAGCGGCAAGACCACGGCCACCATGTTTTTCGAACAGCCCAAGTTCGCCCAGACCCTCCTCGAGATGCCCACCGCCAACGTCACGGGTAATCAAAAGGTCGAGCTTGTCAGGAAGGGTGACCAGGGCAGGGTATTCAGCGGCTACAAGCAGATGAGCGTCATCACAAAAGCCGACGTCGCCTTCCAGAACGGCGTACTTCACATCATCGATACCGTCTTGACGTTCCCCGGATCCCCCGCCGACACGGCTATGAACACGGGCCTCACGAGCATGGCGGGCGCGTTGATAAAAGCTGGGTTGGTCGATGGTGTCAACTCTTTGCAGGCCGCGACTGTCTTTGCACCGACGAATGCTGCGTTCCAGGCTATTGGGGCTACGGTTGCGTCGATGGAACCTGCGGATCTTGCTAGGATCCTACAGTATCACGTTCTCATGAACCAGGTCCGGTTCACCACAGGAGTGGCAACCAAGATGGGATATAAGAGTCTGATGGGCGAGAAGGTTTCGCTGCGGAAGGAGGATACTACCGTCTTTGCCAACTCTGCCAAGGTTACTATCAAGGATATCATTACCAGCGACGGTGTTATGCACGTCATTGATAGGTAAGCATGTCTTGTTCCATTCCCAGCTCATAGCTTTCCAGGTTACTTACATACGAACAGTGTCCTCAACCCAGCATCACCCAAGTTGAGCCCAGGAACCTCAACGGCTGCCTTCCCCGGAGCAGTTCAAGCTGCCAATGCCCCCTTCACTGACGGTGTCAAGCCGACTGCGAATTTCACTCCGGCTGGGGCGAGTTCGAGAAGTTTTGATGCCTCGCTCAAGTTTGCTATGATGGGGTTCATGGGCTCTGTGGCTGTTGCGTACCTGTAAGTAGAGGCGACGTAGTGTCTCACAACAACTCTCATTCTTTGAAGCTCTGGTGAGCAGACATTATACTTGAGAAGAAGTGCCATCTTGTTTCTCACATAATTACATTTAATTGGAGTGGTATACTGCTATGGTTGATACTTTAACCGTCCGCGATGTTTCAGTCGACTTTGATGAGCATCCAGTGGCTTTGAGTGAGATGTCATGCATGAAAGAGGGTCGAATCTTGGTAGCGCTTTCCTGCTCCCCTGCATTGGATATGACTGCCCAATTGCAATGGTGAGCGTGAGATGGAAGGCACATTTGGTAGTGAGGTACTTTACGTCACCTCCACTTATGCCAGATTGATGCCCCGTAATGTGATTACAACTTCACCACATCTTCCGACTGCATATAAGCAGGAGATTTCTTTATTGGCACAACCTCGTCCCATGCTGAACCAGAAGAACCGCTCAATCATCCCATCGTTCTCATTTGCCCTCACGCACGCCTCCAAATGTGGCTCATCAACACGTCATCCCACAACCTTGAAGAGTTCATCGGCAGAGACATACCACCCTACGCAATCCTTTCGCACACATGGGGAAAGGATGAAGTGACATTCCAGGATATGAAGGATCCAAGGTTCTTAGTTCGGGAACAGACTATCAGGAAGGCCGGCTTCGTCAAGATCGCAAAAGCCTGCGGGCTAGCTCAACAACAAGAGCTGCAGTACGCGTGGGTCGACACGTGTTGTATCGACAAGTCAAGCAGTGCTGAGCTGACGGAGGCCATCAACTCAATGTTCAAGTGGTATCAGCGAGCAGCCATCTGTTATGCCTGGTTATCTGACCTGGACCCCTCCGCCGACATTGACAGCGACTTCGACGGTAGTGGAGACTTGGGTCAATGTCGCTGGTTCACGCGGGGCTGGACCCTCCAAGAACTCATCGCGCCCAAGGAAGTCGAATTCTACGACCGAGACTGGAACCTCGTCGGCTGCAAAAGTGGTCTTGTCGACCAGCTCCACGCTATAACAGCCATCGCCAAAGATGTCCTCGGCAACCGCCATCGCTCTTTGTTGCACACCTGCGTCGCCGAGAAGATGTCCTGGGCCGCAGGGCGGGAGACAACACGTGTCGAGGACGCCGCCTACTGTCTTATGGGCATATTCGGTATCAATATGCCTCTCTTTTACGGTGAAGAAGAGAAGGCATTTCAAAGACTCCAGAATGAGATTCTGCGCGAGAGCGACGATGTGACGATCTTTGCATGGGAGAGAGCCCGACATAGACCGCCGCCAGATCAGTGCTTCTTTGACAACGGCCGGAATTTCGGCGGCGTGCTCGCCGAATCCGCAGACGACTTTGCCGTTCACCGCCATCAAAGAAAGATCTATCCGCCGCCTATCAGGCGACCGACGCTTGAGTTGACGAAGAATTGCATCAAAATTTACACCGAGCTCGTCTGGGAAGAAGCGCCCGAAGTCAGCGGACGCCGTTATTACATACACTGTGGCTCTCGTGGCGAGAAACACGTTGCTATCCGCCTCGTTAAAGTTGTAGGCGGCTCCTTCATACGAGAGGCTCTGGATCAATGCGCCTCAACTTGCATTTTCCACATAGACGCCCAGCGCCGACGAGAGTTCAGCCTGCTCGTCAATACCTCGAGTTATCCAATTCGCCTACTCAGCCACGGCGGATGGGACCTGGTGAAAATGAAATTCCGTTGCCCCAAAAATATGAAGGTCGCAGAGGCCTGGCCATGGTCGAAGTGGCACGATGAGGAACTGGAATTCGTGGCGTACCCGACGCGTCTTTGCGGGTCTATCCTCTTTCACGTTTACCACGCAGTCCCCTCTACAAACCACGAGGCGATCCCCCGCGAAGACTACAGGACAGATATTGTCTTCATTTTCAACCCGCACGAGATTCACAGTGACATCCAGGAAGTGAAGGGAACCCTCCTTGAGAGATACGGTGAATTTCAGGCAAAAGTGGACCATATTCACTCTTTTCTGAATTCCGAGGAGCCTGATAATTTGGGCTTTAATGACCTTCTCACGCAAATTGGCTTACCCACGTCCAATAAGGTTGCATTCGACTTGGGAACGTCGAAGCGGTCTGCTGTACTGTCATTCACCTCGAAGAAGCTTACAGTTCCCGTGATAGGCTCGACCTCCCCAGCCTGGGAAATCACGTTCGAGATGAACGAGACTAAAAGATTCAGTGGATCAGTAAAGCACAAGAAGTGGCAAGCCGATTATTGATGTCTAATGGGAGGCTGAAAATTCGAGCTCAATAATACTGATAGATACTCAAGACATAGAAGACGTCTGGTATAGTATCGGCGTTGCATAACCATGCTCATCAGGATATACCTGAACAGATGCTTAAATCTCTGCATGGTACCGCGTTATCCATTACCATCTTCATTTCCCGCTATCCAAGGAGGTTCCTGAAGGGAGATATAATGGGTTTCGATTTCCGTAGGCAGTTGATCAAATTGGAAATCCAATCCTCCGAACGATACTGTGGGGCACCTTAGGACTCCACGGCTCTTATGGCGAGTTTCGATATTGAAATCAACTTCCTGGGGTGCCATGTAACACAATACGGGAGGGACTCAAGCATCACGGGAGGAGACGGGAAATTCTCTGAGGTCAAGGGATGTCTGCCTATGGACAGGTCTATTCTAGGTAGAGAGGCCAAGTTAAGTGCACTGAATAGTACTACTACGAGCTTCTAGCCCCTACCTTCATGGTGAAAATTTATATGTCACGGGCTCAGATAATAACGGCGCCCGAGCTACGAGTATTTAAATAGTGACATGGACCCCGAATGTGTACCCTTCTGGTGTTCTACAAGATGCAATGTGGTTTTGTGTTCTATCAGGTACATTGTTCTTGGCGATCTTGTTTGAGGAGAAGAAGAAGGCTGTTCTGTTGCCGGTTTTGTCTTTGGCCGTTGCGGTATCACCAGTTGGCAGTTATCTCACCAATACCTACCCCTCGCCATCCTCTTCCGAAGCGGATTGGGTGCTCATGAGTTCCCACTGGTTAACATGCGCAGAGAGCACGCGATCTATACTTTCGTCCCCCTCGGTAGGTCCGTCTGAAAGACTCAAGAAATTCTTGGCCTCGTCTTCAGAGAGTCCGCCAGTCTGCCGGCAAAGCCGGTACAAAACGGATGTTGATAAGTATTTGCCGGGGGTGGCCCAGAGAGTTACGCCTTTTCATCTTCTTCTGGTAATAGAGCCCAAATATTCATAACTGAATACACCAGGGATGAGTAGAGAACACCTATAGAACAGCGATGATATGCCATACCTCGTAAATTACCACCAATGTTGGATAAAATCGTCTTCGACATGGACGCAAAGCAGCAGCGGCACCTCAACTCGCTCGGAGCAGAGGTCCCTTGCACACCAGAAACGCACTGTACAAGGGCAGGCTGTGCGTTGCCTCATAGATCCTACCAACCTCACAAAAGGCAGGCTGTGCGTTGCCTCATAGATCCTACCAACCTCACAAAAGGCAGGCTTTACATCAAGATACCACCCCCCCCCCCCCTTCGCCCCTCGCCCTAGGTATACTCCATTCAGCCCCCTCCATCGTCATCTTCAAAGACGAGACGAGCGCGACGGAGACTTCATCGATACTCACTCTGGCGCCCGAGTACCTCGATGAGAGGGAGCGCGAAGGAAAACCTCTGGCGTGGGAGCCCGAGGCGCCACTTATGCACCCCATCGACATCTACGAGGTACGGCGGCTGTTATTGCTACAAGCCTGACGGGAAGCACGTTCGATCTTCTCTTCATAGCCAATCTTGTTTCTACATCACAAGATTGCGGCTCAAAGGGCTCCTTTTGTGTATACAATGAGTTAAATTGTAGTTCAACTTGAATCGTGACAAGAATAGCTAAGCTTGCCTGGCAAGCCTTGACAAACCTCAGCTCATCGACGTCACGATAATATTCAAGCAATGCTTTAAATCTGTATAATTACCTCTTTCTTAACTCGTAACCCGGTATATACATGCATACAACAACTCACGTCATGAAAGACGGTCCCCAACGGAACGATTGCCCCGCACCCCAGAGTCCCCTGAAGCAGGATGATAAAAAAGAAAAGAGTCAGAGTGCCCCTGATTGTGAGGTATCCAAAAAGGGGCTTGTAGGTAGAGAGGGAAAAGCAGACCACGCAGTTGAAAAACCAGAGGGAAACAGGATTTGAAAAAGAGAAGAAAAAAATTGGAAGATGCTTTTTGAACCGGTTATGACTCCAGATAAGTTTGAGTGTCCGCGCCGAGCCTTTGTGAATCTAATCCGCTCCTTGATCATTGGACGCCTGAGCCCCTTACATGGTGGGAATACCCTCGTACTCGGCGTAGCCGAGGGCGAGGTTCATGTTCTCTGTGGCAGAGTGTTAATATACTTGCTTCTTCCGAGGGGCCTAGATAGAGGTGGGGTTGACTTACGAAGACATTGAGTTGCCGCGCCCTTGAGCAGGTTGTCAATGGTAGCGCAAACGACGACGCGCTTGCCGCTGCTGTGGACAGCGAAACCACCAATCTCAACACCGTGCTTGTTCATAATGTTCTTGACCTGCGGTGAGTCGCCAATGACCTTGACGAGCTTCTCGCCGGCGTAGCGGTCCTGGTAGATCTGGCGGATGTCACGCGAGGTGATGGTCTTGTTGAGGGGGATGTGGATGGTGGCCTGGATACCACGGAACCAGGAGGCGACGTGCGGGGAGAAGGCGACGTCGGTGCCGAGCTTGGCGCTGATCTCGCGCTCGTGGATGTGGTCAGTCAAGCTGTAGGGCATGAGGTTGTCCTTGAGCAGGTTGACGTCGTTCTTGGGGGAGGGCTTGGTGCCGGCGCCTGAGTAGCCAGAAATGCCGAAGACGGAGGGGGAGCCGCCGAGGTGCTCGACGAGGGGCGCAATACCAAGCTGCGCAGCGGTGGCATAGCAACCGGGGTTGGAGATCTTGTCAGCCTTGTAGATCTCGGAGCGGCCGGTCAACTCGGGCAGACCGTAGGTCCAGGTGTTGTCGAAGCGGTAGTCGGCAGATAGGTCGACAATGACACTGCGGTGGTCGGCACCGCTCTTGCGGGCATCAGCGATGGCCTCAATGTAAGGCTTGCAGACACCGTTGGGGAGAGCCATGACCCAGCAGTCGATGGCGCCCTTCTTCTCGAGCTCGGTGACCTGGTCGGGGCTCAGGTTCTCGTAGGTGATCTCGCGCTTGGTGTAGCCCTCGAGCTTCTGGCCGGCGAGCTCACGGGACGAGACGTGTCTGAGGTCCATGTTGGGGTGCGCGTTGAGCATCTCAATAAGAGCCTGGCCGGTGTAACCACGGGCACCGATGAGAGCGACGCGGGAGGGGACGTCGTTGGAGGCGTTCTTCTTGCCCAGAGGGGGGTTGGGGTTGGTGGTGGTGTAGGTGGCGAAGGTGCGCTTGCCCGAGAGAGCAGCGGCAGCCGGAGCCCATGTCGGGCGGCGAGCCATCGTTGAGAAGCCACGGGCCTGGGCGGGGGTGGAAGACTGGTTGAGGTTGCGGCTCGAAGTCTGGGCGGCGCGACGGAGGCGGGCCTCAAGGTTGGAGTCGCCCAGCATGGCTCTACCATGGGCGTTGAACTCGTCGGTCAAGACGCCGAGCTCCTGGAGGTTGTCGATGCCGTACCAGAAGAGCTGGTTGCCCTTGCTGGAGAAGCTTCCGTCGGCCTTGTCGAAGAACCAGGTGAGGTTCTCGTCCTCCTCGCTGACGGTCCAGACGAGCTTGGGGTGGTCTTTCTTGATGGCGTGGAACACGTTCTCAGTGACGTTGCTCAACCATCCCTCCTTGGTGACGGTGAGGGTGGCCAGGGTCGGGTGGGATCGGTTCTCGTTGGGGGGCAGGACGATGGCGAGGCAGTTCAAGGGCTCGTCGTAGTAGGCCTTGAAGGGGGTGCCCTTGAGGAAGTCGATGTAACGGTCGACGGTGGCCTCGGCGTCCATGCCCTCGCGGTCGCGAATGAGGGTCTGCTTCAGCTTGGCGAGATCGGGGAACGATTCGATGCTGTCGGAAAAGGCGATCTTGTCGCCGCGGCGAATCAGGGTACCGGCGCCGGAGTCGGTGAACAACTCCTTCTGCAGGTCGCTGGGGTGGATGATGGCGACGCTGGAGCTGCGGGGCAGGGTCTCGAGAAGCTCCTTGATCTCCTTGATCTTGAGGCGAGTGCCGTAGCGGCACCAGGATTGAGACATGAGGTGGTCGTACTCCTCGTCGAGGTTGATGTGGGAGATCTTGTCGCCAGTCTCGCCGTTGAATAGACCGCCCTTCTCGGAGAGGTAGACAATCTTCAAGGGCTCCAGTGCGCGGGCCAGCTCAGCCGCAGCGACATCGGCGTTGACGTTGAGGATCTGACCCTCGGTGGTCTCGGCCATGGAGGTGAGGATAGGGACGTAGCCCTGGGAGATGGCGAGCTCAACGGGGGCCTTGTCGACGCTGCTGATCTTGCCGACGAGGTTCCACTTCTCCTTGTCGAGGTAGTCGGCGGTGAGGACGGTGGTCAGAGGGCGGGTGCGGACGCCGAGGCTCTCGAGCTTCTCGACGAGCTTCATGTTCTCCTGGAGGAAGAGCTTGCGGGCAACGGTCAAGGTCTTGCCGTCGGTGACGCGGATACCCTCCTCGAACTGGGGCTCAACACCAGCCTCCTCGAGGAGACGGTTCAGCTGGGGGCCCGCGCCATGGACAATGACGGGGTACAGGCCGACCTCGTAGAGGAAGGCAATGTTCTCGCAGAGGTCATCAATGTAGTCGGTGAGAATGGCACCGCCGACCTTGATCACGGCAAACTTCTGGGACGAGACGGAAGTGAAGTATGAGAGGTATTGCTGGCCCTCGCGGCGGCTGCCGATCTGACTCAGTGTGCGGATAATGATGGCGCGAGTACGGTCGCGGTTGGCCTGCTCGGACTGGGAGCTGGTGGAGGAGAGGGCGCGGATGGCATTGAGGCGCTGGAAGGGGTTGTTGACTCGGGTGGCGGCGATGTTCTGGCGACGAGCGACACGAGGCACGGCGCGGCGGGCGCCGGCCCGAAAAACGGCAGAGGTTGCGGAGAGCATCGCGACTATTTGGACTTTTGGTGGGAAAACAGGTCAGCCAGGTTGCGACGTCAACGAAGAAAGCAATTGAGAAGCAGAGATGTGTGTTGCGTGGTCTTCGCCCTCGTCATCTGCTCTTTCTGCCCGTGCTCTCTACTATCGGTATCGTATTCCCTCGTCCTCGGGGTCGTTGCGGTCGGCTTCCCGAGGAACGGCGGTCGAGCAATGTGGAGGCGGATGGACTCGACGAGAGGTATAGAAGGGGGAAGGAAGACGTTTGGGTACAATTCAAGGTGCGTGAGCTCCTTCACGGAGCATTGGAGGTCTGGGAAGGATAGAGAAGACTCACACACACACAAACACCTCACACAACAGACCCAGGCAGATTAGCTTCGAACTCGGTCTGACTGACTGACTCTCTCTCTGACTCTTCTAGCTGCCAGGAAGAGTGTCCAATTCCAGTTCAATTGAACAGCCCGGGAGGGTATAAGGGGTGATTGACGGGGGAACGGAAGAAAGTAGGAGAGAGCAAGAGAGTAAAGGAAGAAAGAGGGAGAGAAGGAAGAGCGTAGGTGTTGGGGAATCGGAGAGACGAGGCTTTTTACTTTTTGAGGCCTGCGAGACTGTGACTGGACGTTTTTGGTGGTGTGGTGGGCGGTGGTGCGGTGCGTGGGCAACAGAGCCGGTATGATGCAGTGGAGGTGTGGAGGAGGGGCAGGGGCACCGAGCACCCAGCAACTGTGCAGGGCCGCAGGCAGGAACCTGAGCGGGAAGCAATTGGCGGGTATTACCTTCCACCAGCCAAGGGAAAAAATCGACCGGTACCGCTCTCCGCTGCCATTGGCAGTCTGCATTGGCTCGCCGCCGGCCGCCCACACTTCGCATCCGCATCTGGGGCGCCATTTGACAGCTGGCAGCTCATCGGTGACATGCGATCGCGGCGATTTGGGAAGAGCTAGGTACCTTAGGTATGTGCCGTTCAAACAATTCTCTCTTCTTTCTCGATGCTACACTCTTCTCTTTCGTGCTTCCGCCTTTCCAAATACCATTCTACTAGAATGTCTCCTTCTTCCCAGTGTCGCGAAAACCTCGAGCAAGTCAAATCCCAACCAAGAACCACTCCCGCTGCACCACCCGTCACCACCACCCTCATCCACCCGTCGAACCTCAAAACGGGAAAAAGCGCCCCATCACGAGTGGACACCCCGGTTATTGGTCGGATCTGATAAGGAATCACCCCGGTACGTACAGATCACCAAATGCGTGTGCTGGGCCACCGGGATCTGCAGCAGCCATGCACTTTTTTCTTCTCTTCGCTGCACTGCACTGCACAACAAGCTAAAAGAGGCATTTCCGTAACCTAGAAAATGTTACTTGAAAATTTCAATTCTTCTTCTCGGCTAGGTGGAGTAATGGGGGAAGAGCGAGAGCGCCTGACACGAGCCGAGGCAGGCCAGACATCCCATCTCAATCGTTGAAGATGTTCCGGACGTTGCTTCCTGACTGACTGCTGTTTTTTTAACATCGTGACCGTGCATATGTAGCCCGGCAAATGTCTAGACCACACATGAAGAAAAGAACAAACTGGCAACCAACCAACACGCATCTAAAGTAAACCGTCCATCCTCCCAACAAGAATCCCAAAATGCAATGGCCAGCTTCGTCTCTCTCCGTACCCTCCCTCCCTCTATACTCTAGTCGTCCCTGAACCATGTGGAAACGACAGAAAAAAAGAGTGGACATCGAATGTCAACTCTAAACGCCTTCTCGGATCCGTACCACCGCTGGCCCAAATTCCGACGCAATCCCGGGGACCGGCGCAGAGATCGCCGAGCTTGAGATGAACCATTCAGGACCTGGACCTGCCATGCTGCCTTACCTTACCTTGGCTAATAATACGGATACCAACCGTGGGCTACTGCTACTTTATTTAGGATGGCCCACGGCAGTATGCAAGACTGACTGCCTGGCTGGTCCTCGTTTACCTGCTCTCATTCATCCACACACACACTTGTACGCACACCGCTTGAGATCGTGGCTCCGATAGTATACGTGGTAGACTCTTCTAGAGGGGGCTCGTCTACCGAGACTGGCAGTTTCAGAATCCCTCATGGTTCCATTCACTGGGCCCTGGAAGCTTGATTCCGATAACATCGTCACATTGAGCAAGTTTTGATCGGCATGGTTCGATATCTCGATTTCCTTCGATCAGCACGTAATGAGATGCAGGAAAACGGATCATCCAGCAGGCACCAATAATGAACCAGAACATTGTATTCACAGTCAAAATGTTCACGGAAAGTTCGGACACCGTTATGAAAGAGATCTCGCAGAGTTGCTGTGGAAAAAAAGACTCGTCACTTCATTCATATACAACAAGCGACCAGACTGGATATCAAAACCAGGGCCAGTGAGAATTCAAATTACGCAAACGCCTGCCATCCCTCATACATACATGCGGTTGATCCGCAGCCGGGCCGTTGCGACTGGCTAGCTTCCTCGGAGCGAATCCCGGAGCCGGCCAGAGCAGGCCTTTGCATGCAGACCGTTGAAGTAGATCGGAGTCCGTTTCGAACAACCTCCGCGCTTCCCAAGTCATTAACCCATAGAGGTTGGCTCTGTGTGCCGCCTCATCCCCTCGTCTCCCACGGTTGCTCGAAGCCTGCGAGATATCTGACAATTCATTTCCATATCATGAGGGCGAACCATGAGCCCAAGGGGCTAGTATAATGCAAAAAGTGTGGTATCTGTTACTTGCGAGTAGCAACAACTGAGGGGGTTACGTTAGCGCGTTGCGACGACTACAACATTGACAATGATTAGAGCCACAGAACAGAGACAGACGCCGCGATCCAAAGGAAAAGCGCTCGAGAAAAATGGGAGACATACCGGCTGGAATGACAATGATGAGAATGAGGATGATGATGCCGGCAATCAAGCACATGCGCATCTTGACGTCCTTCCACCACATCTGCTTGCGGACGCGGTTGGCGCCCCGACGGAAGCCCTGAGCTGACACAGCCAGGTTGTCGGTCTTATCTTGCAGAGCATCCAAACGCTCGCCTCTTTGGGAGACCTTGTTGATGTTCTCGCGCATCACGCCGACGGTGTCGTCGATTTGCTATAAATAGATCATTAGCACATGACTCTGATGATACGATTCCGAGTACGCAATAAGCGAAACAAATTTGCCCCTGATTGCAACGCCAGCGACGAACAATGAAAAATCGGAAAGCGATTGTGGTTCCTAGTGTTCAGATACTGTGCGGTCGCAGAGGCTCGTCAAGTTGCATCGTGGTCAATTCGCTGGGGATTTCCAGATTACTGTTATCGATTGCGTTGGCTAGGGGACACGGTGGGCATTCTGACAACCATCACCGACGCGATCGACGTTGTCAGGTATGACGACTGTTTATCTCCCGCTCAACGGCGTACGATATCGCTTGTCGTCGATATGCGGCCGACGAGCTGAAGAATTGATGCGATGCCCCAATCAGGCGTAGTTGGCGACAGCTTAGGTCGGGCGGGTAGCTCGGTCGGTCGTCGTCATCTGGCGTCGGGTAATCCGGGGCAAAAGGTCGAACCAACGAAAAAGAACCACCTCGCGATGAAAACATCAAGTAAAAAGCAGCGCAACTTACAGCTTGCAAGGCCTGGGTTCTCGCGTTGCCGCCAGCTCCTCCTTGCTGTTGCGTGCCGGCCGTGTTGGCAGCCTGGCCGCTGGGGATGTACGGGTCGTAGGGGGCGTCTTCGGGCATTGTCGCTGTGGTGACGGAGATGTGAGGAGGGTGAAGTTGGGGTTTGCCGGCGGAGCTCGAAGCTGCAGCTGATGGATAAAAGTCTTGCTTCGGGAAAGCGAGATTGAGGATTGAGTTGAACGAGGTTCCGGGTTTGTTGGAGGATGCAAATGGCAATCGGTCGCGGTTTGTTGATTGATGGTTGTAGAGTGTGTGAAGTGTGGTTGGGAAAGAGGAGAAAAGGTGGTTGGAGACTTGGAGGGTGTAGGCGGGCTGATGAGGTGGTTAAGTTCAGGTTCAGGTGATGAGACGCCTCCCGCTTGGAAAAAGAGGCGAGAGCCCAGCCGAAACAAGGTCCCCGTCTGAGGATTTGGGGGGGGATGCGCTGCTGTTTCTTGCCGGGGGGTGGCACGGGGGCACGGGGGGTTTCCAGGTTGGGGTGGTGAGGAAGACTCAAGACGGTCGGAAGGGGACGACGACGGCCACCTTGGGGGATGCTGGACCACTAATTTTAGTCGAGCTGGGAACGACCCAGCCACTGGAACAAACTAGCAGCAGGACCTCCCAAGGGTTGGAAGGGGCGCAAGAGGCGCGCGACAAGGCAATGAATCCGACCGATAGCAACAATAACCAGTTGATTCCAATGGTCCCTGGGTGAGATGGTGAGTTGCACGGCCGTCAGGACGGAGACGGGGCACCGGGGGGGTCAAGAAGAGGGATGGTGGAACGGTGGACGAGGGCCAATCAAAACGACCGTTTCGAGCAGGTCGGAGACGGACTGAGCGGTACGTATCCTTCGTCCGGTGCCTGGGGAACCTGGCGAAAAGTGGAAATGCGCAGTCAGTCACGAACGCAGTGCCAAGTGGCCCTCTCTTCTCTCTGTCTTTTTCCAACTCAAAAGTCTGCTGTTCTTTTTGGCTCTCTCCCTGCCTGCGGGTGCTCATAGACATGACAAAGGCCCAACAAAGGTTGTTCCCTGAATACGAGAGCAACTGGAAGCGTCTCCGGGCCAGCACTGCCATTCCCTCGTCAGCTCTTCCTTGAGAGGGGAGAGGACCACTAAGGAATCGCAGTCACGCAGACTCGTTCCAGGGACTATTCCCATGGAGACCTTTGCTCCGACCTTCCCAACTTGCTTTGCTACACTGCTGCTGAGAAGGCTGGGCATTAGATTGGCGTCAGCTTTCTGCGCAGCAAGGTGTTTTCTGGCGCCTCCCAAGTAGTCGGAGCCAGTGCCACGGACTCGCGGCTTCTGATGTAATCATCGGGGCGGTGCTGCAGGGTCGTCACGACTCACAGCCTGGACCCCGACGGAACTGAATTGCCCCGGAGCCATGACTTGCACCATGCCACCATCTCATCCGATCCCATCCTCAACCTCTAAATTTCCAGGTTGTCTCCTTGGCGGCACGTGAAAACCTGCCACGTGATACGCGTACTATCCCCGAATACGATGACAAACCCGCGTCCGAATATTACCCGTGTCATGTGGCTTGACCTTCGGCCAAGACCTTACGTAAGGCGAAATTGGTCTGTCTTGTGGCGCAGCATAGTGGCGTTGCATCACCCAGACCAGACCAGAATTTCTCCAATACCATCTTCTGCCTGCCCACAGCAGTAACCCAGAAACCGTAAACTCCAGCCGTTCGTCGACCATGGTAGATGATGGTTTCAATCTATCCAGGCCTAGCACCGCCAAGGTTGAAGAAAATGACAGTATAAAGACACATCGAACTGCCAAGCCAGCAGCACCCAAAGCAGAGATGCCTATATTGGCAATCGAATCCGTTCTTGTACACTGAGAGAAACGGGAATTTAACTCTAGGGAGGAACTTCACCGGCTGGACGTTGAGAACACCTGCCGCTACTCCAACATTCATCACGAGGACCAGAGACCCAGATGAAGCCGGAGACACCAACGCTGTAGCACCCGGTACATCGCCATGAGCGCAAAGAAGGCGACGATATACCCACATGTTGACTTGAGCCCGTACCGCTTCCGCACGTCCTGTGTCGCTATTGCAGGACCATCCCCCATAAAGCACGCTGCAAAGCTGATCTTACCGCTTGCGATATCTCGACGAACCCTGGACGGTCGCAACTTCGTTTCATCGGCCTACCGGTCGGGCTGGCACGTTACCATGAGCGTTCAACGAGACAACTGGCAAGTGTCTACGAGACCAGATGCGGTTGAACACATCATAATTTCAGGCTTGCTGCCGAGGAATGGACTTTGTAAGGGCAAATTGCGCTCTTCGCACTCAGCAATGCGGAATGATGAGACTCAATGCCAGCGAACCAGCCGGTGACAAAGCGGTCCACGTACCACGATGCTCCGCTGGCATGCTACTTTGCTGTTGCCTAGGCCAAATGGAAACGCATTCTTCAGTCTCGACGGCAATGTTTGGAGAGGGCTCAGAGTGCGAGCCTGGCTGCATTTACCATGCGATGGCTTACTCACGGCCAGGCCTACGAATGGATATTTGCATAAGATCGGCTCCGAGTTTGTGCCCCTACTAAGCGCGCCGGCGGCTGACCCGATGCACTGATGGAATGGAGCGACCAAGTGCTGAAGCTAAATCGTTCGCGGAAATGGGTTCATTCGCTCGAGCAGCCGCCAAGCTTCAGGTTTATCAATTTTAAAACGGCCTACAACGGCTGAGAACATGAGGACAAGGTCATCTAATAACGCGACGGCAAACGGTCGTCTGATGTCCTTCGATTGTCTGTCTGCCCTGAAAGCATCACATCGCTCCAAGCATACAACATCCGAACCTGGAGGAATCAAGACCCTATTCTCGGCAGTCAACCTGGAGGATTCTTGGCGTCGGCCTACGGCGATTCCCCCGCTCGCTACCAATTCTTACTTTGTAGCCCACCAGCAGGGAGGCGGCGGCCCGGACAGCTTTGGGCACTGTTTGGTACTGATTGGACCAAGTCTAAAGTCCGGGACCAGCGGCATATTGGCCCTGTCGCTTCCTAGCCACCCCCCAGAAGCTCTGCTGATCAACGACGTCAGCTAGCCCCGTTTTATTCATGTTATTCATCCAAGTTATTCAAGCGGAACTCCAACAAGTGGCATCATGCGGCATACCGTCGCCCAAAAGCAGAAGCAGATGGCTGCTTGCACCGCGCCGTCTTGCTGGGCAAGGTCGCAGCGCAAAACCAAGACACCAGAATAGGATACCATACACAGTACCGCGAAGACACTATGGTGTTCACAAAGTCAATTCGCTCAAGTGTCGTCCGACTTTGACCAGATGCAAAAGCTAATCCGATTATTAACAGCCACAATGTCTGATCAAAAGACGAACCAGTGGGTCGTTCGGCACTGAAAGCAGGCTTTAGGCCAGAGAGGAGACACAGAGACAAGAAACGCAGGCTGGGAAACATTGATGATTTAGTGATTCTCGCAACAAACCTTGGGTCGACAGCGGCACAGGGGGGGGGGGATCCAGAACCTACACTATGTAGGTAGCCCCAACAGTTCCCACCTGGGTTCCGGAAACGTCACTAAGTTACCTCACGCAGTGCGAGCTGGGGGATGCCAGCGACGGGTCAGCGATGTGCAGCACCAAGCTCATGGGATGGCAGGGGTTCGGACCACAGCCAGACGCGCTGTGGATGGGACGGTTGCACAAGCATCACAAGCATGTTGAACAAGCTTAGCTGCCAATGCTAACGCTAGAAACAGAAGCAAGGAGGATGGCCAAAGACCAAGGGCAAACTGGCAAATTGACTCTGGCACCAGGAAAGAAACAAAATACCTACCGGCAGGCTACCCAATGGCTGGGAGTCGCTGGACGGCATCAAACACACGAAACCACAACAAGCACACACGGCGGTGAGACATTGTTAGTTGTAAGACTGGGTCTCGTTCAGCTGGTTTCGCGATTGCTTGATTATCCAGTCTTACCAGTCCCGAAATGCACTCGGCTCTCATACCTCGGTGCCTGTCCTATTTGTTGTTCCCCAGTCCAACTTTAGCCAGAAACGAAGGCAAATCTCGCCTTTGCGGGATCCTCTTTGCAAAGTTCGTATTGCTTTTTGGGAGCTATTAGTGGACCTCCGCCGCTCCTTTACTTCCCTCGGTCTCTCGACTCGAACGGTTCCGTCTTTGCTGGTGTCTTCGACTGCTCCTGACCAAACTCGTATTTACTTGGGGCTAGAAGCTGCTTCTCCCCTCCCACCTTCGTTTTTCGGTTTGTCTCTCACGGACGACTAAGGCAGATGCAGACTTAAGAGACAGAAGAAGCAGCAGCAGTCAACCAGTAGTGGCAGCAGCAAGCGTGCGCACCTCCACCGTCATCGCTCCTACTCGATCCTCCCCGGTTACTTCGGTCTGGACGACGAGAGCCTGGATCCTGAACCTGGCAGACTGGGCTTGCCTGACCACCTCGGAAACTGACAAGGTGCTACTGCTTCTTTGAGGGGTGTAGTGTGTTCAACCTGCATGCACGTACATGCCAACACCAACATACAAGAACACGCACTTTCCCAGGCTTAAAGCAGTGTTGGTGCGCAAGTGTGTGTGGTGTGGACAGACCAGCCGCCATACGAATTCACCTTTCGTTTGTTGAAGAGGGGAAAAAACGCCAACCAACCTTGCCAGTTCTTAGCTCGCATCATCGGAGCTACTCCATTACCTCACGAACGTGGCCCGACTCCCATGCGCACCGTCTGCCCGGTTTATGCCAGCAAGTCTTGACATTGTGCAAGTTTTTGGCCGCTTTCTTATTCCGACCTTGCGGCATCCACTCGATCTCTATCTTGACACTTAATCGACGCTTCCCCCAGATTCCCAATCTTCAGTCCAACCTTTCATGCGGTCCGTTCATCGAAGCCAAGGATCCCTCCCACTGCAACCTACCGCATCATGATCGCAATGCGGGGCCGGCCATCATGGGCTTCTGTAAGCCGGCTTTTGCCGGCATTTTTACTGGCAACCGTCCAGTTCACCACGGCATACAATTTGGACACAAGTGATCAAGGTGAGCGCAAATGGCAATCTGATGACGATCTCGACTCACAAGTGGTATTCATAGCCGGTATTAAAACCATTGCGAGGTCAATGACCGAAGATCTCATGTCGTTCTACGACGGAGACAAACCTGGCAAGACCCCAGGTCTTCTCCCCGATCCATACTACTGTAAGTACACACCCGAATCCCTGCTCTGCTCTCGACTAACATCATGCCAGGGTGGGAGGCCGGCGCGATGATGGGCACCATGATCGATTACTGGTACTACACAGGTGACAGCACTTGGAACGACGTTGTCACTCAGGGTCTCCTCCACCAAGTTGGCAAATTCAACGATTACATGCCAGAGAATCAGACACGAACCGAAGGAAACGACGATCAAGGATTTTGGGGGCTCGCAGTCATGTCTGCCGCCGAGTATGGGTTCCCCAACCCCCCGGACGACAAGCCACAATGGCTTGCACTGGCACAGGCCGTATTTAACACCCAGGCCGCGCGGTGGGATCCTGACCATTGTGCAGGAGGTCTTCGATGGCAGATCTTTCAGTGGAATAACGGCTACGACTACAAGAACACCATTTCCCAAGCTTGCTTCTTCGCCCTTGCCGGACGCCTGGCTGTGTACACCGGCAACTCGTCGTACTCCGACTGGGCAGAGAAGACCTGGGATTGGATGGTTAACGTCAAGTTCATTTCCGACGACTACTATGTCTTCGACGGCGGTCACATTCAGTACAACTGCACCAACATCGTACCATATCAATGGACCTACAATGCTGGCGGCATGATCCTCGGCGCTGCTGCCATGTACAATCACACTGGCAGCGAGGTGTGGAAGAACCGACTCGACGGGCTGGTCAAGGGCGCAGATGTTTTCTTTGTTGGCGAGGAGAAGAACATCATGCAAGAGGTAGCATGCGAGACGGTTGAACTCTGCAACCTCGACCAGCAGTCCTTCAAGGCATACCTCAGCCGCTGGCTGGCGGCCATCACTAAATGGGCCCCGCACTTGACTGATGGCATCATGTCCAAGATCCGCGCTTCATCTATCGCGGCTGCATCGCAGTGCAAAGGCGGTACGAACGGACGCATGTGTGGGTTGAAGTGGACCGAAAACGGGACTTGGGACGGAATGCAGGGTGTCGGACAACAGATGGCCGCGCTTGAAATCACGCTTGGCAACCTCATCGAAACTTCTCATGCACCTCATACTGCAGACGTTGGCGGCACCTCTCAGGGCGATCCTGGAGCCGGAGGTAATGACATCGGTCGGACGATCCCCGCGGTCTCGACCTTGCCACCATTAGGCGGCGGCGATACGGCAGGTGCAGCAATCCTGACGATGGTTGTGCTTGGTCTTCTGATTGTGGGTGTCATTTTCATGATGCTGGATGAGACGTCCAAAAAGCCCATGAAGGAGCGGTTCTTCGATTTCCGTTCCGCGCTTCTTGGTGGCGGTGGCCTCGCTGCACTAAGCACCAGGCGAAAGAATGAAGAGATGAATGAGAAGGGCAAGGGAATCGATAATGATGCATCGAGCGACGGTGACAGTTCGCGTGAAAACGGAATACTGTCTCCCTTACCAACGAAAGGATACACAATGAGCAGCCACCAAGGCCTGCCACAACGAGGAAGTGTGCTCTCTCATATGAGCGGGACAACGGCAGTCACGGATCCGCCTCCAGGAATTCCCATGGTCCGAGAGAAGAGGCTGAGCAGGAAGAGCCGGAACCCAGCACTGCGCAACAGCATTGCGTCACAACGATCGGCTCGAATTGAGTAGACCCCGTCTCGTTTCACGGTCTGGGATCGGAGCAAATTGCATTCAACATCAAAGGCGTTAAATGGCGGGGAGAAACGGACTTCTGGAACATACTTGGATTTTACATATGCATTGGGTTGGCATCATCTGGCATTCATTGGAGAATAAAACCGAATAGTCATGGCCAGCTATTACGACACAGCAAGCTCTAGAAAATTGAGAGCTGGGAAACAGCCACGACGTTATGACGACCTGTACATAGATAGATGATGCCGATTGTAATTGAAGCCGCTATTGGCTACTCTCTCAACGAGAAACTCGAGTGAATAAATCTGTTAATCGGTGGCATAGCACGACGGACTGGAATCAAATGCATTCATTATTTCCCGGCTGACGGGGCCGGTACGGCGCCGCATCCAGCTCCGTCCGCCGAGTTGACGGGCGATTCTCGCGGCGAATCCTGTGGCGGAGCTCTCCACATAAGCTTGGCATCAAGGCGACATGCGCAGAGCTCCAGATGAGAATGAGTGAGGACAGAAGATAGAGTTTCCAAGCCTTCCGGCAGTTAATTTAAACCAAGGAAACGCCAGAACTTAGAAAAGGGGAATGCTTTTTGAACGAGGAAGTAAGATTTGAAGATACTACGCAGTCGGATGTGTTTCCTTGCGATCCTCGCATTTGACCTTCCGGCGAGCTTGTCACTTTGATGTCTGACAGCTCAACTTTGAACTCGCTTATTGGTAAGACTTACCCCCTTGTCAATGGTGAAACTTGCCATGGATGTGCAACTATTAAATATCCGTCCATACACTCGCACGCGGTTTTATATCTCCCCCGCTCCTAGAACATGGGAGCTCAGCCAATGGAGGGCTGGGTGTTTCCTGTTCACATGCCCGAACACGAGGGGGGGTAATGGGGCAAGGAAGGAGGGATGTGGGGTGGTGGTGGTGTTGTGTGTCTCGAGGACGTGGTTGTGTAACCATGCCAGATGACGATGGCGGCACAATTACGGTCTCTTTTTTGAGAGGTAATAGGCTATACTGAGGCATTTCTCATCCTTTAGAGGTGGTCTCTAAAGTCTTTCTCAGCGCTACTGAAGAGGAAGGAGCGAATTGGTGATCAGCCCTGTGCGGCCATTTTGTTTCGTCAGAAGTCACCAGAAGGTGAAGTTCGTCGCTCTCTCCGATGCTGTTTTTGCGGGGGGATTAACATGATTGTTACTTCAGTAGGCTATCTGTAATGGGCTTCAGAGGCGGTGGGATTGGAGGGGTCAAGAGCTAGCTCGGTGGCCGTAGCGTAGCGCTCCCGTGTTAAAGGTTCCTAGTGGTGCTAGTTGAGCCAAACTGCCGCTCTTGGAAGGAGGTGGCACCGGGGGGCACTAAGATATTATGTCGAGAGCTAGTTTAGGTCCAATTCCTAAAGATGGGTGATGAGGGGAAACCACCGGGGATATCCATACGTTACCTTCTACGAGATGGCGATGTTACATCATTCTGCGGACTTGCGTCTCCTCTCTGGACGCACGCACATGGGATGGGGCATGTCTCTGATGGAGACTTTGGTGTATAAGATATGCGACTCTGGCCAGCCTACGTGTGCCTAGGTAAGATTCTAAGGTTTGGTCATTTTAGGATTACTGATTACTTTATCTAGTGGACTACTCCGTACCGAAACCGAAATCCAAACAAACTGGGTCCGTTCTTTCATTTGGAAGAGGGAAACCCTGGGCGACATAGTAGTCGGAGACCTTTTCCGTCTGATGTTGTACCGGCTTTCTATCGGGCAAACCGGCACGGACTTTGGAAACGTGCGTGAGCTTTAACTGCGATTCAGTCCTACGCCAAAGGGTTGAGGGGTACCAGAGCTATAGATACAAGACCAGGACCTTCACCTCACCTCGCCATCTTGGAGTCGATTGAACGTTCTCACACCACATATCGAACACCATGGCGCGAGAATACCTATACGCAGCTTCATCAGCCGCCCTCGGGTCCTACATCCTCTGGACGCTGGCCGAGAAATACTTCACCTGGTCACACAGCTCTCACCTCACAGCAAACCACGCCCTCGCCAGCCCGCTCCTCGCAACGCTCTTCGCCCTCCCAGCCCTCATCTTATACAAGAAAGCATGGTACCTCTTCAGAATGAAGGCCCTCCGCTGCGCTCCCGCGCCCACGTACCCGCACAAGGACCCGATCCTCGGCACCGACTGGATCCGCGCCTCGCTCGCCCGGCAAAAGGAGCACAAGCTCCTTGAGTGGTGGCAGGACCTCTTTGGCGCGCTGGGGAATACGTGGTGGGTCAAGACGCCCGGCGGGTGGGTGCTCATGACGAGCGAGCCGGAGAATCTAAAGGCGATTCTGGCGACGTCGTTTGAGGCGTTTCCTATCATTGGGCCGAGAAGGGAGGCGGTGCTGCCGATTTTGGGGGAGGATGCGATTTTCTCGGCTAATGGGGAGGTGTGGCATGGTGCTAGGGCGATGATGAGGCCTAGTTTTGTGAGGAATCAGATTGCGGACTTGAACTGTTTTGAGAGGCATGTTGAGGATCTTATGGGGAATATTCCAAAGGATGGGGGTACGGTGGATTTGCAGGCGTTGTTGTACATGATGACGATGGACTCGGCAACTGATTTTATGTGAGTGCTCAGAAGAGAGTTACTTGGCGAGTGAAAAACAGAACATACTGACGATAGTTCTCCAGGTTCGGGCATTCCACCAACATGCTCACGACGCCGTCGCCAGAAGCCCGCGACTTCACCTCGACATTCGAATACATCACCACCCGCTCTGCCATCCGCTCCCGCCTCGGCCTGCTCACCTTCCTCGACAACGACAAGAAGTGGGATGAAGGCCTGAAGAAGATCCACGGCTTTTGCGACAACTACATTCGCAACATCAGGGAGGCCGACCCGGAAAAGAAGCAGGACCCCGAAAGGGGCTACGTGTTCCTCAACGAGATGATTGGGAAGCCCGGCATGACACCCGACTACATCCGCGCGCAGCTGCTCTCCATGATCCTCGCGGGGCGGGATACCACGGCGTCGACGCTGTCTGCGCTGTTCTGGATCCTGGCGAGGAGGGGGGATGTTGTGAGGAGGTTGAGGGGCGAGGTGGAGGCGTTGGAGGGGAGGAGGCCCACGTGGGAGGAGATGAAGGATATGAAGTACCTGAACAACGTGCTCAAGGAAAGTAAGTTATTCGCTGACTGTTTGAGAGGAGGGGACTTTTGGGAATAGAGTGCTGACGGTGCGATGCGTCTTGATCAGTCTTGAGATTGTACCCGACTGTTGCGAGCATGTCGCGCGGCACAGGACGGGATACGACGCTACCTGTAGGCGGAGGACCCGATGGGAAGTCGCCAATCTTCATTCCGAAAGGCACGGCTGTGCGGTGGTCTCTGTTCTGTCTTCACCGGAGGAAGGATCTGTACGGCGAGGACGCTGATGAATTCCGACCCGAGCGCTGGGAGGAGATGCGGCCGTCGTAAGTTTATGCCCCCTTCCGTTCCCTTTTGATCATATTCCTACCCTGGAACTCTGTCTTTTGATGAGAAGCCTTTGCTGACTGAATGAATTCAAACTCACAGGTGGGATTATCTCCCTTTCTCTGGCGGCCCGCGTATTTGCATTGGGCAGCAGTTCGCGCTGACGCAGATGAGTTATTTTGTGGTGAGGATCTTGCAGACTTTCAAAGACATTCAACCGAGGGATGAGAGGCCCATGTTGCAGACTGTGGGTATCACAACGAAGCTGCCCAACGACGTCTTGTTGAGCTTCACGCCGGCTTAGAATCCGCTGAAGATACGGAAGGTTGGTGTAGCTGGGAGGGCTGGACGTCATTGTAGAGGATGCTGCAGAGAAAGCTCTCTTCAATGAAGAAACTTGACGCGCCGATGGATTCATTTCTCAAAGTATCACGTCTGTATATGTTGCCCCGTTGCTGTGAGAGCTGTAACCAAACCGAGCCATTGTCGGAAATTGTTTCCTTGCACTTCCCTCTCAAGTATACTCGAAATTCTACTCACCTGTTCTTCAGATCCGACCCAACGTCTATCACCAAATCCCATTCTTATTGATTTCATTTTAATCATTTTGCTGTTTGAAAGTTGGTAGGTTTCGATTCGATTCTGAGTCGCTAAAAGGAAGAACACCACATTTACATCGACCATTGTGCGACTCCTCAACGTATCACCTTGAGCAACCACCCAAACGACTGCCAAGCGTGTCAACGCAGCCAGGCGGATTCCATCCACTCTGTTCAAGACGCCCACCTAGCCTGTCAAAGATCTTGCAGCACCAAAAGCTCCCGAAGAGCGACAGCGCGGCATGCAGGTATCCCGCCTGCATCCCACAACCCCGGCAATGCAGCCAAAGACTGGAAATGATGCGTCGCGCACTGCTTCGACCCCAGATACCACGAATACCACCAACCTGCACGATACACCCGCAGATTGGACGCACCGGTGACATGCTGGATCTCTCACGCACCATCTGCTTTCTCTCTTTTCTCCCTCATTCATCTCATGAGGAGCGATGAGCGGTGATCAGAGTTGCGTCGCATGGTGCAGATGAGGGAGGGGGGGGGGGATTTCGGTGGCACCATTGTGCATATTACATGTCTTCTGGAAGCGAGAAATTAATAAAAAAGAGTCTCACTTCGTCGTCTATCACCAGCACAATCGGTCTTAGGGAAAGGGAAAAAGTTCCATGCTAATGTTGGTCACGCCTTGGCGGGATGCGCGGTCGGCGAGTTTGCGGATGCAAGGGCTTGCGGCAACCGAAGCCATGTCTCAAGCCCACCGCCTTGGCCCCTGGTCCAGGAATAAGAAAACGTCGATGGCCAATCTCAATCTCATTGTCTGAACCGGTATTTCTCCCTCGAACCTTTTATTCTGGAGTCCATGAGGATTGAACCAAAGCTCCAGTTTCGTTCAACGAGTCATTAAAAAGGGCGACTTTTTGGTTCGCGTTAGACATTCACGGGAACCGACCGTGCCGACGTATTTGTGCAAGGGCTAAGTAGACCCGATTGTGTCTCGTTGCGTGACGGGCTAGAGGGAGATGACAAGCGGGAGTCAGCTTTCAAATTTGGGCTGTGACGGGGCCCCCGTTCTGGGAGAGGAGGATGAGAGGCCGGATTCTTGAGGTTCAACCCGTCTCGTGGCACCGGGAACGTCGATGCGTGTAGCCCACTCGACAGCTCTCACCCAGATCTCTTGCTCCAAGTTGGGGGATCACAGGATACAGAAAAGCTGATTCGATATTGCGCGTCCTGGTACCAAGGGTGAGCTACGTGTGTCTTCCGTCTGATGCTCACTGTTTCCTTTGGAAAGAGGTCTGTCTCGATTGGATTTGTGTCCAAGACTTTCAGAGCCATCGGTCAAAGTCGGTCGAAACTCGAAGACCTTTTGCTAGGTGCGTGGAGGAGCCCCTCATCCAAGACCGCCAGTTTCATCGTCCCGTTGGAGCAAGACAAGAGAAGTCAAGGCATTAGCATCTTCACTAGCAAACAAAAACAGACCGGGGGTCTACGGATATATGATGGAGAAGGAAAGGTGGAAAAGGCGCAACGGATGAGATCTAAGGTTAGTGTTGGATTGCGGGAAGGGAGGCGGACACCCATGCTCCAACATCTCTTACATGCCCCTTTGGGAAGCAAGCAAACCAACATATTTCTTCTTCCAACACGATCTGCATTTCTGTTTGTCACGTTTTCTCTACCAATGCTCTAGAGGGGAGAGGGAGTCGAGGAATAGACTAGAGCAATAGAGCCACAGCCAAGCACAGAAAGGGTACTTTCACTTGGTTAGCAGACAAACACCGCAATCTAGAGCCGCGCAAACGACTGACCGCCAAACCGGAGTGCCGTTTCGGCTAGCCGCAGAAGGATAGGTCCTCCATTCGGTGAGGTTTCCCCAAGCCGGTCCGTCGTTGGCGACAGAAGCAAAGATGAAGGGGTGAACCGCAGATGGATGAGACCAGACTCCCTCACCCCCCCTCCTACCGAGAAAGAGGGCGAGAATCTACGTGCGAGTTCCCGCGTAGGTAGAGCAAGAAAGCCGGGGTAGATGAGAGACATGGACGGACGGTCCAACTTAACAGGATCGTCCTCCACAAGGGATTGTAGTCTGCTACTTCTCTCTTGATTCTGCAATTCTCCTACTGTGGGACGAGGAAGAAGAGACGCTTTGTTTCCTCCCGGGACGATCTTTCATTCCTACAAGATTCCCGGATTCCTGGTCCTGCTTCACCAAACTCACGGATTACCCGTGTACGCAAAGAGCTCCAGGACGCCCGCCCGCCCTTGACATAGCTCCCATCTCGATCCATGATTACCTGTTCTCCCCCCCCCTTTCATCCCCCGGACCGCCATCGAACGCCTCTCCCGCAGCCAACGCTTCCTAGACTGGCCATCTGAGCGTCTCTGCCGTTCAAACGGGCAAAACACAAAACACCACACACACCTCCCTCCCTCGCCCTCTAGTCGCAAGCCATGTCTTTCTACGAAGGGGACAGCCGCACCGGTCCTCAACCAGCGCCGCCGCCCCGAGCCCTCACGGCCGGCGAGATCGGAGCCATCATCGGCACCGTCATAGTCTTCATTGGCGTCGTGGGCGCGCTGTTCTTCTACCGCACACACAAGGCCAAGAGGCGTCGTGCGGAGCACGGCGAGAGGGTTGACGACGATGACGACGACGAACACCGGCTGCACGACACGAGGCATCATAAAGGCGAAGACGGGATATTCCAAGGAGGAGGGAAAGTGGTGACGAAACCGCTCCCGGCGAGGAAAAAGACGTGGGACCCGTATGAAGGGGCGAAGACGGATGAGTCGGATGGTAAGTTGTTTCTCTTCCCGGCGGCTCAGGGTGTTTGTAGACTGACAGTTGTGAAGCCGAGAGAGGCGAGAGCCATGAAATGCGTACCCAGGAAAGGGTGCGATCATGAACTCTAGGAGGAGACACTCGTTGGACAACGCGCCGCTGTTTGGTGGTTTGGCTTTGAGTCTCGATTGAATTATTCCCTGGTCGACCGCAATATTCAGATCAAGGTGGGATGCCATCATTAATGGCTTTAGAGGCGACTGTAAGATGGATTAGAATCAGCATATCCTTGAAGCACATAGCGCCTATTTTGTTTTTAACGCGGACGAGGAAAGATGAGCGTGCTTCCCGACCTCTTCTCAACCCTGAAGTGGTGTGCTGGGTTTGCTGGATAGACATGTCAGTCTTTGGAGTTATCCAGGAGGAAGAGACTCAAAACATCAAACGGAACACGTCCATAAACTGAATTGAATTAAACGCCAAGTCCTATCCCAACAACCATAATTGACTGAGCAAAATTGGGCATTCTGACCCGCTTCGTGATCTTACCTAAACGCCAGAGATGCTTCTCGACCCAACCGATTCATATTCTACCGTAAACCAAAATCTGATGCATACGCTGCTACTGTTGACCAGGTTTGGGCATATAGCGGCTTCTAAACGCTTGGCTGATGCTAAATCTGCTCCCGATGCCGCCGTCTTGCATCTTACTCGCGAGGGCCTCCTCGAGAGCAGATTGTGTCACAGATGCGTCTAATGTCAATCAGCACTGCAAATCAACGATGAGTGATTCTATAGCTTACCATCCAAGTCACTGAAGCTGCTACCCATGCTTGGTGTACCGTCGCTTCCGTCTCGCGAGTACCCCTTTCTACTTGGACTCTTGCCAGACAGTTCAGCCGGACGCCGCGGTGAGAGTGGGCCAGCTGGTCGTCTTTCCCCTGTTGAAGGACCCTTGGATACCATGGCGGGCGAACTGGTCGACGAATCTGACGTCTCGGAGTGGTGAATCTTCTCCTTGCCTTTCGGGGTCCGTCGGGCATGTCGAGGGTCGCCCCGCAAAGTCGAACCCATATCTTGCGCTGATGTGTTGGACGATTGCGGCTTGTATTGGAGAAAAGCAGGCTCGGTGTCTTCGTCTTCGTCTTCGAGATCAGTCGGTCCGTCACGCTGCTGGAAGCGGGGTGGGCGACGGATGATGCGCGATTGCGCTGGACTGGACTCATCGTCCGAGGATGTGGGCGAGCTCAGCTCATCGGCCTCAGGCGAAGTCGGTTCGGGGCTCCTGGGAGTACTCTGAATAGGGAGCGATGACAGGCGACGTCGCTGATTGTCGTTGGATGGCCGCGAAGTGGCAGGCTTGCTCTGGCGGGTCGTAGAGCCGCCGCCCAGGTTGCGTGTTATCGTACCTGAAGAGGCATTTCGTGTGATGTTCGGCCGGAGAGAGCTCGTTATTGGCGTCGCTGGCGTACTCGTATCGGTCCGGGGGAGCGGCGAATCGCGTCGGATGGATAGCGCGGAGACAGTTCGTTGGTGAGTATATGGCTCGGCGCCAGGAACGGGGGATGGGGCAGAGGAGCCTTTGGCGGCAGCTGTGGCTTTTCGGACCTGGGCTCGAAGCTGCGCGGTATGCCGCTCGGTCAAGTAGGCTACTTGCTGAAGAAGGAAGTCGACGGTGACATCGAAATGTAAGGCTCTAGGGAACGAGTGAGCTCGATGGTGTGAATCCGGTTCCTTGGCAGGACTTACAGTTCATTCCCTACACACAAATCAGCGATGCTCAAAAGCTCAGAAGTTCAAAATGCTAGCCATAACTTACAGTCAATCTCCTGCTTAGTTGCGCCGGAGATGATATTCCATAGCACATCGTCCTTGGCGGAATCCCAGTTGACCTGCATCGTGGAGTCGCATTAGTGTCGGTCCCGCGGCTACAGGCACCCGGACGGCTATGGGCGGATGGACTCATGGACTCACCGGAGGGGGATCCGCGAAATCGCCCCGCAGAATGGGCAGTCTGACGAAGACCGTGTACGTGGGATCAGTCATTCCGATCGTGCGTTCGTCATGCTTGCTGGCTCAGCTCTGGGAATGGTGACAGCCTCGGGGGATAGCTTGGGAAGAGTGCGACTTGAAGGAGTGAAGATGACGGAAGAGGGCTGGCTCCCGTTGTCGTTGGGAGCCTTATCGGAGCTGCGGGAGCGATAAGAAGCCCGTAGTGGGGCGACTGATGACGGCTGGAGCCGGGTGGGCCAGGTGTGGCTTGGTACATGTGCTCTGCAAGCGTTTCGGGGAACGAGCAGGACGACTTTCGTCTCAGGTTCTCAGCATCGTCCCTTGTCTAACCACATGCACTCACACCAATCGCGACGAACCACGATCTTTGTAGCAAGGTGCTCCTTGCCAGGTAGAAAGAATACAATCCGTCGCATCGATACCTTCAAGAGAGCATCATCAAGAATTCTTTGCTGATAGCGCGGCATCTTGAACTTCAGGAGTAGTACTTCTTCGTCAGGAATTCAGGCCGCTCAAATCCTCAAGGAGAAGATGCCATCTCAAAATCTTTAGCCACAACCAGCAGGCGTCTCCCTAGAATGTGAGGTCAGGTCAAACTGGGATGCGACCTCGACTCCTAGCTTGAGCACCAAGAGACGTAGCCTACCGAAGTGAGCAATATGAGCTAGCGTGGGATCAATATTCTGGTCAGCTCACTAAGCACCCAGCTGCTGTCGCCAACAACAGGCCACGACAGCCGTACTTCCTGTACAAAAAGAACAGGTTTTCCGCCGCATGCTCAGTAAAAGCTGAGCTGGCCTCATGATCCTCCGAAAAGAAGGGCCAGGTCACCATCGCCTCCATTGCCGAAGGCGTTCGCGATACTTGAAAACTATGCATTCACGACACCCCGACACATGGCCGAAAATTGAAGCTGACCGAGATGCCGCCTTCCTCAGAAAGACACAGAGCCATAGGCTTTGGTCTACTCGGTGTTTTGATCTTGTCATTATCGCTAGCATGCTCTGGTGCATCTGCATTCGAGGTCAATGACTGGGAGGATGCGTGTAAGCCTGGCTTCATGTCTATCGTGAGTGTCTCCTCGGAACTCCAAAGCACTCATGAATGTTGTGATTGATACAAGTTTTGTTGTAAAGAGCCTCGGACCTTCGTATGCGAGCGTGGGCAAGATACAACGCGGTGCTAGGAGGATACCGCTTGATGGCCAGAGTAAGCTTATTATTGAATTTAGAAAGTTTAAGACTGATAGCAGACCGTATTTCAGGTTTCACGATCATGGGGTCGGATGAATTGGCACATCATGCACAAAGTGATCCAAGTCTTTCAAGTGCTCTATTCGATTCCAGGTTGGACCATGGTCTGCAGCACACTCTTCAATAGTGAGTGCTGACTTCTATCAGTGTTGTGGTTTGCGATGCCGCCGAACCCGAGTACTTCTTACATCAGATCATCAAGCACCCGATCCCTCACGTAAATTCAAGCAATCCTCACGAAGTTCACATTTTCAAAGACTCGGTAATCGAAGCCCTCTCGGAACTCAAAAAGGTGGCCGAAGCCTGGACACTTGGACCCATTGAACAGGCAGTTGTGACTGTACCGCAATATTTCACCAGGGAAGAACGCGATGCCATCACGGAGGCTGGGGATTCCATTGGAATAGAAGTCCTTCGCATCATGAACGCGCCTACCGCCGCTGCTATTGGACTCGGCATAGACAAGCTCGACGACGAATTCCACTTCATTGTGTATGACCTAGGAAGAGAAGCCTTCGAGGTATCTTTGTTCGAGGTTGATGCAGGTGTGTTTGAAGGTCTGGCCAGTGTCAGTGATCACCAGATTGGCAAAGAGGTGGGCGGATTGATGTATCAAAAGCAGCTGAGAGGGAGCTCGGTATTCGACGCAACTGAGATGGAGACACTCGAGAAGACACTACCCCTTCTGGGTCGGGTTATCGAAAGCGCGAATCTTTCTAACAACGACATTTCAAAAGTCCTTATCGTGGGAGGCTACACCGAACCGGCACAGTTGAGATCCATGGTAAAGGCCTTCTTCGGTACCGGAGCCTCTGCGATCTTCGATTACCCAGGAAGTCTCCGTTTGATACCAGACATGTGGGACTACGACGAAGTTGTCACGTTTGGCGCGGCTGTCTTTGCCGAGAATGTCTGTGGACACGGAAGATACGATGAACTAGTCGGTACGTTTGAGGTGAATCCACGATCTGTCCTTCTCGAGATCATCGGAGGCGAGGCGCATCGGGTGTTTCAACGGTACACAATACTCCCGAGTACTCGGGCCATGACCTTCACCACGACAGTGGACGGACAGACGAGGATCGTCATACCAGTCTTCCAGGGCGAGCTGCCAGATGCGAGTAAAAACGACGAAGTACTTGTTCTCAGGTTGGACTGCATCCCGCCAGCGCCTCGCGGAACTCAGACTATCCAAGTGGTTTTAGAGGCAGACGTTGACGTGGCGGACGATGCGTACAGGATCTTGCTCAAAGCGTCAGCGCATCTCGTAGGTGGAAGAGAGCAGTGTTCGTACAGCGCTTTCGGGGTTCTTCATGACTTTGGTGCAGTTGATGCACTCACTGGCGAAGAAATTGAGCTTGAAGCAGCGTATGTCTATGGAGGAGTCGAGCCCGGGCGGCCTGGTATCTGCATCAATCCTCAAAGCGGTATTGGCCATCACTACGTGGCGGCAGCTGAATAAATCTCAATAAGAGACAATTAAAAGTAGCTGGTTGACTGATTCCAGAATCTTTGAATCCTTTCCCGCTGATTTGACCTTCGAAGCCTATTGACAAGGTGCCTTGTTAAACCCCTGAGGGAACTTCATCACTAACACCAGCAAGTCAATTCGCTAGCATGATGAACTGCGGTGCGATTTCTTGGAGGAACTCGTAAGACAAGACATTGAGCAGCTCAATTCGGCCTCCAAACTCGATAAATATTTGACGACCATCGCTAACATTTCCATCGACCTCGAATACCAGACCTTTTCTGCTTTTAGACTATCCGCACCTCAAGTTCTCCACCATATCTCAGAGACAGGTCTTGCCCTGTAACGACTTCATGTAGGTGACCCACCGTCCCACAAGCCAAAGAGACAAATTTTCATCTTTTCATGCGAACCCCATCACGCTCACACACAACTCCGCTTCCTAGCCCGCGAGGTAAGGATCCAATTTTGAACATCTTCAGCATCAAACAATCCGATATGGTGTAGTGGCCAACATGATGCCCTCTCATGAGCTCCCGTGAGTGAGAGGTTAGGCATAGCCCCGAGTTCGATTCTCGGTTTCGGAAATTCAAAATATTTCTTTTACTTTTTGACTTATTGGTACATAAATGGGATGCTAGACTTTGGCCCAGCTTTCTTCCATCCTGTCAATCAATGCATGGCGCCGTCCCGAATCGTTATGCTGCAGTATTCATTCCATGGTGGACCGGTATTCCATTCTTGTCATTCATCCATCCTATACTCCCTCCGGCAGACTTGATCTCCCCCACATCTCAGATAGCGAATGCCAAATAACTCGAAATCAGTGCTCGACCTCAGTCTCCAGGGCGGCTCTCAGGGCTGACTCGTTGCGGGGGGTGAAGGTGACCTTGTAGGAGCCTGGGGTGATGATCAGGTTGGTCAAATCAGCAGCGCCGGTGATGGGATCGGTGTCGATCTTGTCCGTTGACGACAGCTCAAAGCTGGCCAGCATGCGGAGGAAGGTGATGTACAGTTCGCGATTAGCCAGCATGGTTCCGGCACACATGCGGTAGCCCATGCCGTAGGTGAACATGGGTGCTTCGGGGTTCTCCAGCCAGCGCTCGGGGCGGAAGACTTCGGGATCGTGCCAGAGATCGCCATCTGAGGAAGAGTTAGTTTGCTATTTTAGGAATTGTTTGTTTTCCTAAAAGGGAGTAGCGACTGACCCATGTTGCAAGCCCAAGAGTTCAAGAAGACTACGGTGCCCTTGGGAACCAGCTTGCCCTCGTACATGAACTCCTTGTTCGTGGCACGAGGCAGTGAGAGGCGAAGGACAGTGAAGAATCTGAGTAAGAGAGTTAGTCGACGTCACAGGTTGTCAAGAATGCCACATCTGAATCATACCTCAAGCATTCGCGAACCAAAGCGCGGAGGTAGGGAATAGTCTGGTCATCATGCGCATCACACAACGGGTTTCCATCATCATACGTCTTTCTGATCGCCTCAAAAGCCTTTTGCTGAATCTCGGGGTGCGTCGCCAAGAACCCAATACCCCAGGTCGATACTGCAGTAAACGTCTCGAAGCCGGCAGAAAGCATAGTGAGACTGATCGATGTCAACTCGACGTTGTTAAGCTTAGCCTCCTCATCGAGCATAACGTTGGCCTGGATGCACGGCTCATGCGTTCCGTTGCGAATCTTCTCCTCCAGGTCGCCGTTGAGCTTAGACAGGTACTTGTCGCGGCGGATTCTCATCTCCACGGCGTGGCGCTTCCCGGCCGAGAAGGGGTTGTATCGGAGGAGGGGGATGTAGTCCTGCATGTTGTCCGTGACGCTCCTCGTGCGGCTGATCTCGCCCTCGACCGTCGTGATTTCCTTGAACAGTCCGTCGTCGTGGCTAGGGAATCGCATGCCCCAGTTCAGCGTGACTGCCAGTGACAAGCTGAGTCTCTGGACGAGGGGAAGCGGGTCGACGGTGACTTTGCCTGCCTTGCCGTAGTTCAGAGCGTCCTTGAGGAAGTCTCTTGTCTCAAGGTCCAGGTGGGGGATGTAAGTCTCAATGGATGGGCGGTTGAGAGCGGATGCTGCACCCTTTCTCCTCCTCTTGAGAGACTCATTGTAGGGAGATGTGCCGATTGTGGTGCCAGCAGTGTTGGCAACGATCTAGAGCGCAAATGTTAGGGATCTCAGTTTCGATCTGATTAGACAATGGAACATACCTTGTGGAAAGTGTAGAGCTCCGGTCGTGAGGCAGTTGCTTGCGAGTTGTTTCCAAACATAACCTTGGCCGCAGCAGCAGTGTTCACAACTAAAACAGGGAGGTTGCCCAGCTGGACCTGATAAACGGCACCAAACTCCTTTGCCCAGTCCTTGTACACCTGCGAGGCATTACCGCCAAGCTGGTGCAGATTCCCTATAACGGGGAGTCCCTTTGGGCCATGCCAAGCGGGTAGACGAGCTTTCGATCTGACGACTTCGTTTGCGATGAAGTAAACCAATACCGCGACCCCCAGAAATTTAGCGAGGAACTCGGTCGGTCGGTGGGTTGCCTCGTGGACGAGGCCTTGTACGAGTTCTGCGACGAGCATGATGGGCAGGATGTACAGGGCGCAGACTGCAATTGCTGATTGAGGTCGTTGACTTTGTTGGTTCTGATGACAACGACAGACTAGACGAGCAAAATCATTTATAATGTAAGATAACTCATTGGGCGGAAATCTCACATCAGAATTCACAGTTCCCCGCGATTCGTCCTCTCCTTGGCCTGAGCCAAATCGCGGGGTCCCGAGACGATGGTTTGGTGTCGGAATAGCAGTTCCAAATTCCGCCCCCGCGTCCCGGTGTCGCGCGGAGGCCGCACAGGTCACACTATGACGTGGGGTTTGACGGAGTAGTTGGAGGTGGAGAGATGCGGGCATTGATCGGAATCATTGTCTGTAGTAAATATGGTGTTATGCCTTCCGCATAATTGGGGAAGGTTGTGAGTTGAGGGGCTTGAAGAGAGATGGTCGTGAATTAGCCTAGATCCTGAGCAGTCATCGCCAGCTTGAGGCTCTCGAGCTGATTCTCATGTCCTCCAGGCTCCTCAACAACAGAAAGACATGAAGCTTGCTCATTGGCCGCAGCGATCCCTCTGTTGGTTAACTCTTGCCAAGATCATGCATCGTAAAGAGGCCGAAATGTAGAAGAGTCGACAAATGCAGCAGCTTTCACGTAATCATGGTTCAAGAGGATGGCTAAGTATTGAACGATTCATGATACATCATGTCATTTCATAGCATATCTACAAATAAGTGTGACACATCCATGGAGGCGTTCATATCGTCCACAAGGAACGCATCTTCGGGACCTCTCTCTGGGTCGAGGCCGTCTCCGTCGGTACCCAAAACGGGTAAAGGAATCCCAAAGTCTCCCCCGCCATCTATCGAGTTGAAAAAGTCATTCAGCTCCTGCGCCATCTGAGCCTCGGTGAAAGGCTCACCCGAACCCGCTGGCCATGCATCAAGCTCTGGGCCGCGCAACCCATCATCGACACCTGTCGGCACGCTTCCAGGTGGAATGTCCATCCCTCCAGATGAGGTGGGTGGCGTGACCAGCGCGTTGCCCTGTTGCGTACTAGGCTCTCTAGCTTCCCTAGACTGAGGAGCATTCAATCCCAGCTTTCGCCACGCGAGCCGCAGGTCGCTTATTCTCCTCCAGAGTCGGCTTGAGACGTAGGATCTGGCGCTGAGACCCCTGATCAAGTCCAGTGCGGTGTGGAACTCATCGCGGACCGAAGCGCCATGTTCCGTTGGCGACAGCGCCACGACTAGGAAGATGACTCCGAGAGCGGAGACGAGGAAATGGTTGAAGCACATTTGTTGGTTCTGGTAGATGTCTGTTGATTTATTAAGAGAGTCGAGCATCTGTATGGTGTCCTTGGCTAGGTTGACGAGTGACTGGACCTTGGATTTGTTTGACTTGAGACTGGATGTTGAGTGGAGAAAAGGTTGAAGAAGAAGGATCTTCATCTGGTTGGCTCGCAGATGAAGCAAGACTTGTAGCCGTTGAAGACCTCTAGATGTCGTAGAATTCGTATTGGGACTGGCCGTCTGCTCATTCGAGGATAGCCTCAAGTCTTCTGGAAGGTCTTCATACCATTGGTCTATGCGGTACAACAGGTAGGAAATTTCGTCATCTCTGATGGCACCAGTTGCTCTTGCTGAGTTGTACGATGTCGCCCAAACCTTGTCGCCAATTCGGCTGTACTCTACCATGGCTCTGAGATACGGAACATCTTGGTCCTGTAGTTAAGAAGGTCAATAAATATCTCCCTCACAACTGTAGCAGCGTCGTGGCTGAGTGTTGTGCAACTCACAGGTTCTGGTAATTGCTGGTCAACATCGAAGTTATGCATCACGAAGGGCAGCCCTGCGCCAAAGCCCCAACGCCGGTCCAGTGTATAGACACACCAGAATAGCCGCATGGCCATCTTACGTTTCCCGGCATCCTTGAAGGTTTTGCTGATGGTTGCTGACTGATGAAGGCCCATTTCCAAACACCATCGGGCAACAATGCCGACAAGTCTCCAAGCTTGCAAATCATCACCAGTCATAAAGCTATAAACAGCCTGGAGGTCTATTATTAGTACTCTTGTACACTTCAACCCAATAAAAGGCGACACCTACGAGTAAGATGTAGAGCATAGTCGACTTGATGCTCGCCGATTCCCAGAGCTTATCGTGTGATGATTTCCTCACATCGAGGAATAGGGACCTGCCAAGTTGACTTGAGCCTCCAGCTTCTACAGTCAAGGCTGTAGATAGCACCATCTTAACCAAGCTTAGATCTTGAGGGTCGATAATTGTCGGCCCTGGGATTGCGGCAAAGGCAAACCCAAGGCGAGAACCGCTGTTCATGGCATGGTAAAGGCTTCGAACTCGTTCGATAAGCCACCCAATGTCGAGGAAGGGGTACTGAATGCCAATCTCTTCTTCATACACATTGCATAACCTTACAGCTTCCTCTTCGTTGATTAGCCACAAAGGATCTATTGACCCGACGTCTAACCCAAAGGCTGTTTGGATGGATGGTGAAGGTGGACGAGTTGGATTAACAGATCCGGGCATCCCGCCGGTCTCGTGATCGGCGGTGCCGATGCCCCGTGCCCGCAGATGTGTTCTTGCAAGACTGATGTTGAAGGTGTAACTGGCGGATGGTTGAGGCTCGTCTTGGCTAGTGGAGGATTCAACATCTACGACAATGGGGTCCGGTTGAAGTGCTGGGTCTACTACTTGATCATCCGGATTGCCCAATGGGACCGGGAGATCTTGGAGCACTGTTGGTGCAACCTCACAATGGAGAGGGCTTGACTGGGTTTCCGACGGCTGCTGGGACTGGTGCCGTCGTAACTGATCCAGGCCTCCTTGCAGAGAAGCCACTTGATCCCTTAGAGACTGGATAGCTTGTGCATCGGTATCACTAGGTACTAGGTTAGTCAACAAAATACCGTGTCCATCTCAAGCTGTATACTTACGCGCTATTCCCTCTATCTTTGCGTGGTTTCTTCGAGGCCGGGTATGCGCCTAAGGCTATTAGTCTTCCTCGCTCTACATCGGCAATGGGAGGAATAGATCAACCTACAGGTCAATGCCTGACGAGCGCAACGGAAACAAGGGCTCTTGCCATTGCACTTGCTCTTTCTTTTCCGGCACTCAAAGCTGCAAGGTTTTCGAAACGTAATCAGTATAGGCCAACTACAAACGTCTGCTTACGTCGGAATCCCGAAGATGGGTCTTCTTACCAGGCCTTGGAAATGTATTTCCCTCGAGTGGTCCGGGTCTTTGGGGCACTCGGAATTCCGCTCTTCTGAGAACCGGGGGATCCGGCTTGCGGGCCGTCGCCGCCGCCGACCGAGCTGGGAGATTCTGGAGAATCCATGTTCCAATTGAAAAGTAAAGAGTGATAGCACGTGATCTCCTTCCACTCTCTTCTCTTCTTCGTTCTTTTTTCTGGGACCTGCTTCTTTGAGCGAAGCAGTCGAATGATAATCGAACGATAAAAGAGGTCGAGAGAAAAAGGGCGGAATTTGAGAGGTAGGGTTTCCGGGGGGTTTTGAAGGATCTTGGCTGGACATTAACCCCCGCCACCCCGCAAACTTAAGCCGCTAGATCTCTGGGGTAGGTTGGCATTCAGTGGGGGTTGATCACTATCCGTCAAAGCCGGCGTCACACCCGAAATCCTTCCCGGGATGCGTTCGATATTTGACTAATTGGGAGTCTTTGATTGATCACTCGTTCTCCAACACTCCCTTCCCCAGGAATACAAGATGAAGTACTGAATCAGAAATTGTAGTCACTTCACTGGACGGCCGTATGGGGATGGAGATAAGAGCAGGAACCTACCTGACTCGGTTGCTAGCCGGACTAAGCTTGGAGGGGATAGATGGTCTTGAACTAAATATTTGCGGAATGGCGGCGTCCGCAGGGTTTCACATCACCACAACTCTTGCAACTTGAAAGTCGAAATAGAGCTCTCATCATAGGTCGATGTTCCTCGAGATACAATCTCACTGCGAATAACAGTTATAGATGATGTTTATCACTGGGAACATTACACATCCGATTAGAGGCATGTTTCGTGGGTAGATCGATCATGTAGCAACTGCCCGTTCCAACAAAGAGGGGAAGAGCTTGCAAGGATGTGCGCATGCAACTTTCTGTACCATATGTGACTGTTAGGATCTTTCCAAAATACTTGACCCCCTTCAAAACCATCGAGATCTGGAATTCTTCATAGGCGCGGATCGGAGGTTCTACTAATGATCGAATGCTATCGGCGTCCAAAATGCTTCTGTTTGAGGTGGGATGGCGGGGCTAGCGGCGGAATTTCCGGCGGTTCCTCACGCGCAGATCGGGGGCGGAACTCGGAAAGAGTTCCGCTATGACACTGATCGGCGTGTTTCACTTTTGATTTGTCTAGGAGAGATATCTCTCGTGGAGAACATAGGCGACACCATTCTCCAGTCTCATGCAACAAGGTATGGATGGAAAAATTGATATTTGAATGTGTGTAAATCTCAGCTGGTTTGCGCCCACGATTATATCGTACAAAGGGCGTAGAGAACATCGGTGCTGGCCATATCAAAGGTTCCGTTTCAAACTCCGAATGCCACCAACCGCAAATCCAAGTTGGCCCAGGCGTCTTGATCTTCTTTCTATAATATCTTCCTGATTGTAGCGATATCATATAATCGAGTTCTCCCTGGATCAAAATATTTTTCGTCAATATGCGTTCAATCGATGAGATTACATGCGTTGTCTGGGATCTTTCCCGGTTTGGCCCGGTTCTTCAGTAATTCGGTAGAACACCAGTAGTTGCACGGCGGGGGGAGGGGATGTTGAAACGGCTTTTCGGAGTACACGACACACTTATGCGAAGAATAAAGAATTCCTCAATATGATAAGCATGCTAACCGCAAATAAGCAAGTCAATACTGTGACGGCTTACCGACAAGCATTTATGGAAGACCAATACGGAGGGTACCCAGATTCTTATTGATTGGCTCATCATGACTGTGAGGCTTACTTCCCGGACACAGGTAAATCCTGGGCTAAGATCGATTACTCCTGGAACGCCACGACCTGGATGAACCCCCTCGGGGCGAGAACACTGAGTCCAGTCGAAACGCCATCCGACGGATATATTGACGACCTGCCCCCGACGATGTTCGCCAAGTTAGCACCTAGAAGCAACGGTCTTGTCAATGCGCGTGATGTCGAAGATATATGGCGGAATAATTTCATCGTGCTCATGATGAATTTGTCTTCCCATCTCATCTTACCCGGGTGTCTCTGGCGACCTTATGCTATTTTGTTGCACAGATATTGTTCAGCCCCGATCGATGCTTTGGCGGCTCCTCATTACTCACGACTTCTATAGACTGATTTGCTAGTAACACTTGGCATGGCGATGCTGCGTTCTCTGATGGTTCAGACTTGCGTTAAACTCGGTTGATCGGGGCAAAGCAAACCGAGCGCTTGTTCAAATACACGAGGATCCAATTCTCATTACAACTCGTGGACACATCACTCCATCTGTCAGACCAACTCTCCAGTCTCAAAACGCGGGGTCGACATTTTCACGTTAGTTTCTTTCATTCTGTCACGAGCTACATCGATTCGAAGTCGGATATTCTCACGAAATGAGTCTTTTGTCATCGTTTGCGGCGGACTCCGCATGGCCGCTGTGGGATAGCGAACCCATCGATGGGGCATTCGAACTCGACCTTTCACAAGGAACTATCGATCAAGGAGTTGTCAAAGCAGTTTCAAGACCATGGTTATTTGGATACAAACCAACAGCGAAGTCAAACGGACGCGCGGTGCTCATTCTGGGTGGTGGCGGCTACATCGAGCTCATGGTGGGCCGTGAAGGTGTCGCTGTCGCACGCTGGCTCGCTTCTCTCGGTTTCGAGGCCTTTGTACTTGTGCACCGATTCCCGACAGCAGAAACAGGACCCCAGGCCCCCGTCGACGATGCCAGACAGGCGTTGCGTCTGATCGAAGAGAAGGCGGCGCCAGCGAGGTTAGCATTGTGCGGTCTGTCCTCCGGCGGCCACCTTGCGTCCGCGCTGCTGGCCGAGTACCCGGCTTCATGGGCGTCTTCTTCCGGGGCACCGGTGCCGAAGCCGGAGTTCGCCATCATTGGATACGGACCTATCTCTACCAATGCCAAGGGGCACACCATTATTCCCAATAAGGCACCCCTCGAGCCGCCGGCGAAGCAGGAGCTTTACGATGTTGTCATCCCCGATCAGCAGATTTCGCGCCCGGCACCGCCAACCTTTATTGTGTATTCTGCCAGCGATCCCGTGGTGCCTGTGGTGAACGCATACCGGCTTGCGCAGGGGTTGCAAGCAGCGGAGGGGTCTGTCGAGCTCCACGTTTTTGCTGACGCGCCCCACGGCTTCGCTTTGGACACTGAAGGGTTGCCGGTCTCGAAATGGCCCTCAATGGCCGAGGAGTGGTTACGGCAGAGAGGATATCTGGCATAAATATTTGAGAAGTAGTAAATGTCAAATTCTACACTACATTTAGACTATTTACCTACTTGTTCTACATGAAGCTTGCAGAGGATCAAACCGCCTGATGAGACGAACATACGACAAACTCAATGGGCTCCTGCTGTAAATGAAGACCCCGGCCGCTATATCAAGTTGCATCAGGCACCCAATTAGCCCCCAACCGCCACATCAGCCATCGAAGGATCATGCAGTCATCTTTAAGCGCCCGTTTCGCGCCAAATATTTCGGACTGCCACCACAGAAACCAGGAGCTGAAGTCGAAATGTCGGAAACTAATGCAAGGCTCCCGGGGGTTGCCCCTACATTGACACACATAACACAAGGGTCTCTCAGTATTGAGGCGCTCATAGGCCCATCATCATATGGAGAAAGTAGCCCGCCCTGATAATTTTTGCCTGGAGGCTAAAGAAGCTTGGATAAAATATAGACACTTCGGTCACCCGACTGTAACAGGCGATTACCGAAAATCTGATCTTGCTTGCCTCAATCAGGCTCCGCCGCTCTTGACAGTATAATGTCACACCTTGAGCTTCGTTCAACTTGAGAAATAGAGAAACTTCTTGGAGAAGAACGCTTTCGCACCCGTTTATTTCATGGCAGCACCTTAAGCCCCACTACTCCCAACATGGCGCCTAGGTCGGAGTATTCGCGGTCTTCGACAAATACCCGTAGTCTGTTCGATGATGATTTTACGGAGAACAACAAGAACGCTTTCATCGTTGGAACGCATCCACTTCTTCAACGGGATGTAGAGCTTGATAGCTTCCTAGCGAAAAAATCCGTTAGCGGCGAGGACAGAAGCGCAGACGACACTACCAATCACACAGCAGCATGGTGTCCAACATGGCTTCGGTCAGGGACATTGTTGGCGTTCGCCGCTTTGTTCCTCCTCTTCGGCGTCTCTCTCATTGTCATGTTTCAATTCTCCCAGCAGAATAGTGGTCTGGTCACCACACGGCAGAGCCTCGTTTACCTCTGGCGATTTGGCCCAACAGCAAGTAAGCGAAAACTGTGAAGACTTTGTGTCAAGATAGGCTGACATTCAATAAACCAAGTCCTCACTCTGTTGTCTATTTTCTGGTCAAGAGTCGAGTTACAAGCCATTCGCTATATGCCTTGGATCGCTTACCGCGACAACCCATCGATGGGCAGAGACGGGTACTCTCTCGACTACACAGCAATGCTGTCGCCTTCGATTCTTTATCAATCCTTGCGGAGAAGACACTTCCTTGTCTTCATCATCGCTGTTGTGTCTCTTTTCATCAAGATCCAGATTATTCTTGCCCCTAGTTTGTACAGCCTGGTCAGCTTTCAGGCTAAACAACCCGTCGATGTTCGTGTGCTCGACTCGTTCAATATCAGTACTCCAGCGATGTCCAACAGAGAGACTAGTGCATACTACATTGCAAAGGCCCTGCAGAATCTCGAGATGAAGCTACCATTTGGGGTCACAAAGGAAGGGGCCTACCAGACGTTCTCGTTTCGTCAGGGCTCCGGGCGGGGAACAGAAACGGAACCGATTACAGTTACTGTCGATGGGTACTTTGCAGAGATGAAATGTCTGAAACTTAGTAAGTACTCGCATACGGACCTCAAGGAAACAGGCCCCGCCAGGAGCTATTACGCCTTCAACGCCAGTCTTTTGTTCGAGGGCTGTGATCAGTCTGTCCCAGTCACCACCGATCGAATGATGTGGATCAATTCCAGCCCGAACGAGACGACATTACAGAGCAGTTGGAATGTCAACAACCTCCTTAATGAGCCAAAGCCGTGCTCAAACCTTCCACAACAACACAACCAGTCTTTGTACTACGCAACTCGCATTGGACCGTCAGCAAAGAATACATCTCACCCTAATGTTCTTAATTTTGCGGCGATCTTGTGCTCCTCGACGGCCTGGACAACCCCAGTGGAGGTAGTTGACGATGGTGTGAGCCCGAATATGACGGTCATACCGGGCGGGTCCAGAAGAACAGTCAACGCGGACCTCTGGTCATTGTTGGGGAGCTCCATCCCTGAAACAGTTGGTCTATGGGCTGGCTCAGGGACCGGTACGATCTTTGGGCCGATCATTACAGGTTTCCAGTTCAACGGAAAGGGAACGAACAATGACACTGATCCATCACTATTCACTAATGATGTTCTGTACGACGCGGTCATGAACACGAGCAGTATCTTGGGCCCTTTGATCGGCCACTATCGTCTGCGAGAAGAAAGCGATTCCCAAACAACTGGAACAACAATCGCCACCATCGAAAGGCTGACAGTCAACCAGTGGGTCTCGCTGTCGATGACAGCGCTATTCTTCCTGCTTGCTGTTTTGACCGTAATCGCCCTGCTTCGCTACCGAAAGAGGATGTCAGTATGGCACAGAGACCCTGCTACAATTCTCGGAAGCATGCTTTTCTTCCGCGACAACATGGATCTGTCAAACAACATCATGGCTTCTCAGTCGCGTAGTCTCGACAATGAGTGGAGCTCTTGTGAATTCACTCCCTTGGTACTGAGGACATGGACACGTGTGCCGATCTCTGTCCTGGTTCTTGCTATCATCGGTGGGCTGTACTACACTTTAAGTGTATCGAAAACACAAGAAGGGCTTGCCTCTATAAATGCCGATGGTTACTTACATCTGCTGTGGACATCTGTTCCAGCACTGGTAATGCTTTGTGTTACTCTGTATGTCGGCTGCTGCGACTTCGCATATCGAGGTTTGGCAACACTTTCAAGCCTTTCTCTGCGACCGTGTAGCGCACGATTTCTCGATATGTCATACCTCGACATGATGGGTCTAAGGGCATTATACTGGTCGGTCCGAAAGTGTGTTTGGGCTGTCACCCTGTCACAGTTGCTTACCTTCCTCTGCGCATTTCTGACAACTCTTGCTTCGGTTATGTTCACCGTAGACCCAGTGCCTAGCTCTACGAACGTCCAGCTGCGGCAGACAACATGGTTTGGATCACGTCAGATGACGTTGAACAATGCCGGGTCCTTCGCAGCAACGCGAGACTCATTGAGCAGCCTTGTCCTGCGTAAGGGTGATGGAGCCTTGACATACCCACGGAACACCTACGATGATCTCGTTTTCCCGGTTCTTGACGGACTGCAAGGAACAGAGGTTTCTCCGAATGTTTCTATCCAGCTCAGCGTCCCGGCTGCCAAATTGGCCCCTACCTGCGTCCAGTTGCCCGCCAGCACCTACAACATCACATTCAGGAACTACACCGAGGAGGACAAGTTCTTCGAGGTCCTTATGGTCGAGTCGTTTGATTGTCCTAATGGAAATCGAGCGAAGCTTCTGGGAATCATCTCTATGAGCAGCGCTACGAACAGACTAGGCCGCTCATACTTTTCGGACATCCTTGAATCACCAGGAAACACGTATTCCATCAACGGCCTTTGTAAACTTGGCTTGAATATGAGCGCTCCTGATTACATATACTCCCCATTTCGATTTCAAACTTACGTTTGGGGAGAGTTCAACAAAGAAAGAAACGACCTTGACCATCTCTCCATCTGGAGATGTAACTACACGTGGGTCGAGACGAGTACCAAGGTCTCATTATCCATGGAGTCGGACGGCATATACATTCTCGACCCCGAAAAGCCGCCGGAACCCGATCTATCAACTACGAAATTCTGGGACCCTCCATTTGACGTTCCTCACTTCGATTATCAGTTCATCAACTTCCAAGCGGGTGACGCATTCCCCACTGTTAGCCTCAACGACCCGCTCGCTGGTTCAATGGAAAGGCAATTCACAGTCTTGATAGAGCCATACGGCCAACTACCACTGAGCGCATTGGGAGATGCTAGCCAGGAATCCAACGCTCTCGATGGCCTGAAACACAACTTGGGGTTCATTGGTGCCCAACTCGCCAACTTAGAGAATCGCTTTGGCGTCACTGAAAATTCCAGAAATCGCCCTCCACCTGCTAATGGTCTCCCATTGCTTGAAGCAATCATTGTAGACAGAAGCAGACGACGTTTAGTCCAGAACCCCACTATCACATATATCTTGATGGCGGTACTGGGCTTAGTGGCTCTTTGTAACATAATGGCAGTACTCTCCGCCGCTACGAGGCATCTTAGTGGAATCCCGCGGTTGTTCGATATGGAAGTGAAAGGGCTGGCGCCAGATGGTTTCCATAGCATGGCGTCCATGGTCAACCTGCTTCAGGGCTCAAATGCACCAAGTCACCTACCACAGAGTGTTCATTTACTGTCCAAGGGCGACCTCTACAGTCGTGTGGATGATTTGAGCTTCAGAATGGGCTGGTTTCAAAGAACCCAAGGTCAAACTAGGCATTTCACTGTTGGAGTACTGGGTGATGAAGAGTTCGTGTATTTGCACGAGGGTAAGGGCATCAGAGACACAATATGAAGGCTTTAGTTGGTTAAATGAAAACGGGCCAGAATTCTGAAAAGATCTTCGTCTGTCAGTAGCCAGTTTGCAGGCATGTAGGGAACTTCATCTTAGTACCTTGGAGGTTGACAAATCGTCATATTCAGCACCGTAATCCAGGGTATGTCGGTATCGCATTCTTCAAAGGCGCGGAAGGCTTACAAAAGAAAAGAGTGAAGACTTATTCGAGCTTTTAAGTATTCAGAATTTCAGACGGCCCCTGAAGAAAATATCATGGCATTATAAGAGCACGTCTCAGCAGTCCAGTCCTCCAGTCAACAGTGACTCGTGATATGATATGTTTTGAATTCTCCAAGGTCCTTAAGCAGATTGGGCCAATGTTTCTTGTGGTTGATTGTCGTCGCCTCCCATCACCGTGCCGTGCCTGTCACCGGCGATCAATGCGAACGGATCAACCCCTTCGGCAGCACGGCACCGGGTCACACATACTGCTGCTGTCTTCGGTATCGGGTTTTCGTATCTCAGCACTTTTTTCATCCCATCTTTACCCTGACTGCGGATGGATTACTCAGTTTGATCAGTTTCTAGTAGGGAACTGCTGCTGTCGGCCTCCCATCTAGCTTGTGTCAGCCTCGGTCGGACGTCAATTGAAAGCTTACTGGTTTCCCATTTCTACAGGTTTTGAAACACCACACGAAACCATGCGAGCCCCGACACTCTAATACGAATACTATTCAGCCCCAATTACATCCTCAAGTAGGGGACCTTCTGTGTGCCAGATCCTTGATCTGTGCTGCAGCGGTGATTTGTATTTGTCGGCGTGTCTTCATGTCAGAAACTGCAATCCCAAAGTATCCCGGTTGGATATTTGTCCCTTTACATCGTCGCGAATGCACCGACTTTACGATTACTTCTACAACTTTTACCCTTCACATCGGTAATATTACATCGGGAGTAATCCGGTCAGTTCTGGAAGCCAGATATTTCTGCGTGCTGGCCACAACACCGAACTCGTCAAGTCACTCGCGCCACTTATCACCGGAGCGTCTACTCACTACCGTCAAGATGGCGATCGCTGAACAGGGCATGGTCATGATCGTGGTGGGGGCGATATTGATGTTTCTTAACACCTTCTTCGTCGGTCTACGTCTGTATACTCGGATCTTCATCACGAAGCATGTCCGACCCAACGACTACCTACTACTTACAGCTCTGGTTCGTACCCCAATTCGCGGTGTATGCATTCGCTTTATCTAATTCTATGCTTGCAGGCCGCCTTTGCGGCTCTTTACGCTCTCTTGGTCCTAGGTGTTCAAGGTGGAATTGGCGGCAGCATTCTCCAGGCGACGCTCCCCGGAATCGCCAGTTCTCTCAAAGTACTCTTTTTCCTGGAAATCATTTACGTAGTACTCACCTCCGCGATGAAAGGAAGCATTGCTTTGACCTTCATTCGACTATCGCGCTCGAGGATCCTGACTTCTCTGTTTTGGGTATCGATTGGCCTGGACGTGGCCATCAGCCTTGCTTTCATCATCTACTTGTTGGTCCAGTGCCAGCCGATTGATTTCGCATGGAGATTACTGGATGCGAACGCAAAGGGGCACTGCCTGCCTCTCACGGGTCAGCTCTACATGGGATATGCGCTGTCTATCGTGACGGCGACCCTGGATGGTCTTTTGATGGTTTCGCCATGGATCATGATGAGAGGTCGCAGCCTGAACTCAAGACTGAAAATGTACATTTACGGCATCTTCGGCTTGGGAATCCTGTAAGTTCTATTTCAAGGTGATTGGAGGGCCTTTACTAATAGGAATACTAGCGCGACAATCGCAAACATCATCCGCCTCGTGGCACTGGTCAAACTCAAGGGGTCAAGCGACCAGCTCCGTATGTGTTGATAACTCCACTCTGGGTTCCGAATGCTAACAACAGTACAGTCGATGCTGCACCCGTATTCAACTGGTCCGCCATCGAGGTCAGCATTGGTATCATCATTGCCGGATTGATCGAACTCGGCCCGCTTGCCGCCAAGTATAATATCAAGGGTTTTGAATCCTACGCTGGCGACGACACTGTCATGCTCACAAAGCCAATTACTCACGAGTCGAGGGTAGACGACTACGAGATGGAAACAAGGAAAATGTAAATCGAAGCAACGCACATAGGATGTCGAAGGTCAAGAAAAGGGCTGGCAACCGAAAGTCATTGGGCCGTGTTCTCTGGCAGAATGCTCTTTGACTACCACGCCTAGAAACAGGATGCAGACCCAAACAAGACGGTCATTAGCTTCTCGATAATGATGAATGTTATCATGGTCTTAATAATGCAATAGTTCATAACCTTCCCGTCTCAAAGCGTGTGAGAGAGACATGCACTCTAGTCTGGTTGGACTTTTCCCCTCCCCAATAGCATTGCATTGGTCTAGAGAAATGAGACAGGGAACTCCGGTGTGGCCTGCTCTTGCAAGGCTCTCATTCAAGAATCTGTCTTGATACAATTACTTGGTCGATTCCTGTCTGGAGCTAGTAAAGCCGGAAAAGGTCGCCAACACACAAAAAATTAGAGTGCACAGTAATTCGTCACACGGTATGAAGACTATTAGGCATGCCATCACCCTTCTCAAATCCAGCTAAGACCGGAGGTTCCAGGCAGTCACTCTCAATTCTGTGAGACTATTGGCGAGACCAATGAGCGACGGATGCGGCGCGGAACAAGGCTGTGTCGTCTTACGATTGGGGGGCGGGGCGACTTGACAAGACTCACACCGGACACATTCCCAAAGTGGAATCCCTTCTCTTTTGGATGCATCGAGCCGGTAACTTCGTTCGTAGGAACACCAATAAGGAGTCTCTCCGCCACACCCAAATGTTCCTTCTCGTCACTTTTGTATCTCGTTGGTTTGGAGGTTTCTCAAAAGTTGACATGTATCAGCCCTACTGGGCTGGCTGACATTGCCCAAAATGGCGTCAAGATACATGGCTGTGAAATGGCCGTATGACCTTGAAAAGAGGCAACATCAAGACAGAAGGATTGGCCCCCAGAGCCAGCCCGCGCCGAGGATGGAAGATGGCGGACATTAATCTGCTCGATGGAAAACATATAAATTGAAGAGCATTCTCGCCTGGTAGTCAACTTACAGAGACACCGGGCATCGCAAATCAACCTATTCCTTCACTAAAACTTGTCTTTACCTAGACTGGCTATCAAACTCCTTGTCTCTTTGAAAAGATTGTGTTCAAAAGCCTTCAGGGGTTTCTCTTTGAAATGCGCAACTACGAAAAGTTCACGACAGAGAGTGATCTCGAATCGGCAAAAGACGAATGTCTTCTATACGAAGATGAAGTTCTGCCCATTCACTTCATAGATCAGGCGGCTATTATTCGTAAAATCGTTTTCAACTATACCTTTCGCTATGACAGCGTCCTCGACGCTAGAAAGCTTCACGAAAGTCTACTCCAACTTGTGTATACGCCTGGATGGCGTAAAATTGGCGGCCGTCTGCGAGCCAATGTAAGTCATGATGTTCATTCTGATATCAAGAACCCGTTTACTTGCCGGTACTGACTGCCATCGTGAAATCGTGCAGAGTGAAGAAAAACTCGAGATCCATGTACCACGCGTTTTCACCGAGACACGCCCTGCCGTGAGATTTTCCCACGTCGACCACCTCAACACCAACATCGACTCCCATCCCCTTGCTTCGAGGCTGCCCAAAGCAACAGGAAGTACACCATCTTTACAAGAAGGCAGTCCAGCCTTCAAGTCTTTCGCTGCGCCTGTTGATCTGCGAAAGAACACCAACCATTACTTGAGGAGTGATGAGCCCTTGCTATGTCTTCATGTCACATCTTTCGCAGACGCTACACTAGTAGGACTCACCTATCCACATTCGCTCGCCGATGCCATGGGTATATCAGAGCTGCTCAAAGCATGGTCCAATATCATAATGGGCAAAAGCTATCTGGTCAAGCCTCTTCAGGGCACTTATCGAGATGTGCTTGACAGCGCAGGAACAGACCACGATAAGGAAGTCTCGCAAAGAGAGTTCGCTTTAGAAAGTAAGCAAACTCGTGGCGTTGCTTTGGTGTCCTTCATTGCCAGATATGTATGGGATATCGCGACTCGCCGAACCGTGCAGGCTCGACACATCTATCTGCCCGCCAACTATCTGAGGCATCTGCGCCAAGGAGTCGAGCAAGAGTTGAAGGAAACACATGGTGGAGTGGTTCCCTTCGTCAGCGACGGGGATCTCATCACAGCTTGGGGTTCTCGCCTTGTCATGTCGTCACGACCATGGAAGAGGTGCAGTGCAGTGATATGCAACGTATTCGATATCCGCCGGCGTTTGGAGAATACGTTTGCGCCCGAGGGCCCGTACCTGCAAAACCTAATCCTTCCAGCAACGACTGTTCTATCCAGACAGGAGGCTGCCAACGCCACGACGGCACAGATTGCTCAACATCTGCGCCAAGCCATCGCAGAGCAGACCAGCGACATGCAGACCCGAAGTCTCCTGCGTCTCGCACGTAACTGGTTTGCAGCTCTAGGTACAATGCCCCTGTTTGCGCGGTGGGATTCCCGAGTGATTGCCTGCTCCAACTGGACCAAGGCAAAATTCTTGGATGCCGCCGATATCAGCTCTGCTGCCTCGGGCGACGTTGGCGAACACAAGCCCTGCACTGGGGTGGTGGGGAACTCTGCGGCGGATGCGGCGCAAGATCATGTCAGACCAGTCATGTTCTGGGGCACCACCATGAACACGGATGACAAAACTCGTGACGCTTTTATGATATATGGCAAGGACGAATCTGGAAATTACTGGGTTCAGGGGTTTTTGAGAAAGGAAAGCTGGGCCCTGATTGAGGAGGAATTTCGACGCTTCGGAAAGGATTCGAAGGAATCTATCTGACTTGGGGTACATCTTATCGGCGTCAGACTGAGCCACTGTAAGATACGAGCTGGCAAGGAAGTGTACTAATTAATCCCATGTTCCCACCCCTGCTCAAGTTTTGTTCCTCAAGTTTTGTTTCCAGCGGTTCCTAGGGCTGCATATGCAGGATGTGACTGACAGTTGGAAGAAACACCAACGACATGCTACTTCATCAAATTCAACCCGGGAAGAGGAAACTATGCGACGGAGTAGCATCGCAATTGGCCTGGCTGAAGATAAGAGGCGCCGCCAACAGTTGCATAACTGCACATGAGCGGCATAGCTACGGACGTAAACACGGCCGTAAGGCGGCGTCGACCTTCTAGGCTCCTATGAGCTCCTAGCCCCCACGCGCTGTTCCCATGACCGGGGAAGCAAGAAAAAAATTGAAATGCTCACGTTTCGGGAGGCAATTCGCCCACCGGAATTGGCATTTCCAAACTATCAGCAGGCCACCAGACGCCTCCGAAGTCCAAGGGGGCCACATGCAATCACCTTTGCCTGGCACTCTGGCAGCCTGTCTTTAGTAGGTCTGGTGTCCTGTATTAAACTCTGGCGGGTGGCTGAACTACCTCTTTCTCTAAGCGAATGACCTCCAATGAAACTCAGGAATTCGAGCCTCGCAAATACTTCGGTTCCCGTACTGTATACATCAAGAGCTCATGGCCCAACCGTTTCCACAAGTAGAGTCCCTCCGTGCTATCGATTGGAATAAGTATGACTCTTTCGTTGCTTCCGTTTACGGTTTTTGGCAGCGACTGGGGCAACTCCCTAATACGGCCTGGACACTCGACCTAGCCTATTGAGATGTAGAAAACTACGTCGTCAGAGTGACTTTTTCACTTCAACGACAAGTGAGGTAGACGATGATACCCGGCCAGACTTCAATTGGGTTATGGTAGAGTCAGATCAGTGGTCTCCCTACGATGTTCCAAGGGGCATGGCGCAGATCTTTGCCTTGTCCTGGTAAACGGTACTTGGATCATGCAGAATTCTGACTCTGCGCCGGCGAGGACTGGATCCGATACGCCGGTACTCAATAACACATTTTCCAAGATGCCCTGCGGTAACTGGGCATCCGTGCACATCCATTCCGACCAGACGTTGAAGAGTTGAGACAGTGAGATCGACAACTCTGGGAATGGGTGTCTCAACGCATTCGGCAGAGCTAATCCCCAGATCGCCAAGATCTGCCAAATCTTCAGGGATTCTGTGAACCCCAGCCTACTGTAAAAAGAAAGCTGCAGGCCGAATGCGTTATTCTTGAGTCTTAGTGCCGACAACTTTGACAACTATGGAAGTAATACCAAAAGTAGAATCTAACGACTAATACCGCATGGGGCACTCATAGCTCTCTAAACATCTATCACTTCTCATCGAACTCTAGATATGTCTCAATTGGTTTATACCCTCAGCTGAAAAAGAACGCTAGGACGTATTGCCGACATCATTTTTCGATTGAGATTCGGGTTATACAGTTGTAAGGATACACTACTTCGCTAAATGATGAGCAAGATGGCGGGTTGCAATAGACGAGATCCTCCCGACTGCCCGCCCCTTGCTGTTCGATATAGAGGTGCACTCAAAACGGAGCCTTCGCGGCTGCATGTAGATCTTTTTCTGAAGTCGTGCAAGGATGGAATCATGGATACACCTGCTTGGAATGAGAAGGAGAAGTTAACTCTTCCTTCAATCCCTGCGCTCTGACGCGCTTCTCAGAGCCGCAATAGATGGAGATCCAATTTGTATGGCTACCAAGGCGTGAATGTGGGATTAGTCGAATGGAAAACTGGTATACTCTGGTTATTATCCCTTGCCGTCTTCGATATGATGGTGGCATTGGGGAGTAAACGCCAGCACGTGGAATGAAGGCAAGGGACGTAAGATTGTTGTTGTGTGGAGTGCGCTTCAACGCACGGAATGATGCTGGGATTGAATAATCAGAATGAATAGAGCGACTGCTATGGATCAATGTAGATCATAGACAACTCCGTCTTTGAGATATTTCTGAGATGGCGAGGAATACTGTCTATGCAGGGGATGGCCTGGATGCCCTCATTCCTTGGGGTCTGAGGAAGACTAGTGAAGCGATTACTGACGATCTCAGAGTCTTCCGACTGGTCATGTGTGGAGATAGCATCTGTTGAACAAGTCTTCTCAAGACAGGATGAAATGTATAAAGAGCGTTGCTTGTCCGTCCTGACAAGACTTCTTTTCCCTTCATCATCACACTCAGCAAGCACATCCCATCTGATCATCTTCTCTTCACTCTTCAGCAATCCTCATCCATCTTAATCAGCATCATCTGCCACTTCCAAACTTCGACCTTCAAGTCTACCTCAATCTTTTCAAAATGCAGTTCTCCACCGCCGTCATCACCGCCATTGCCATGGCCCTCACCGTCACCGCCGCTCCTGGCACCGCTGCTCCGGTCAAGAGAACCCTCGACACGCTCACCTACGCTGATGCACAGAACGTCTGCGGCCAGAACCTCAGCGTCAGCTGCTGCAACCAGGTCAGCGCCGACACCAATGTCAACGACAACTCGGGATCCGGAATCCTCTCCGGCATTCTGGGTGGCGTCCTCGGCAACGGCGGCTTGAAGCTTCTTGATGGATGCTCCTCCCTTGGAGCTGGAAGTGAGATTCTCCGATACCAAGTGTCTCTCTCTAATGCTAACACTCAGTAGTCGCCAACGACCTCTTGAACAGCAAGTGCAAGCAGAGTGTTGCCTGCTGCAAGTCCGACGGCAACACCGTGAGTCCTCACCGAACTAATATGACGAATTGCAGACTTCAGCTGACTTTGATTTCTTCAGGCTTCCGGTCTCGTTGCTGTCCAGCTTCCTTGCATCCCCATCTCTGGCCTTTTGTAAGGAAATCCAGAGGTCTCCCTCTTCATATCAATGGTTGTTCAACTATTTGGAACTACGGGACTACTCGGCTGAAGGGCACGATGGAGGATTTGGGGTGGTGTATGAGTTCGAGGCAACAAGATGGATTCGATTCGCGATTAGGGTTCTACTCTGATAGATAGCTTTCAAAGGCTTTCAAATATACTTATTTGCTTTCAAACTTTTGCCCTAAGAACATTCAAGAAGAGTAGAATGAATTCTCGAGCAATAGTCCTAGATTCATGCCGGATGGATTATGGATCATGGATGTCAAGATGACGAGTTACAATTTTCATGGTCAATATGCCTACCCATATCTCAAGCAAACACGAGCGGATTTTTCTTTTCGGAAAGCAAAAGCATTACTGTGACGTACCAGGCTGATGTACCCACAGCCTAAATGTCCTATCTCGAGCTAAGATATCACTACCTCTGGGAGAAATGCTTACAGGGTATGTCGGAAATCACGGACATTTTGTCAAGCCGGATACCATGGCTCTAGACTACGCATCTATTCACTTGAGACAGGGCTGATATTAAACGGAAAATAAGAGAAGAACTAAGAGGTACGTCGGAGATTCATCGGAACGCTTCATTCCCTAGGTGGTGGTTGCCTGACTAATCGGGTTCGTCGGAATTCCGAAGAGTCCCGTACTTAAGCGACGAATGAATACAACCATATCCCTAACTCAAGCGACTTTTGAATTGTATCCGAAGCCCTATGTAGGCATTGCCACGAGGAAGCTCCCGCGAATATTGCGGGGTGCAGCGCGTGCGGAGGTCGGGACGAGCAAAAATCCCGTCGTTAAGGATAGTCGAGTCGATCTCTCAGGAGAGGAGCACGCCTATCTCCTAAGTCCCCGAAAGCGATCATCGTTGCTCTGTCTCGTGTTATAAGATGGACAGAGGACCACTTCTGATACTAATGGCAGAAGAGACAGTAAATGCTTCTGCGATACACCCGATATTCAAATCTTTTAACTACAACATTTACATCATGAACCCCTTGAACTCTCAAATCTCCCAAGACAGTTACCATTGGATCTCGAAAGCAATCGATAGTTTGGATCCCGAGACAGACTATGAGACCATATGGCGTCTGACATCAAGCTACCAGCTTTCTGACTTCGCCAACAACTTGATCTACACCCTTACCTTCCCCAACTTTGTCATTCCCCTACATGGAGCAGAAGTAGTGTGGCGCTCTGATGGCGGCAAAGTCGTCCATAAAGCCGTCGACAGAGTCGAGAAGACGGAGCACTACAATATGGCGTGGTGGTACTACGGTCCCAGTGATCAACGTTGCCGAGATGCCGTTGAGAGAATCAATCAGCTACACGCTGGGCTCGCGCGACAGTATCCTGGAAGATTTTCCCACAACGAGGACTACGTCTACACCCTGACCTTCAGCGCCGTCTTGATGCATCGCCTGAGGATACGGCTCGGTCTGTCAGGTTTCACGGAAAAGCAGCAGATTGCTGCTCACCACTTCTGGCGGGACATGGCTCCTCTCTTCAAAGTCGAAGGCAAAGGAACTGTGAAGGACTATCCAGGAGATTTTGATGGATGTATAGCTTTCTGCGAGGCGTATGAGAATACACCTCGAGAGCACAACGAGAAAGCTCGATACATCGGTTTATCCATCTTCAATCTCTTTGCTTACCGCTATTTCCCACCGGGCCTGCGATGGTTCGGCATGGCGTTCCCCCGAGCGCTTTCTCTGCCAACGACGCTGAGCGCTTTTCGCATCGAGCCGGCCAACCCCTTACTGGCAGCCATAATCATCTTCATCGTGAGAACAGTGTTCCTCGTCACGGAGATCTTGCTGCCCGATCCCAAAATCCCATTCTTCGAAAGATTGGAGACACTGCCAGAGATAGAGGCACAAAAGCGGAAAGAGGAGGTAAGGGCCTTGGACAAGTCCTATGAGCAATTCATCATGTCTCAGTTGAGCGGTCCAGGCTGTCCGTTTAGCGCAAAGATGAAATAGGTATCACAAGCTGGAAACTTGCTACCGAGTATCGGCCAGACAGAAACAATGTCTTGGGCATAATTCCTCAATGATCTATCATCTATCGAAATAATGAACATCTAAGTCGCTCTAAGTCCTAATTGTCTCCTTCTTGAGCCAATCTCGCCAACTCTGGTCGGCAAGAATATGTCTGACTCTAGCCTCGAGCCATTCTGTATTTCCCCAGAAGCCCCAAGATGCCTGGAAGCGGCACCAATCCACCAAGGCAGTCTCCCAGTGTCGCACGAACGTCTCCCAATCATAATTCTCGGGCCCCTTCCCTGTCGGCTTTTGGCTCAGGAGAGTACTTCGATACTGCTCCAGAATAGTCTTCTCACCCTTATCCATGGCTAGCTGATCCGGTATGTCTTCGTGCTGAGTGAGCATCTCAACGGGGACCGAACAGGTGAAAAGCTTAGCGAGATCGCAGCTGCCAATTCCGAGTCCCGCGTACTGGAAGTCGAAGAAAGCCACCTTGTCGCCAGATTGAGTCGTGAAGAGGTTTTCGGACTTGACGTCGCCGTGGATGTATGTCTCAAACGGCCTGCCAGATGGTGTGAGGAAGTCGGCAACTAGCTCGGCAATCGAAGAGGATGAACCCTCGACGGGGTCGCAGAATGCCGAAGACCATTCGGAATAGTCGTCTCTGCAAAGCGATCCGTATTCTTTCCATCTGGTAGCAAGGTATGTGTACCCTCCGTTCAGCCACATCTTGGGCTCCGTAACGCCATTACCAGCCTCCCTTCGTTTCGCCTCTTCAAGCGGGGGCAGCACAAATTGCCCAAGGTCATCCGGCAGCGACGCCCAAGAGCTGCTATGATACTTTGCCAGCCAGTCCAGCGCAGCATTCACCTGCTTGCGATTGAGGACCAATCTCTTTTCACCAGCCACGGGAAACTCTGGCCGCAGGTCCGTGATGATGGTGGCGGTGAGACCCTCAAGCTCTTCCTTGCGGGGCTTGCCCTCCATATCTAGAGTGGAAGCGAGGCACTTTGCGACAGCGACATCATCTGATAATCGCGGTGCAATCTCTTGGTAGAAGTATTGCTCCACCTCGTAGCTTAACATCTTGCGCAGGTGGCCCTCATCTGTTCCCTTGGCGCGTGGCGGTGAGATGAGTTTGATGATGAGGCGATATGTCCCATCTTCTTCTGAATGGACAGCTAGCGGCTTTTGATTCGAGTTGGCGACACCATTGGTGTTAGCAAGCTTTACAGTGAGGGCACAGATGTGGCCGTAGCCCGCCCAGAGAGTTTGAAGCTCAGTGAGGGAGACGAGCTCAAGGCCTAGCCATGAGAGCATGATTTCGGCGACATGACGAGGCTGCTTGAGAGAAGCCATGGCGATGGAGAATGTGGCTGCCGCGAATACCAATTGAGTGCTGCCAATGCTGATTCCCGTGAATGGCGCCTGAGCGATGAGATGAGTGAAGTTGGATGAGAGTTGATGAGGTTCAGTGAGCGCCACATCCATTTCGAGAACGTTTCTCAGGTGGGTCCCGATAACTTCGTCCAGTCTCAAGCTGCCATGGACTCAATAAGGAGTAAGAAAATTCGCAATAGCTGCGCGAGTTTGTGAATTCCGAAACTTGAAAAGCCGATTGGAAAACAGAACTTGAAAAGCAAAATTCAGAACTTGTCAGCGCAGCTGAAAGTAAGTTGTCAATCACCTAACATCTCATGCAAGTCCTGGCTCGGCGTTTATCAGCCCTACAAACTATGCTTGCGCAGCTGGCGCCACCTGGGGAGAGCAAGTGGGAGAAAATCCGAGCACAAACATGTCACTCATCGTCATTGTAAACTTGCTCACTCTCACGACCTCACCATTAGACTCCTACCGTTCACCGGCCAAGGTATCGGGGTAGAATAAAGCCAACAACACGTGGTTGGGGAGTTTGGGATAATCTCAGCGATCTGCCCTCAGGCCATCAAGGTGCCTTTTAGCCCCGCCGCAAGATAACCCTACTAAAGGCGGACTTCAAGACGCCGTCGTCAGCTCCCATATCAAGAGCATAAAGTTCTGTCTTCACGAATTCATTTCGCCTCTCATACTAAAAGAAACATGGGCCGAACGCAACCGTCCGTTGGGCAGCCACCGGCGGCCTTTCGGAAAGCCGCCCGAGCCAAGAAGGCCAAGGTCACCCTCAATCAGCTGATTCCATCACTCCTCCCTACGCACCCACGAGCCCGGCGCGGAATCGACTCAGCCGAGCTGATCATCGAGCCTAAGTCAGCGATTAAGGAGAATAGAACCCCCAAGGCAGAAGGCGCTGATGTTTCGGAAACCAACGGGCCATTTCACATCAGACTCCAAGTTGCCGACACTCTTACAGCCGCTCACGCCTTGGTGACTGAGAAGGCGGAATCGAATCGCCCGGTAGATCTAAGTAATAAAGAGACGCGGGTTGCAGTTCTCAACATGGCCTCACCTCTTACGCCGGGTGGTGGCTTCGTCAATGGTGCCGGTAGTCAGGAGGAGTCATTATGTATGCGGACTACGCTGCTGCCATCTCTCAAAGACGAGTACTACCGTCTGCCAGAGCTCGGTGCTATTTACACACCAGATGTACTGGTTTTCCGAGATGAAGATGCGGACGACGTGTTGGAGAAAAGAGACCGATGGTTCGTGGACTGCATCAGCGCCGCCATGTTGCGGAATCCAGAAATTGAGCGAGACGAGTACACTGGTTTCAGCCACTACGTTCAAGAAAAAGACAGACAGCTCATCCTGGAAAAGATGAAGATTGTGCTGCGGATATGCCAGCTCAAGGGCATCAAGAAGATTGTGCTCGGTGCTTGGGGATGTGGTGCCTACGGGAATCCAGTCGCCGAAGTGGCCAAGGCGTGGAAGAAAGCGCTACTACCGAGGAACGACGGAAAAGGGAAAAAGAAAGGGAACAAAGAGACATGGAGCGGGATCGAAGAAGTCGTCTTCGCGATCAAAGATACCGGCATGGCCGACGCCTTTCAAGAGGCTTTCGGGAAGGGCATTGAGAGAGACGTAGAAGCCGAGGCGGATGAATCCGATGAGGAGATTGATATCGCTCAAAAGAACAAGGAGGAGCTTCAAGCAAGGATTGCCGAGTTACAGCAGCGCATCGATGCCACACCAAACCCGCAAGTCAAGACGGGCCTCAACTCAATTCTTGCTGGGTTGATAAGCCAACTACCCGCTGATTCGGGAAAAGAAACTGACGAAGAAGAGGATGAAAGAGAGGGAACAGCGGACGACAGCGGCGATAGTGACCCAGGTTCAGACGAGGCATGAGTCTAGCCATGAATTATGATCTATTGATAACACTATTGGCCCCTGAAGATGTGCCCCAGCTCACCGTCGGATTGTGTTCCTCCAATTCAGAATCAAAACTGGCTACAAGAACGGTTAGAAAATGCCCCCATGTCAACGTCGGACAAAATAAGCCGAGGTGTTACTTGCCATAGCTTCGTAATACATGCGCGACTAGCTGTGATTCGTACAGCCTCGGTCAATAACTCCCCTGCTGGATGTTTTTGCCGGTATAGCCGATGAACCGATGAACTAATCCCGGCCGAGGCTATCATCATCAAGTGCAGGGCACATCGCCATCTGATGGTTGATGCAGTCATCTGTTATGGCCAGTGCGGTACTTTCGAACATTCCTCTCAGCTCTCGCCAGCTCTGTTATCATTAGCAGGACAGTTCAGCAAACCACGTAGTCTTTCTCAATACTGTCGGTGATAGGCAAAACGGGAACATCCAATACTACCCATTCTCCAGCGCATGGGGTTGTTCAAGGTTCCTAAGACTGAACCTGCACGACTTCTATAGCTCTTCCTTGAGTTGAATTAGGCGTCAACGTAATTACTTCGTGTTGGCGAGTGATTTCGAAGACACAACGTAACTAGAATCATGAAACTCTGCAATCGTCTCATTGCAACATGTCATTGAGTATGAACTACCTGAGCTTCTAGAGCCTAACTTAGGTCGTTGTCTATAACATAGATCCTTCATCTTCTACAAGTTGTGGACGGTGCTGTTCCTAGTCCACCTACGGAATGTCTTGCCATAGAAGTAAAATATCGTCCCGCAAGCACAGAAAAAGACGGTCAGCGCCATGTTAGTCATGAAAGCCGGTATGAACCTATTTGTGTCAGCATATGGCATCGGCCAAAAGAGAGAAGCTTAACTGACCCTGCCTGTATTGTCCAAGGGGTAATGAATTTACCCATGCCGTATCCCCACACGTTCTTGTTCACCGTGATAGCAACCATGAGAGGACCAGTCACTGGCTTGTAGCAGTCGATGGCGTAGGTGCTGGCGATACTGGGTAAAGCAGCAACCTGGATGCCTGCGCTGGCGTAACCGAGGACTACGATGATAGGCCAGGACCAGTGGTTCTGATATCCAATAGCGGTGATAATATTACCAAATATCATGATGATCACGAATGGAATCATAGCAGGGAGACGCATCTCAGGCTCGCGGATGCCGTTGTTTCGAGCAGTCGCGCGGGCGGATACCCAATCGCTGAAGGGGCCAGCGGTGACGAGTCCAATCAGCGCACCAACAAGAACTGCCAGATTGGTAAAGCCTACAAGAGTTAGTCTCATACAACAATTGTGGATGCGATTTCAGGTTTACGAGGCTTACCGATAGACTGCGAGCTCATATTGTAAGGGGGTGCTGCGAAGACTTGAGACTGCGTGAGGTTTAGAATGAGGAAGTTGCTACAACTCCAGCTCACAACAAACGACGCAAATACCACAATGGGGAATCCAAAAAGCTTCCAGGGAGTCCAGAGGTCGAACCAGATGGTCTTAAGGGGCGAAGAGTTGCGTTGGAACAGGTACCACTGCTGCTTAGAGGGGGTTCCCTTGCCAAGGTACGGGTCCATGTCCGCAGTCCGAGTGGGGTTCAATGTCTCGTCGGCAACTTCGATTGTGACAGCGTCTTGAGTTGGCTGAGAACGAATCCATCTTGTCTCTGGGAAGCCAAAGAAGGCGTAGACAATGGAGGCACCTGTCAGCGCAACGTTGAGCCACCAAAAGTTCTGCCATCCAACATGATCCGCCATCGGGCCCGCAATAACCGGCGCAATCTGAAAGGGTTAGCCAAGACTACCTCCCACAGCCGTTAAAGCTGGACCCACCATCAAAGATCCCATATAAACGACCCAGTATAGTGTATTCCAGCGGCCACGGTCGTGTAGGAAGTAAATATCGGCGATGACTTGCGGTTGCAGAGTCTCTGAGGGACCGGCGCCGATACCGTTGAGTCTAAAATGCAGTCAGCTTGCATTTCAATACTGGAGAATATGAAGAATCAAAACTTACACGCAAGCACCCATGAAAGAGCCGTATGTTGTGGCTTTCGCTCGAAGAACATGAGACGCAAGACAGACTAATTGAGAAACAATAAAGACTGGGCGTCGACCAAATGAGGACGAAATCGGAGCCCTTGCAAGGGTTAGCCATGGCTTTGAAAAGCTAAATATCCTTTTGTGGCCTTACCATATAAAATTGCTGAATCCAAGCAGCAGAATGGTCACTCCCGTAAACTGAATGACGTCTTCTAGGTTGCTGTTGTAGTCTCGAATAAGGTATGGAAACATGGACGCAAGAGACAATGGAGCAAAGCCTTGCGAGAAGGTCATTAGAGAGACCGCGCCCAATGTAGACCACTTCCATGATGCTTTCCAATTCAAAGGGTCGTGCGGGTCCTGGGATGGTTGAGGGACAAGAACCACCGTCGAGTGTTCGCTCTTGATGAGATGATGCTTCAACACATCGGCCATGACCTCAGTGCCAGGCACGACCTCGATGTGAAGCTCATGTTCAATCTCCTCGCGGGTCTCAAGGAACATGTTAGTGGAAATTCGTACATGAGACAATGCTGGACTTACTGTTTTTTCCGGATCTTTTGACATGGTTGCGATTTTTTTGGCTTGCGATTCTACGTCTCGGACAGTGATGCGATGAAAAACCACGGTGATGGATTGGAACAAACGTCGTAACATCGGGGCGCGGACGTGGGCAATAAATGTAGATACAGGCCTAGCCACATCGACCGATACAGTCGAATTACCGACGCGATCTGCGACATCAACCTGTCGACGGCACAACTACGCGTCTAGTGTTACCATGATCCTGGGTCGACCAACCTCAAACATTCGGCATGTCGTCGCGGCAGCTGCCTACGCTCAGATATCAAAAGCCGAACCACTAGGTTGAACTCTATGAGCTCTCCCCACGCGACGGCAGGGGGAAGAATGCGGGGAAATCTGGAGAGAGGCCTAGATGGGGCAAGGTGAACTTCAGCTCATCTGACAGGCTCTCATGAAATCTATCACCGGAGCTAAGGTCAAGCAGCCATCCCAGCATTACATGGGGTTGACCAATCACCCCGTCGCCGTTTTTGAGGAGGGTGTGCCGACAGCTTAGCATCAGTCCTATACATCCAAATCGGCACCATGTTGCCGGCATCAAGACAGGGGATGTCACCCCCAATCCTCCGACATTTTTTTGGAAGGAGCTTTATCATTCCGTGGGAAATACTTGCGCGCGGCTTGGCGATTCTTGCGGTATTGGTCCATACGCCTACCAACGCAGCAAGTCTGCGGGTTATGATCAAGCTTTGATAAGACCGCGGCCCCTCTCAACCTCACGAGGAAAAGTTGCCAATCACTGTTTCAATCCGAACCTACGTTGCACGGGAGTAAGCGCGTGGGGAAGAGCCCTTGCAAAACGGCTTGAACTTTGCCGAGAAATCTCCTCTTGACGATTCCAGGGTGAAGACCGTTCTCATTTGGTCTAGTCACTCCACGTGCCCAGACAAACATGGCCAAGCGAAGAATTCTAGTCCGTCGTCTCTGGGTGCCGACGCTAAGGTGCCGACAGAAATCGATGCACTGACACCATGGTCTTTTGGGAAGCCATTTACCTCCCCCAAGGGCAATTTAAGAGATATTTTGAAGTGCCGAAAGGAGTGCGTTGACTATTAGGCACGACAGAGAGCCTAGACCAGCGACGTGTTGCCCATTTTCTCTATTGGTTCAGGTGATCCGAAGGTGAAAGAAAGGCATGCTCAGACTGGGAAGAAAACGAGGGAGAATAATGACTCAGTATCTACCATTAGCCCGATTCATAACCCAGCGCTTTGTGGTCATGGAATCGTGCGAAAGCTTGTACTCAGAGAGCTTCGGAGCATTAAAGCTCGCTTCATTGAATGACTCACTCCATCTGCGTAAATCTCTCGGAAGACTCTCGGAAGTCTCAGTACATAGCTCAATGTCCCGGATACTCCTCACTCTACGGAATGCAAGTCGGTATGGAGGCCAAGTTCTAGCAACTAGGAGTACAAACGAAATCGCACCTTGTATCCTCGAATCTGATCGAGAATACCACCCCCTCACAGACGCCAGTCCATGGCCACAGTAGATCCCTCTATCCAATCGGAATTTAGAAACATCACGAAGTTCCATATGCAGGCGACGACGCTTCATTTAGCAGACATGTTGACGGGCCTAACCCGAGGAAGCGTCTTAGCCATGGGTGGCCACCCGTCTGCTTGGGATGCACTAGCCATCCCTCAGGGTTACTCGGCAGTCTTCTGGGAAGTATAACATGACCAGTCTGTCTCGTCCTACGTACTTCCACGCACCCTAATTATGAATGATGCCCCTGGATCCGTGCCCCTTGCCATCGACACCATTTAAGTGTCAATGGTCAGCTGACACTTTAGCACCCCCTAGCCGAGTCTTTTCCAGATTGACCATCGCGAAGACCATTTCGAAGGTTCATTTGTTCTCGCGTATTTGGTGGAGCAAGACTATTTCGGTGAATGATGGGGTCTTGAGTCGTCGCCGGCACTTGTATGTCGGACAGAGGGTTCCTCACTTGCTACAAGCAGATGGTCTGCAACAATGCCCATGAAGTACGGGTCAGCGCCATGGATTCTATAGTAGTATTTAACCTGTGAAGTTTTATATTTACTGCGGGATACTCGCATAACAGTTCTCAATAAACAAGATTTGCTCAAGCGTGGAGGTGGGTGGGCTGCGGCTGCCGTAAACACACCTCCTGTTCAGACCATGATGTTCGACCTCTGCTTTCCACACAATGCACGCACTTGAAGATTGGACATGTTCATTCTTCTTGCAGCCTATTCGGTGGTCATGTTCTTCTCAGGGGGTTAAGAAACCGACCATGAAATTCGATGAACCTAGAAGCTTGTCGCTAGCTGCGTACGTGGTCTGCGTGATGCAGGAATTCCAGATCAGTCAAATCCCCATTGGACAGGGCAGTTAAAGTGCCCTATCCTACTATGATCCATGTGGACCGCTTGAAAGAGGGACTTACATAATGAGAGCCAACTAGATTTACACGTTGATCGCTATAACTGTCCCTTAAACAAGCAACAACAACATGCATACTCTTTCATAAGTGATAAACAATTCCTGATCTATGTTGTAGGAGGGCCGAAGGAAGAGATTCTCCAGGGGTCCACGAATCAGATCCTTGATTCATCGTTATTTCACAGTTCTCATCTACGTTCGTGAGACTTGAGTTGCCTACAGCTTTCAACCAAGCTGGCCCGAGAAACATAAGTAGCCATCTTTTGCCCTTGTTATATGTTTGTAGATGGTTCTGTCCCGTCATCTTCGCAGACAACCGTGCAGTTTGAGTCGTAGATTACCTCTCCTTCTTACCTTGAGATGACGAAGAGAAATTTTCGCAATGACTTACTCCGGCCGCTCCAACAAAGCCTCTGTTCGAGACTGTCTCCAATCGAACTACTCTCAAATTTCAGTTGGAACACTCGTCGAAAATTAACCTCAAAATATCGAAGCAATGATTGAGACCAGATGTATTACTAATTTCTGCCAGCCGGCGTAACCCGAAACGCAGTGAAGAGAAGGTGGGAAGTTCGGAGGTACTTGGTGGCGAAGATGGCAATCGAAAGTCGCAACTGGCCTGATAAGATTGTCACATAGTTTTACCTTAGTTGCCGACAATGTCAATGTAGCTAGGTGCTGTCTGACAATCCCATTTGTAATATGAGCGGGCCTGCTTGATAGGTCCAACAAGCACATTGCACCTCAAGCTCGTACTGAGCATGGTTTCAATGGAAGCTTTCAGCTCACAAAAATTCCTTTGCTGCTGCAAATTCTGATCAACAGCGAAGCAGCTGCAGTCTCAGAATCCACGGACTAACACGATAATTCAGAACCAATATTGTGCCGCCTTTACTCAGCACGAGCCGCCCCCGGGCTCCGGGGTCCGAGCACGGAGAGTGGGACGGACAGTTAGCGGGTATTGGCCCAACTGGAAGCCCGATTATGGTGACTAAAGCGCCTTGAACCCCCAATTAAATCGGCAAAAGACGTCAAGACCGAGAACGAACTTTTAGGCCTCGCAGAATGACGCAGCTGCATGCAATTAGTAATGTAGAACCTATACTGAATCCTGTAGGGAAGTAGAACGGCAAACTGAACCCGCTTACATGACGAGGTTCTGTTACAAGAGTGACTAGGCAGTATGTGCACGTCGACTATCCAATGGTCAAGCATGCTAGTCAGCAAAGTGACTTCAACGGCCTGATACCACGTTTTAATTCCGGTACAGCTCCGACTTCAATTATCATGGCATTTCTAATTGCAGGAGAGTCGAAAATAGCTGTGCCCTTCTCCGCTCGGTGATGCTCGGGCTCAAGAATATCCGAGGGATCAAGCAATTCGCAGCCTGCAGCAAATCAGTTTTGTCAACAGGATTTATATATATATATACATCGCCAAAGGCTTACTTCACCTCTCAGAATACACTTCTCACAACACTATAACCATCAAGCAGCATTCACCAGCGACTCTCTGGGTCAATTTGTGCCGATCAAACAGAATCAAGCTCCTCTAAAGCTCAAACTTCACCATGACCGAAACAGTTCTTGTCTTCGGTGCGACGGGTAACATTGGCGTAGCAGTCATTATCGGCGCTCTGCGCGCCAAGCGCCATGTCATCGCTGTTGTGCGCAGTCAAGCTAGTGCCGAGAAGATGTTTAAGTACGTCGGCAGTCGCGACAACATCACCGTGGTTGAGGCCGATCTTACTTCTGAGGACTCTCTCCGAGGAGTCGTCGACCAAGTTAGGGCTGGCAAACTCCCTGCCTTCCAGCATGTTTGGGCCTCGCGTACGTTCTACAAAACTTCACAAGATTCATTCCACGTAGGCTAAAATGACGTTCATGACAGCTGGTGGACTCTACTGGGAGACCCCAATTTTGGAGATTGACCCAGCGGCTCTCCGCGAGGTTCTCAATGTCAACTTCGAGTCGTACTTCTGTGAGAAAACTCCAAAAACCATTTACAAGATCCGAAGTTTGACTGAAGACTCCGATTGCTAATCATTCACCTAGATGCCTATCGCGTGACAGTCCCATACTTGCTTGAGCAAGGGTTTGCTGGCAGCACTTGGACCTTATGTACGGGTGCTCAGGGCGACTATAGTTTCCGCGCTGCTCCCGCAGTGACGCAGGGTGCACTGTTTAGCTTCGCCATCGCTGCGTCTCGGGAGAATGAGAAGACGAACATCCGCTTTAACGAGGTTTACCTCGCCTACCGAGTTCAATTTGAAGTTGATGAGGAAACCAGAAAGGCTTGGGCTGGAGCTCACTTGACCACCTGTGACGAGTTTGCTCCGTTGTACCAGCAGCTTCTGGATAGAGAGGATATCAGGGGCAGCAGAGTCAAGGCCATTACTCCGAAGGATGTCCTGCAACTCTCCGTCGACAAAAGATACAAGGCCTGACCATGTAAGACAAAGGCTACAACTAGATTACAATGATGATAGGTTACGTGAGATATGCCTGAGAATCTCGATTTTCACATTCAGGGAAACCGAAGACTGAACTTTGCAGATTATGCATGACAGATAGAGCTCGATGATGGATTGAAACACTGACTGAATTGTGATGTATGCGAAGCATTTCTCGAGGCTTTCGTGTGAAACGTGAAGGATAAAATGCTCCAGATAAAATGATTGGCAAATTTGTGACTATTGCTGTGACTTCATATAGCTTAGCTGTAGCTGTATGCTCGTGAGTGCTTCCATAATTGATGGCCAAGGTAGGTGGCCGAGCGAATGACGCTTACTTGAGTACGACCTAACCGTGGGCCTAGTCCGAGCCCGGGCCGGACCCGACATTTCGGTTTCATAACTGGCACACAAGCCAACAATAACCGGAGTCTCAAAGAGATCACAAGACTTTAGTTATCAGTGCCCCACTATGTGATAGGTTCATCATCAAATCATACGCAGGCTGTTGAAGAGGTTCACTCTCCGCAAAACTGCCTTGACTAGATGGCCAATTGATGACATAACCGATGTGATCGAGTCTGACTCCAGCCGCAGAGCGAAACCCTCTAGCCCCTCGTCTTTTCGAAACACGGACGAAAGCGGCTGAGTGTGGCTTGGCTTCTCACACTCTCCATAACACTGCGATGTTGAGTCAGTCACGATAGCCGACGTACACATCGTCTGATCTTGGGATGGCAGTAAAGGCCAAGACAACGTTACTCAAAGTCTAATTTGCACGTCAAATGAACAAAAGAAGAATTCTGGGAGAGAAATACAAAAGATCCACAGGTTCGACCAGGCCTGCCTTGCGAAGGAGTGGTGACGGGTAAAGAAGCCAAGGCAATGTCCGTAGATGCAACGAAGAAGTTCAGACGAATCACGCTCTACATGGCACAATCCCAGACAAATTGGAAAGAACTTGCGGCTACTCAGCTGGCCGTGAGAGCCGTTCCGCCGTTCGCCACTGCGGTCTTGGGACGGGATGGCAAGGGAACCCGCGCATGAATCCCCATATTTAGCAGCAACCCACACCTCATGACACGCGCGCTCCTCGATTAAGTTGGTTAAACTTTTCGACAAAGCAGGTACTCCTTGTTCTAACAAAACTGGTTCTAACAATGACTGTAAAATAATGTTGATCTTCAATTTCCATTCATTTACTAGAAGCTGAAGCGCCTGAATAGATTGAGCAGATCCAGTCTAGCTTTGCGGCTCCTCCGGGCCATCTGACGAACGATAGTGACTATGAATCGGAAAGACCAGATACAAATACCAACGGGCGAATAACCGTAAGTTGGGAAGTTTTACTAGTTCTTTTTGAAGGCAACAATCGTTCGAAACCCACATTCGTTTAACACTATGTTACAGTCACTCACTCCTTTAACTCTACTGAGTTCACTGCTCTTGGCCTCTGGCCAGGGCGCTTTGGGTCATGGCCTTTCCGACCATGCCAGGCGATCAATCGAGCAAACAATGCACATTTCCAGTAAGAGGGCTTTGGATGGTTTCTATGTCATCGATCAGCAGGCTGGAAGTGAATGGGGCTGCACCGAGGAAAAGATCGCCGCGTTGGAGGGTGCCGTCAGAGATACGCAAGCATTGGCCTTCATGGCTTCAACTGTACTTGCCGAAAAGGACTCCGAGTTTTCTGATGCTTACATATTTTGGTTTGGTGGTAAGTTTCGACTTCTACATCTAACAGTGCCTAGAGGATGGTCTGACAGTCGAATACAGAGGACAACACCAAGGCCGCTACAAAGAATTCCATCAAGACTCTCAACTACGATCCTGTTCAAGATTTCCTCAAAGCCCCTGGTACACGCAACCGCGTCGATGATATGAGAATAGACAACCTCAGCCCTACCGGGCTTACGTACATGTGTGCTGCCGCAGATGATAGCATGTGCGCCGGTGGAATGGCTGCAGCAGCCCACCAGCACGGAGCCGGAGGGTTATCAGGCCACTCCATTGTGTTATGTGACCGGTTCTTCGGGGCTAACTCGCAACAAGATATGTTGCGGACTTGGAAAGATACGCGGAGACTTAGCGCATCTTCCGGCTTTTGGTTGTTGCACGAAGTCCAGCACTTAGGAGCTATCGTTAGTGATGGTCGACGATGCGTCGATGTCCCTGATCCTAATGAAACTGATGGCAGCGGCTGCTACGACGCCAACTGGTAAGTATCGATTATTATACGATATCTGGATATTCTTGCTGTCAAGAGCTTTGCTGATAAACCCAAAGCTGTTCGAGACTCAAAGGCGCCGATAAGATTAGAAACGCCCAAAATATGGCCTTCTTTGCATTGGAGGTCATGGCAGATCCCCAGAGCGGTGCAGCACCCGGGCAGTCATGTACCATTATGAAAAGAGATACGGGTAGCGTCTTGCTCGGAGGACCCGAAGATCTTATGGCGAGAGCAGACTACAGTCTAGATGCCAAGTATGAGGCGATGCTTCGTAGACAGGCTAAGGCATCGTCGACCTGGATCACGACACACCGAAACGGCACAAGCTCTCGAGTCCCGACGTCTCATTCGAGCAAAGTACCGGTGTTATCTTCAGAACGACCTACTAGATCGGCGTCGGCCTCACGCTCAAAGCCACCGGTGCCTCCTGCATCTTCGGGACCCCGATCCAGCAATCCAGCGCGGCCATCGTCGTCAGGACCTCGAGCCAGCAACCCGGTGCGGCCATCATCTTCGGCACCTCAGCCCAGCGAACCAGCACCACCGCCGTCCTCAGGGCCTCGATCTGGCTTCCAGGGACCTATCTTCACCACCAGGCCACCTATCCCAGCGAGCTCCTTTTCGGGTGCTTCATTCTCATACTCCTACTCCACAGCCCCGCCAACCACTGAGGAAGGTGGAGTTCCCATTATTCCCATTGTTCCAATTCCCATTCCCATCGCACCTGTTGCGCCAGTTCCTCCGATTGTGCCTCCGGTTGGTGGCGGTGGTGGCGGAAATGGCGGTGATAATGGTAACAACGGCGAAAACTCTAAGCCTGCAGAGTCAAATCCTCCAAAGACCTCAGAGCCTTCATCCCCGCCTACCTCTTTGCCACCTACGTCTTCATCAAAACCCTCGCCTACCTCGTCAACACCAGTCACCCGGTGTTCTTCTAGACCGCCGCTGTCAGTACCCACAGGAGGTGATGCATCACCAGACAGAGACGGGTTCCCTCAGGCAGTCTACGACGGTCTTGCCGCGGAAGCTCGTAGCACGAGCAGAGCGAGCAGTTCTAGCTCTACCTCCTCGCCACTCATGGTCATCACTGACGTGCCCGAGCCTGAGTCGACAGTTGAGGTAGTGCCGACTGCTACCCCTACTGTTGCTCCTGTCAACCCAGTTGCTTGCTATAACTTTGACATTAATGCCTATGGATACTGTTGTCCGGGCCCGGGTAACCCATGTGAGAAGGATATTGGAAAGTGCTACTTCAACGGAGAGGGCGTCTCTGGGGGTGCAAGTGGGATTGTACCAGACGGAGCCCGGTGCCCACCACCTCCTGGTGCTGAATATTGCAGAGGTCCCTGCGAAGAGTAGTTTCTCCAAGACAAGCGCCAGTAGCCATAGACTGTTGGGCGCGGTCTATGTGGAAGTCTCCCTCAGTCCACCTCTGACGTCGAACTGAACCCTAATTTTGCGCACCAATCGTTCTTTCAATTGTTTTGTTTTTATGTCGGTCATGCCCGAATATTCAGTCTTGACTTTCAGGTCTCCGTTGATCTAATATAACTAGTCCGTTGAATACCCCGCTATATAAAGGAGAGACTTGGTTCCAGGTACAAATGTGTGGCGTACGTCTTGGGAGTTACACATCGACTCGCTATCTTCCTTCCCGCATCTAGTTTTTAGTCTGTAGGTAGTGATCAATTGATGAAGTAGCTGTTGTGTTCTCGATGTTAACGATCAAGGATAATCTCAATAGGCACACGATCCTAAAGTCAATGTGATACAATGTCGGATCGAGAGGCTTCCTGCTTCCACAATAAAAACCACAGTGTCTTTATTATGTCAACTCGACTATCATCATCATTTAAGTCTCTTGGTAAATACATCAATCAAAGAGGCCAGTTCTCAGTGGGCCACATTATGCGTATCTCTTACGGAGGCGGCGTTAGCCTCTCTTCCATTCTGTTATTCGTCCTACTTCTTGTGGAATGGACCTAACAGGCTTCCCATGAGTGCTTTCTTGCTTTCAGAATTGATAGTATCATGGGAAAGCATCCGCTAATCCTTGAGCTAGAGGCATTATGCAAACAGTCATGTGGAAGTATAGAAGGCTTGAGTTGAAGTACGATAATCGGCTTGGGTAGTTAGAATGGAACGGGCCGTTGAGTGCGCCACATGAGTTGAGCAAGACTTAGACCGTGAGCCGCGTGTTAAGTGACAGATGTAGCAAAAGGTATGTTCTAGGAGTGCGTACTTGGCTTACTAAATAGGAGCCATGTCCTGCTAAGAAAAGAGGGGTTTACAAGTTAGCCTTAACACCAACACAGGTAATCTAGGTAGTTGTGTAAAAAGCTCCTACACGTATCTGGTATTCTTGTGTGGTCCAACCGTGCCTCTTCGCCTGGGTGCTTGCGCTAAGGTTTGAGACAGAGCATGCAAGGGCAGATGTATACGGTACGCTCCTAAGTCTCAACCGGGATTGAAAGATGGTCCCTTAGCATTTCATGCCGTCATAGTGACCTCTCGCAGTAAGACTACTGTGAGGGTGGCTTCCGTATCGTGGCTTTGCTTGAAAGCATGACCACTGTTGAGGTGCCACGTCAGCCATTTCTGTCCTGATATCTCATTTCTGTTGCCGTGCAGCTGGGTTTACCACGACGCTGTTCCAGCTGTTTTAAGTAGAGCACCTTTCAGTGCAATCTGGTGCTATATGTCTGGGTGATAACACTCAAACTACACGCTGTGCCGCCCTCCCGCCTTGGGCAACATCAGCCAGTACATTCTCTTCAAGACTTTCTCGGGGACGCCGGCTTGGCATTCCACCGACAGATTCGTTTCTATCGATTTTGGGATGAAATTCATCTCTTTTTCTGCGTCAGATCGACGATGATGCATCAGAGAAACGTGAGAAGGCATCGCTCGGTAAGCATTTTTCATCCCTCAGCCTAGCTGCATTGCAGATCACCACTGCCAGCGGCTGTTGAAGCGGCACAAAAGCAAAGTCCCGTACATGTATGTAACGTTATTCATTACCTTTCGACAGGATGTCCTTCTGACTATAATTAGTCCAAATGAAGTGATCGCGACAAGCGCTCATACCGCCGCCAGAAGAAATCGAGATTGACGATGTACTCAAGGCGGTGAAGTTTGCGATTTTGCTACTTATGCTTGGCCAGGCTACGATCCCACTTGTGAACACGAAGGCTCCGGCTTAAGAGCCTCGTGGGGGCTCTTGGGGGCTCGTGGGAGCTAGGCAAAAAGCCTCCCCCGGAAATCGTTTCCTCTACAAGCTGGGGTGGCTTGCCGAGGTGCACCACGGTCTTCGACCCTGGATATCGAGGCCTATTACCATCTGTCCACACTTCTGACTGATAACTAGGCAACACATGCTGTCTAAATCGGCTAGCTTGTTGTACTTTTCTCTACTCCAAGTTGATGGATAGGTTGTTTATGCGATATGTCGTCGATCTAGGTTGTTAGTCAGCCTTTGTTATGTTCTCATCAATTTCAGCAGCCAACATATTACCTGAGGATAATGAGCAGTAGTCGGATACCTACCTATATCCTGACGCCACGCTATGAGACCTGCTTTCAACTACGCAGTGACTGTTCCGTCATTCATTGGGCTGGGCCCCTTTTGGCACAGAATTGTTCTCTGTTTCTGTGCAGTGCGTAAGCGGTTAGGTGCAGCAAGTGACAAGTTCTCCAACTCAGGAGTGCCAATCTCGACGCGATAGAGGGGTTCGAAGTGCGGTTTGTTGAGGCATTTACCCCAATTTCTAGCCCAGTCGAGAATATCAAATGAAGGTCGGCACTTTCGCATTTTCGCCTTGAAGAAGTTTAGTCTTTTCATCAAAGTTGTGACAACGAATCGATAGAAGAACAGCCTTCCATGGCAAGGGACCTAGAGCGAGAGATGTTACTGATGCCTCTCCCATGATCAAGCCGCCCCTGACCTGGCCCTCTGCAAGTGCTCCAAGCAAGGGGTTTAGGCATGTTCTCACCCGCATGCTGTCCAAAACTGTGTCCGAGTTGAAATACTAGCGCCATAAGCCGCCATGGGTCGCCATGGTTCTGGGACGTCCTCATGATAAACCTGATCCGTCGAAATAAAGCGGCTTGGTCCTCGCCCGGTCTCGTACAGGCAACAAACTAAACTAAGTCTTCGATTACGCATCCTGCAGGCTGACATAGGTTTGTGCCAAAGTTGACTGGGTGCCGATTAGTGAATGATAGGTGGAGGAAGCTTGAAGAACTCACGACATTCGAGCCCGATGAGGCGGCTTGACTATGGAATGAGGCCCAACGGATCCAGTCTATGTATCGACCCTGTTATCGCTAAGGCAGTAGTATGCGACAGCCATCAAAGCGAGTCTAGGCTCATTCACAAGCCTGACATCTTATTTTAAGATGACCACAAACGCCCTACCATCAGTTCATGATGCTTCTTGGTTTCTCTCTGAGATACTCTCCAGTCATCCTCATCTCTTACCCCTCTTCCCGTTGTGTTTCATATAACCAATATCATGGACTTCCAACCCAAGAAACAATCTTCCAGGCGAGGTTCCGAGACCACCATTCCATCGCGGCACCGATCAAGTGTGCCCTCCCCTTACACCCAACCCCCACCACAGACGGCCTTCCCACAGACACATGCCGGATTTCCAATCAACGACTCATATCCATTGGCTCTGCCGCTCAATCAAGGAAATTCTGGGGAAGGCTTCCCGGCCTTTGTCACACCAAGCGCTGTCGAATACTCGGACTCTAATAGCTATCGCCATAATCATAACACAGTCACAACGGGGTACCCATACTCCAGCAGTGCCCCGGCAAACAGCATGATGTCCTACCCGCCCGTACTGTCGCAGGCAAATTCCGCCTATGCTGATCGCTCGTCATATGAGGTTCAGGCAACCTCGACACACCAGTCATTTTTGCCGCACCGCAGTCACCCGAATAGCCCTTTAACGTCTTATTCGGGGTTGACAGGTCATTCGTCCGCCGCGAGTTCTTACGGCTATCCCTATGCCGCCAGTTCTGCGACAACAACCCCTAGCGCAGCGAACACGCCTGTACAGCCCTTGTCGCCCACACTTATGGGAGTAGGGAGCTGGGATAATACCAGACAGCCCAGAGAAACCTATCAGCAACCAACTGTGGACCGAAGCAATCGGGAAGGACGTAGGGTTCACGTCACAGATTTCCCACCCAACCCCTCGCGATCTGAATCGATAGAGGTCCATCGATCCAGCAGGTAAGGGTCTCTTTCAGTGTCTGTCATTACGTGTCCTGATTGATTCCTAGTCCTCCGAGAGAGAGAGACATCCACATAAAGAGGCGCAGCGTTCGACCTTTGGCGTCGTGTAAAGATGACCAAAAGAGCACCAGCTCTCGGCCACGCAAAGACGACGACAAGGACGACAGAAGGAAACGGACACGGAACGAACAGAGACGAGAAGGTGGTTCGGACAGACGTGAGACGAAAACGTACTAGTTTGGCATGCAATTTCCAGAATTCTCTCTTCCTTGCTGGGTTTGCAGTCACTCTCAAGGGTTTCCTTTGCGCCCCTAGAGATTTCTTTGTATTCGTTGTGGTAAAAGTGGTGTTGAGATCCAATCAACTTCTGGTTAGGATAAAATTGTTTTCCCTTGCTGTGACTAGCACATGTATCAGGGGGTCCCAAAATGCAATTCTTCCAAGTTCTTTCTCGAAATCGTGGGAAGTTTGGAAATCTTTTTCCACTTCAATCCCTAGATGATATGACGCATCAACATTCGGCTCTAATCATGATTCCTGGCGCTTGGAGGCGAAAAGAAATGAAGCTGTCAGATATTAAGCGACTCCCGGCTAAGCACATGTGTGTCCAATAGGGCATCCTTTCCCAGTGAGGCTTCAAGGGCCCATGAGGCCGAAAGTGCTTGATTGGACTGAGGCTTGTGAAAAAGTGAGGCGGAGCAGCAAGATACGTCTTCTCCGCCGGGGTAGTTCGAATCGTCCCAACCAAAGATTCTTGCTTTTCTCTGCATAGCACTTCTTGTGTCATTGGCTCGGAACCTTGCCTTCTTACGATGAAGCTTTTTCATACCAGGACACGGAGGTGGGAGCCCAATCAGCGACCCGAACTTGGACTTCGTCTGCATCGCCACCCTTGCTCTTTACACCAAGCTAGTGGGCCTTTCTTCCAAAAGAGACCCTTGCTGCCGAGGCTTTCACCTTTCCACACAAATATGAACGAACTTGCTCCACCGTACAGCATTTGGCAGGTTTAAATCATGGAAAGCCAACTGGGATGAGTGGCGCGGACCGCCCGATGAAGCCACGTCCGGCCCAGTGGGAGCAAGGACACCGGGGTCCAGAGCTTTCCATACCTGACCCCTGGAGAGCATGTTAATAGAGTTTCTGGGGTCCTCTGTCTTTCGCTGGACTCGTCAATCATGTGATCAATAGAACTTGAGCAAAGCACTGCCAATCACTCCAACGTCGCCACAGGTGCGAGGCTGCAGACAGAACATGTCCAATAGTTCCCAGCCCATGCGCAACTTGAGAAGATGAAACCTAATTCAAAGACACTTTTACGGAATTTGCGACTTCTGCCTTTGGAAGAGATGAGATTGAGCCTGGTAATCTGTATCAACAAGCATTCGGGGGGCGAGCGGACGGAGCACGAGCCCCTATGAGCGTCGTTCATAGGAACCCTTGATCGTCAAAGCAGTAATCTGTACGGAGTACTTCGTAGCAGGACTTACCCGTGCCGTGAACACATGTCCTTCTTTGCTAAGGTTTTGCAGGGGAATTAGCCTCTGCGAAGTTTGCCAAACTCGGTCGAATTATCCGTACTTGCCCTTCACTGATTAGTCGTCCTGTCTTTACAAACATGATATCGACGATTGAAGCTTCCCTGTACCGATAAGTGGGGCACACCCATTTGGAAACCAGTCCACCTTCCTTGTCCTGGCACGGCCCTGGACGATGACCCAGATAATCAGTTGCTTACTTAGGTTTACGACTAGTAAAACTGTCGAGTTACGCCTAGTATAATAATACCTTGACCCCGGCGATAGATTTATTCAGTACTGGGTGGATTGGTTGTGGGATACATTAGGCTAAATAGGGAGCTACGAGCCAGGGGTTGTCCAGAGGCCGAAAGACCAGATGAACTACTATGTGCGAATGCCTCCATAGGATTTCAAATCAAGCTTTCTTTCCAGATTTCTCTACCTGTAATCGGATATTAAGCCAAGTCAAAAACCCCCGACGGCCGAATTGGCGGTGACACTCTCCGCGCCACTATGTACGGTCTTGCCGACGACTGTGGGTTACGGAAGTCGGCCTGTGCACGCATTATGATCATGAATCGTGAGTTTACTGCCTTGACTTCCGAATTAGGCATCAAGGCGCAGAGTCTCGAGCATGAGCCTTTCCTGTTAAGAATTAGTGGGTTGTCATCATGGCTAAGTACAGAGTTTTGGAAGTACTCGTCTCATATCTATCATCTGCTTGATCACCGCGGGCAGTTGGAGTTAATGTTATGACCGCCAGTTGGCAGCATGAGAGCACACATCAGGTGTGTTGCATGGGCTATCGAGCACCAGCTACGTCAACAGCTACGGAGGTGGCCTTTGCACGGTAGTCAGAGTCTCGAGCAGGCAGATTCTACCTAGCTCAATAGCTCTGCCCTACTACACTGGCTGGCGACGGGCTTTGCCAATGAATTCTGTCCCCTGTACTAGGTGCCAGTCGGCATGTTCACCTCGAAGACTAAGAGACAATAGCTTTAGTCTAGTTTCCAATAAGAATTTGGGAAAGTCGCCGGTGTATGTAAGAGTTGTATATCTTAGTTCAGAATTTAGGCTTAGCGCGTTCTCACAACATTCATCCTGAGTTCTAGAGCGCCGTCTAGGTAATCATTGAATAGGCCCCGCTGCACTGGGAATTGGCGGATCTAGTTTAGCCTCAGCTGGATTCGAACCAAGGTCGCGTGATCTTTGACTTCATGTACCATGTTGTAAGTCATGGAATTTGACCCATGGTTGTCAGGGGCTTGCACGGTGATTTCTATGTGTCCTATGACACGATTATGATATTTAAGACGTCTTTCTTCCAGGCCAATATTGATTTTTCCATTTTACATCAGGCACTTACAACTCATCAGTCTTTCTTTGACCATTACTTATTCAGTCACTCTCTACTCGTCCGTCATTTCATCACCGTTCAGAACCGCTCAACACAGCTTGAAGGGTAGATTGCCCCCTTAAATTCCTTGCCCTCAAGTTCTATTGCTCAAGGTAGCTAGACTAACGTTTGTATAGCAACCCTCACGTCAGACATTCAAGATGCGTTACACCACTGCTCTCATTGCTGCTCTGCAGGTCGCTAGCTTCGTCCAGGCCAGCCCTATTCTCTCTGACAGAGACGTCGCTGCGCCTGTCGATAGCCAGGCTCTCGACGTTCGCAATTCTGGAGACATCGCCAACCTCGACGCCGACAAGATCGTCGACCTCGAGGTCCGTGGCATCGAGAAGCGTGCCACCGATATCACTCTCTCTGCGGACACCGGCTACTATAAGCGTGTTGCCTACAAGGGCGCCGTCATCTTGCTTCACCTCTTCTACGACCTGGCTGTCAACCACGTCGTCTTCTACTGGACCATTGACGGCACGACCCCGGCTCCCGGCAGCATCCCTCTCGCCTTTGACGACCCTATCGGCGGTGGTTTCCCTCTGAGACAGTACACCCACGACACTCGCTACAACCTTGGAAGTGCTATGCGCCCTGGCGATGTAATCAAGGTCACCCCTTAGATGCCAGTGAAGTCAAAACATTAAGGTCACTTGAATATGACCATGCTCAAGCTCCTTCATCAAGGTCTCGATGGATGGATCAAATTTGGTAAAGCCTTGGGAAATTTTGATCAATTCAGTCACGTATTCTGAACAAGTCGGTTATCATTTAGACAGAGAAAGAGAGTAGCTTTCTATATATGGTCCATCATATATCACCAGCAATTTAACCTGAAATTGAAACACTATTACGTTGTATGTGCGAACGATGTGAATATTGGCGGCAACTAAGACATATCAGACAGCTTCCTTGAGAATACTGGAAGCATTGTTCTTCTTATTTCGCAAAATATCGGGGGCACATGTCCCTTATATCTTTCTATCGAGTGCTGTAACTGATTTTCTTACACCACGAGAGCTGAGTGTTTGTATTATCGGTCATTTTGGTTCGCAAAGTGACATCATTCTTCAATCTCTCGTGACTTTGTATCCTGGTCAGACTAGCGCATGGAGGTTTCGTTGAAAGTAGGTACTTAGTGACCGGAGGGTGTAGCCAACCTTTATGAGTATCTCAAGTTAGCGGCACCCCTCCTGGAGAGTCTTTCCTCACCGGTGCCCCAAAGTTCAATGCTCGCTGCTCTATCCAGGCATACCAGGGCGTAGGAGTTCGCCTCGTTTTTACCACACACAATGCCAATCCAAATGCCCAACAGATGTCTCCAGGCGGCCAGGCAGCCTTGCTTGATGCTGTGAGAAGCATGGTAGCGCCAGCCCAGGGAGGTGTTCGGATAGTAAAAGAAACTCGGTGAAGATTGTCAGACAGGTTGGCTGGAGGGACCGCCATGATGTGCTGGCAATGTGTAGGGCGCACAAATTCCTTCAGAAGCCTTAAAGGGGCTTAGGAGGAGGCAGGAGAATGGGGGCTTCCTATCTTGTGGACGACTCAGAGTCATGGCCGCACCTCCGAGTGACCTTGGTGTCTTACTATTTACAGCTCAGAGGGTAAGATTATAGGATTCCAGCACCCCGGGGGCGGTGAGTGCTTCCGTTGTATGTCTGTATCATCAGGAGTCATGAGAGAAGGGGTGTACTTCCACTTCATTCTCGTCCAATACAAGCCCCCCTATTCCAGGTTACCAAAACAAGGCAACTTTCGTATTCCTCAACATTGCCTCGTCCTTCTTACTTCCAGTCGGCATTAGCTCGATCACGTCTGCCTCATAGTGGTAGGTGAGCAGTCCTGTATTGGGGTGGCCGATGTGAACTTCCCATTTGAAGGCTTTTAACGTACTCAGTCGGGTCCCGCCCTGCCCTTCATGACTTCTTCCTTGGGGTCGAGAGACTTCCTGAGTAACATCCGAGCAGAAAGCGCAGAGTAACCGCACCATGCCTCTGAGCACTTGCACCACAAGCAGGGCCAATGAGGGCGGGAGCTCCACCCCTCAAGCATCAGGAGGACATGTGAGCCTTTCGGTCGGTGGGAGCAAGCTTGATTTCTTGAGAGTGAGAGGCCGCGTACATGATACAGTGGACTCTACAAAACCCTCTTCACACCCATTCATTTGAAGGTGGCTTTCTTCCTTGGACCCCAAGTCTCGCTCACCCACCATCAGGAAGCTTCGAAATCTAGCGGTGAAGATGGTGAGCCCTCATCATTCCACTCCAGCCTTGCAAGGCCATCCACTCAGCGCTGGTAGCTGTACCGGAGCCCAAGATGGATCGACAGCGTGGGTGTTGCCTACTTCTTTGTTTTGAATGTGCTTGTCTAAAACACTTCCAGATCATCTACGAATAACCTTGTGGATGGCCATTCAAGCCATGACAAGCATGGGTCTGCAGAAATGTGGCATCCTACGCCTTCACTCACTGACTTTGTGGATGCCGTGCAGAGTGCGCATAAGAGGCTTGCAGATCGAAGCACCTCTGGCAAGCAGGCCAGGATGGAAGGGAAAAGTGCGGCTGCAAGCGCGCTGAGCGCCATCCCGGGGTTGAATTCGCTTTTGCAACCTCTCAAGCCATCTGAGGGCACCAAATCTCATCAGTTCACTGGAGGACACAAGGGAGACTTCGCGAAAGGGGGTCGCTGATGCAGCACATCAAATCAGGCTGAGACCACCTAGGCAGGTAATTATTCCACCGGGCCCCAGCAAGCAGAGACATAACGCAAGCGAGCTCACATGGTTTGGCCTACGAACACATACTGACTTACAGCCACAGAGCATAGATAGTTTTGTGAAGATTCTGTTCAAGGTGCAAGCCGCAGTTCTATTGTTCATGGTCTTTGATGCCATCTACCTGTCTAAGTACTGAGTAGATGGAGCGGAGGCATCGGTTTTCAAGTGGGGGATACGTGGTTGCTGGAATGCAACGTGACTATGGATTCTTGGGGAGGCTCATAATGATGGATTGGTGTGGTGAGGACACCTTCTGTGGAAAGGCGAGACTCTGCGGCTGTAGACTCCTCTTCTGATAGATGCACCAGGCTCTGACTTGATAGTGTAACGATCAAAATCATTGAGATGCGATTTTCACTACCTGCCTAATTCGCTTCTCCATCGAAGAAACTCGCGCTGTACATCTTGGGTTGCCGCCACTTGACGAGCGGACTGACACGTCGCGGCATACTTTCAAGCTGTGGGCTGGATAATGAAGCCAGAATGAAGCTTGCATGCAGTGGTTTCTCGCTTGTTGGAAGCTCGGCAACACCACCACCGCACATAATGAGGGTTGCATCGACCGAGACAGGCCCCAATTTTCCCTGCCTCTGCAGTTCAGCTATGTACAAAAGGATATCGATAAATGTGATTGATCTGCTTTGCCTGCGTCTTGTCCACAATTCATTTCGGCACGCGAGAATTAGCAGCGGTCGGCCCGCTGCTCCCTTGATACACTGCGGCCCGTTTTCCATAGAAACAACATGGGATTCATACATCGCCGCCGAAGAGGAAAGTCGTAAAAGAACTTGCGACCCACGGACAAGAGCCACCCTCGTTTATCTTGTAACATCCTAGAGAAAAGAAATCCGATGGCATGGCACTGGGGCTTTCCGGGATCAATGATCAACTCTAAGGGCTGTCTTGACTTCAATCTCTTTGGCCATGTCACATCGTTCTACCGATCGAGAACGCCAGCCTGCCGACAGAGGTAAGGATCTCCGAAATCTTGCAGAGAGCTGAAGCACCTGTGGCGCTGGAACGCTGGGGTGAGCTAGATCGACAGCTCCCACACGAGCGGCTGTCGTTGAGAAACATGTCTCTACAATGCGGGGAATAACAACTTTCGCGAGAGCTGGATTATCGTTGCTCTGGCCCGAGGCTTGAGGAGAAGGTGAAGACGAACTTGACGAAGATTTGTCTTCCCTCCAAATGCACCGACATGTCAGGCGATTTGAGGTAATTGTCGGTCAGGCAAGACGGCTTAACTGTGCCGTCTGCTTGTCTGCTGTGCCTCCATCATCCACGGCCAAGTCTGATCCTTCTCCTGGTCATCTTGCCGATAACAGCACCGACCACTATTCTCACTTGATTATTCCCGGCGCAAAGAATGGTAGCCATATATGCCAACTTCGTTCCAAGACTTCTCAATCACAACTTTCTTGTTCGGAAGACTACCCAAAGGCGGGTTTACTAGCCGCCCGTTACAACATCAACAGGGAGTACACCTTCCGTAGGATGGGCGCCAACCCAGATCCCTCCACAGCCTGCCGCAAGATCATCTGTTTTGTATCCCAAAATCCAGGTTGTCGGCTGCAGAGCTTACTGAATCCTTGCTATCCTGAGATATTAGACCCCAACGGCCCCAGCTTGTCCTAGGTTATCTTTTCAGGTTCACCTTCGGCCTTCCCGACTCTCCATCCTCCCCAACGGCTCGGCATCGAGGGTATCACGACCTCAAGGGACTCGGTGGTTCTTTTGCAGTGAACCACCCCAGCAGTGGCCGTTATTCTTCTCCGAATCTGCTATACCCTCGAAAGCTCTAGCACCAACAACGAACACAGCTCTTCCATCTGCGGCACAGAACTCCGTTGAAGTTTTGGCTGTGGCTGTGGTCCTGCCTCCAGCGTCATAGCAGCGCAGGCAACCCGGCGGTCCACAAATGTCAGCGTACCGGTGAACACTCGTCTATCCTGGTGCAACAGAAAGACAGTCTCTCATCCAGCCGAGTGATTTGGTCAGGGGCTATGGTTTTCTTTGCAAGCGATACCATGTCGAAGAGTCGCAGCAGTCTGCCTCGGCAGTGCTGCGAGTGCACCTGAAAACGAAGCTGTTGATCGGCCCCTTGTTCCGGTATGCCCCCCGTCCCATGATTCTATGGTGCTCTTTTCTCTGCATTTTGGGCGAAGCTGACCTATCACCTAGTCTGTGATAGCCGCTCCTTATGACACATTCGATTCGAGAAAGCTTGACGACATTCTTCACCGACAGTGGGCCAGGGTTATCCCTAACTTCAAACGACACTATCCTCCATCCATGGCAACGGCCTTTGGCCTTGCTTTATCGATTCGATGTCAAAGCTCAGTACGAAGACCCACGTTCGTGAGGGCTTGAGATATTCTGGTCATGGATAGAGCAGGACGCCCAAGGTTGTCACGGTCCCACGAATTCAAATCGTGCTTGTTGTCACTGGCCGAACTATAAATATGACGAGGACGTATTGTCCGGCGACAAACGAATCGAGACTTCTCTCATCGTCACTTCAACGCAAAGATCTACGGCACTTATCACCAAGCTCCCGTCTTCAATACCTACACTTGTTGCTCTCTTTTGCTTCTTTATCTAGGAACCAACCATGTCAAACTTTATCCAACACGGCAAAGACGGCCGACTATATTACAGATCAAGCGATGGGAAATGGTATCCCTACACCAAATCATCCTACTCGGATACAACCCCGGCCTCAACCCAGCAATATCATCAAGGCCAATATGCCGAGCGACGCCCCAGCTATCATCAGTATGCGGACAACACGGCGGAAGCTGGAAGGTATGCAACATCGTCACCCTTCTTACATACGAGACTTACTCACGACTAATCGTAGCTTCTACGGAGAGTATGACGAAGACGACGTCCCTGCGGCCTCCTCGTCTACACAAGGTGGATCAACGGAAACTGCCAAATATGTCAAGAAGCAAGAGAAAGAACGAAGACACCGGGAGAAACTACGGGAAGGCGGTCGATCCGGTCGGAGTAAGCATAAGAGCAATACCAAGAAAAAGATCGACGAGACTCTCAAGCCATTCTACAATAGCAAGTAAGCGATGGACGTCAACATAGCAACGCGTTGCTAAAGCGTACAAGTGGATACGGCAATTTCTTCGCGTAATTCCGGTGGCTTTCTACTCTTTGGTATTCTCTTGTTCCTGTATAGTACCTTAAATGGGATCTCCTCATGTCTGTACAACTCTTTCATTCACACTAGTGCGTTTCACATACGCAGCATAGCATTGCTACCTTCTTTCTTTGTAACTCTAGTCAATCCAGTGTAAACCTTTGCACAGAGCACTGTTCTTGATTGAGACATATGTTCGTGGGATGTCACTGGTGGGTCCAGACCGACACACGGCCTCTTTTGACCCTGACCTGGAAGCACCTTAGCTCACATTAAATCTCCGACATGACATCACGTTAAACGGCAAATGTCGATCAGGAAACTTGGGATTGACACGCTGTAGGTTGATTGAACCCGCGTCATACTTTTTACATCTGGCTTAGCAGTTCTAGTGTTCTACAAGTCTAGTTCTACATCTATAGTCTATACACTCGTGCCCTTTTTCGTCACCCTTCCTCGACTTAGAAAGACACTTATTCGACTCTCGCTCTCTTCTGGCCATTGCCGTTGGTGTGGCCATTGGTGCCGTTGGTCTCGCCCTGAGCAGCGAAGTACTCCAGGCTGCCCTTAGGGTCGGCCTTCATGCCCTTGCTGCCGTTCATCCATCCGGCGGGGCAGACCTCACCGTGCTCGTCGGTGAATTGGAAAGCCTCAACAAGGCGGATAGTCTCCTCGACGTTGCGGCCGACGGGCAGGTCGTTGACAGTGATCTGGCGGAGGATACCCTTGGGGTCGATGATGAAGAGACCGCGAAGGGCGACGCCCTCCTCCTCGATCAGGACGCCGTAGTCGCGCGAGATCTTGTGAGACTTGTCGGCGACGAGGGGGAGCTGGAGGTCGGAGCCGAGGCCGCCCTGCTTGCGGGGCTTCTCGGTCCAGGCCAGGTGGGAGAAGTGGGAGTCGGTCGAGACGCCGAGGACGGTGGTGTTGATGGCGCTGAAACGGGGCAGCGCGTCGTTGTACTGGATGATCTCGGTCGGGCAGACGAAGGTGAAGTCAAGGGGGTAGAAGAGGAGGACGACCCTGGAGAAGATTAATGAGTTTAGCTCTAGGTTGTCTCATTTTCGGCGCGCCGTTTCGCTATGGCTAGTTCGGCAAGAATCCACATACCATTGCCCCAAGTAGTCAGACAGCTGGATGTCCTTGAACTCGCCGCCGGGGAAGACGGTGGTCGCCTTGAAGGCGGGAGCAGGGCGCTGAACGAAGGCAGTCGAAGACATCGTGACGGCAATAACGTGTATCTTTGCGTGATCGGAGGTGGAACGGAGAGGAAGAGAGCTAGCTATTGTGGATGAGATGATAACAGTGTCGGTAGCTTTGCGCCAGGAGGCGGAAATTTTCCTTATCTATGTTTCACTGATTTCAAGCTCCCGACTCAGATCCTGGACGCTGTGGATACCTTCTTTTGCCATTAGGTCCACAGATTGCTCCATGGTCTCATTTCGGCAATCTTCCATTTAACTGGTCATGGCGTGATGCGTTAAAGTGTGCTCACGCGTCGCGTTCTGGTTTTTAAACTTTCGCGCGATAAGGTAAGATAAGTGGGATCAAAGATAAGATCCTCCGATCACCGAGATCATGATCGTGATGGTTTTGAGCTTGTGTAACATTGACAGCTAATGGGCCTTTGGTTGCGTTATTGAAAACTATACCGCGTAGAGCCAACGAAACTTGAGTGGAACAGCACTCCAACAATAGAGATGGAGAAACCGCTTCCGTTGCGATTGACTGTCAATCTCATTTCCTCCCTAGCCAACGATGGCTTCGAATCAGAAGCTCAAGCAACTTCAGCGTCGACTTCGAACCCGAGTTGACAGTGCCTGCCTTCATTGACGCTGGTTTTTGTGAGGTTACTGCATGGCAATTCTGGCTGAGTCAGGTAGTAGGCTCATTTTTGTCGAGGTGAACCCAGACCTACAGGTCGGGAGCGCGTTACCCCAAATCTTGGAACCGAAAATGGAGCGTATCTCCAGAGGCCGAATTGAGCATATGGGCGCGCTCAGTCAGTACTTACCAAAGCTCAATGATTTCGTGTAGGCTCTATCATCCTGATTGCTTGAGACTGGAAAAGAATTGATGCCATAGCCTGTTGCTGATGTTTGCTGCTGCTGCTGCTGCTGCTGCTGCTGCTACTGATGATGAAGCATCATGGGCGCTTGCCCGACCAATGAGATTGCTCGGATCTTCTACCGCACAGTATGGCCATACCCAGCTCAAGGGCTGTGATCGCCTTGTCGAGTCTCTGCAAGAAATTCGGCAGCTGAACGCATTGATCTACGGTTACTCATCTGCGAACCCGTTCGCGCGGTGTGGGTTGACGAAATGTCGGTTCCCGTGGGCTGTGATACCAGTGGCTGTCTGGCTGTCTGCAAGGCAGTCTGGTTAGCTGCAGAAAAGCAATGTGTGTCGAGCCGGGGCAGCAACGGAGCATTCCTCACAAGAATGCCCACTTTCTGCCAGCGAACACCCAAGGCCGAATCACCCTTGACCGAATCTCACTGAAAAGCCTTGTAGAGATACGGAAGGTGATGTCTGCCGCGGGTTGACAGCATGGCCAAAGGTCCACCCCCTCATACCCATTGTGTCCATACCAGTCTTTCTCAGTATGACAACGCAGAATCTCGTATTCTGCTGCGGTGTGGCAGCGTGGCTGATGCTACGCCAGTGTGCAAGACTGACTGACTTAGAATGCAGGTGTCCCAAAAGGAGGGGGGCTTGCATCCCCATCCCATGCCGTAAGCATATGCAACGAAGTGTGGAGGGGGTCACTGGGCTCTCGCTAGGCGGTTATCCCATTCTCGGATTACCAGGCCTTGATGGGTCCAGGAGGAAATGCCCGTGTCGTCATCATCCAGCCTTGTGTTCCAAACCTCCATGCTTGAACTTCCACATGTTCTCATTAATTGTTGTTGAAGGTTGTCTTTTTCGGTTTTTTGGGACCCGTTGGTCGTAAACAATGGTCGAAGTCGACTGTCGAGGGATATTTCTGCAGGCTGGCGAGCTGCGGGCTTGCGGGCGTTTCGCGTAGGTATGTTCCAGTTTCGGTCAGCTGCCAACCTCATGAATTCCGACCCCGCCTTCTGTAAGATATACCTAGGTCATCCGAGCATGTTTGAGCATAAAGGAACACTATTTCCTTGCTCCATTGCGCAAACTATTCATCGTAATTTTGCCACCCCATTTTGTCGTTTGCGATTTGACTTTGTCGACTTCTTACGCTGCCGCATGCTCGCTCGACGGGGCTGTTCATCCCAGGCTGATTCTCAGGCTGACAATGGCCTAACCCCCAATGTTCCTCTCGCTCACTCTCGGGGAAGCCTTCCCAGTACGTGGGTTGGGGCTGTGTACGGCGTAGAATGTGCTATGATGCTGTCATCAGCATCTAGTTCTGAGGTGTCTTGGTGAAAGCAGCAAGCTTCACTGCAGTATCTCTGGGCGTACTCAGCCATGCCACAGCTCAGCCCCTTCTCAAAGGCACGGCCCTTTTCTTCCTCTCTTCTGTTTCTCTATCAAGAGCTTCGGGTGCTCTTTGATGGCAAGCTTTCGGTGCCTAAGGACTGACACCTCTCAACAGCGGCGGCGGTAAGGTGACAGCGTTGCCCCAAGCAAAGCTAGGCGTCTCCATTGGCCTCTGCGAACCAAGTGCGAACCATTCCTCCGTCTCCACTCCCAAGCCGCCGTTCCTCCTTTCCTCCATGGTAGCCACCGACGGCTTCTTGTTCATCATCGAAACTTTGAACGAGTCAGCTGAGCTTCCGGCGAGCCGATGTCCATTGGTGAAACGGCACCGCTGCTCAGGGGCCTCAGAGTCACTGCCCGGATTCTCAAAAACACCTGACAAGGGCCGCACGGATTCAGCGTAACGAAGAGTCCTAGCCCGGGTTGACGTCCAAAGAAGTGGATAATCAACCAGGGCTTAGCCAGTGGCTAGTGCGATACCTTTGACGATGTCACTGGGTGCGCCGCCGCCGCTGTTGCCTGGGGTCCTCAGTGGCTCTCTCTCCCAGACCAAGTCTTTACTGTATAAAGTAAGACGCCCTCTCTGTCAGAGTAACCTTCGACTGAGTCTCGAAGGACGATAACTCAACAACTTTATCAACACTTTCCCCAAGCAACCAGGCGCATCCAAACGCACCCAACCATCTTCAACATGAGCAGCCATAGATCTTCAGACTCCGGTCGGAAGTCATCGAGGAAGACCACGACGGCCCCGGCTTCATCGTCGTATGGTCAAGGCCAAGGATACGGAAGCACGCAGTACAACGACGGGCCGGCAACCACATCGCAACAATACAGCCATCGTCCCTCGTCGTCAACGTCGACACCGCAACCATACTACACCGACAGCTTGAGTCAGCCTTCATGGAACAGTTCGACAGGAAGTCAAGGGTATGTTGGTCCCAGCATTGACTTATCTCGGTGATTTGTCCTAACAAAAGAATAGTGGTATGTCCTACAATGATCCCAGGTCCACAGAGGTGGCTTCCAGTCGTCGCCAGGTCGCAAAATACGCTCAAGATCATCCGGGCACCACGCAGCTCCCTTCAGCGTATCGCACCGACTACCAAGCGGAGCTCGCCAACTTTGACCAGAGATACCAAGGCCAATCATCGACAGGGACACAGCCGTATTGTTCTACGTCCACATACGCTCCCACCCTTGATCTCGACTTCCCTCCAAGCCAAAGTCAAAGCCAAAGCCAAAGCCAAAGTAGAAGAGACGACAGACGCGGGAGTTCATCGGCCTCTGGAAGCAAGCATCATTCCTCTTCGTCTCGTCGTCATAAATAGAGCCAGCTCTGTGCCACAGTTGCCTAGGTACGCATCATCGTTTGACACATGTCCACATTTCTTCTGACTTCTCGTGCATCAGTAGTGCTTGTTACCAGCTACACTTGTAGCGGCTCACACAGACTCGTCTCAGTTGAACATGCCGATGGCCTTCTCTTGTGGACAATAGAGCGTTCCCTTTGTCATAGACTTTCCACCCTTCCGAGAACAGATATGGTCTGCGAGGGCCGCTGAGAAGCAAAACTAAAAAGAACACAAAGAGAAAAGAAAGAAGAAAGAATAGTTCGGCGCAGACTGTATTGGTTTTTGAGTGGCATCATAGATGCGAGGCCAAAGAGTAAGAGAGAGGAGTAATGGAAGGAAATGCCTCGATAGGTTTGACTTACGTTGATATTCGGGTTGTCAGGTCGTACCCTTGCTCTGCTATTCATCGACATCGTTTGCTTTGACTTGTGGTTTATAATGCAATAGAACTTGTATAACATACCCAACTTTACATTCCTGCAAAGCGTCTTGGACATAGTCCATATGTGAGGCGGGTCGGATCTTTATACTCTCATGACTCCATGGCATGTGGTCGAAAGAATGACTCAAACAAGCGGCGCTTTCTGCGGCTACATGCCACGTTAAAGTTTAAGACGTGTCGTTCCTGTTGTGCCGTGCTACTTCGAACATCACTGGTTGGTTGTAAGTGGGCTTGTCCTGAAGTATTGTTTCGCTGGACGGCTTCTCTGATCGAATCACAATGTGACTGAGCCTAGGCAGACAGCAAGGAGTTCATAACTTATAAACATGGCGGTCCGCCCTCTTCCAAATCATTCGTGTTTTTCGCCTCTGTCTCTTCAAGAATTTTCGCCTTCGCTCTTCGTTCTTCGGCTCGACGACTCGAATGGTCGACGTCGTCCTCGGCATGACTCGGAGGCGGCGGCATTGGGATGCGAGTGCCACAGCTGGTCTGAGGCTGCGCCCCGTGGCGGCGAACGGCTCCGAGGTCTCGGCCCTCACAGCGTCTCAGCTGCGCCCTATGACCGGCGCTGTCGGATGTTGGGTGACCCCTGAATGCAGTGCATTTTCTTCATCATCGCGGCGGTGATTGGTCCCTGTGTTCTGGAAGGACCCCTGTCTCTGCAGCAAAGATCTCCGTTGGGCGCAGCAATGCTGTGCTGAAAAGTCGCCTCATTGAGAGAGTATCGCGCGGTATATCTCCGGCATTCGTAGTCGAACATGGAAACATCAACAAGCCTCTTTCTGGAGGCCTCGAAGTGCAAGGGAAGAGGTGAGGTTGAATTGGTCTCCGGTAAGGTCAAAGCGGCGCCGGTTCTGGCGGGTCGCCGAAACTTAAACTTCCGGGTCTCCTGTTTGCGGCAGGTGCCAAATGCATCACACCACTAAGAAGGAGCAAACGGTAGGAAGGGGGAACAATGCACCAAACGGGCGGTTGGATAATGGAAGATGGCGAAAGAATAAATGTTAGATTGCATGGCACTGTGACAGAGAACAAGGAATTTGATCTGTTTTTGTACCTGGCCATGAACACGCAAGTGTTAGCTCACTTTTACGATGCCTTCGAGGCGCAGTTTGCAGACGAATGCAAAGTGATTCCTTTTCCAGCACACGAAGGATTTGGGTAACTGAGGATCAATTGACTGATGCCTAGTCACTTATCTGCAACGGATCTTTTGGTTGTAGTTAGCCGCTCGAGTAATACGAGGGACCTAACCATCGTTCGGCGTATGAGTCAAAATGGCATCCAAACTCAAAGCTGAATATGCCTTATTTACCCGGGTACTTCAACATTCCTTCCTAAAAGCTCATCGAAAACATCCCTTTTCAGCACGTAAAGCAGCCAATTCTTACCTGCGCCAGCGACTTGACTCTAAGTAAGACGGACGTTCCGCTAGGTCTCGGACTTGCACCCAATCATTAAGTACCTAGCACCGCTTACCCCCGTGAACCAAAGTTTCAAGTATCGCCGTTATACGACATACACAATCAATCCGAATCAGGAGAAACCATGTCCCGCAAGCCCATCGAAATCGACGGGCGGACCGGTGAAGGAGGTGGGCAATTGGTTCGCGTCGCCATAGCCCTCGCAGCAGTCACCACTCAGCCAGTACGCATCACGAACGTAAGAGGGAATCGTCCTTCCCGTGGCGGAGGTGGTAGTGGGAGGAGTAAGAAAGGCGACAACAGTAGCAGCAAAGGAGGCGGTGAGCACCCACGCGTTCACTTATACACAGCCCATCTCAACCAACACTGTAAACTAACAACAACGAACACAGGTCTCAAAGCCCAACACGTCACCGCAATCCGGTGGCTAGCAGAAGCAACAGACGCAGAGGTAGAAGGCCTCTCCGTAGGCAGCAGCACCCTAACCTTCATCCCCCGCCTCTCCCCCTCTGCTGCTCTCGTCAACAAGTCCCGCAAGATCAAGATCGTGGCGGATACGAGCGCGGCGAGCACGCTCCTGATTCTCCAGGCCATCCTCCCATTCCTTCTCTTCGCAGGCGGAGACGACGCTAAGCCCATCGAGCTCGAGATCCAGGGCGGGACGAATGTAGACTTCTCGCTTTCGTACGAGTACCTAGACCAAGTTCTCCTCCCACGCCTAGAATCTTCATTCGTAGGCGTACTCGTCGAGCGGAAACTCGTTACGCGCGGATGGAGCAAGGGACCGCAGAGCAGGGGCTCCATCGTGCTCACGATTCACCCTCTTAAGCCAGGCCAGCCGCTGCGTCAGCTATCTCCCATAACGAACCCATACGACGGTACCCCCTCCGAACGTCGCAAGGTAGTACACTCCATAGACGTCACAATGATCGTCCCTTCCTACCAGCAGGCCATTCTCCAAGAAACACTAGCAACGGAAATCGCCGGAGCTTTTCCCCACGCAGAGCTGGTGTACAAGCACGCTGAGGACTCGGGCAGCGACAAGCGGACGTATACCCTCCTGGTAGCCAAGGACGCCTCTGGGATGTTACGTTGGGGCTGCGACGAGTCCGCGTCTCCGAAGCAGAGCCGGCGTAGACAACTTGGGCATGAGCACGACGATTTCGCGTGGGCCATCAGCCGCACGGTCGTTTGCCGTCTACTTGGTGAACTATCGATACCGGGCTCGACGGTGGACAAGTTCTTACAGGATCAGCTTATCATCTTCCAGGCTTTGGCGGAAGGGACAACGTCGTTCCCACGTGCTGCTGCGCCGAGCAGCGGCAGTGATGACGACGTGGAGGTTGCGAGTCAAGACATGGCGCAGTTGGATCTAGGGGAGAGGATGAAGAAGGATAGGACAGATAAGCCATTCGGATATGGCAGCTTGCATGCTCAGACGGCGAGATGGGTGGCGTCAGAGATCTTGCCTTCGGTGGAATGGTATAACAAAGGGACGATATGCAAAGGGGTTGGAACGAGCTTCAGCTAAGAAAACTGGATATATCGAACAACGCAACCTGGAACCTGAACAGAAAGCTTCAAACACACACAAAATCAGTCTGCCTCCAACTCCGTGCCAATAACAAGCGCCATGTGAAAGATGATCCAAAACAATTTTTCATGTCCCAGCCCTCACTCTGCCTTGCTAGCAGGAGCGATCGTCCACTGTCCCTCCCTCAAACTAGCAGGGCCACATTTCCACGAGCATCCTCTCCTCAAGAACGGAACAGCCCCCTCGTTCTCCTCATCCAAATCCGTCCAGGGGCGAGCCTTGACGACGTGACCTTCTTGGGTTTGCCTGCTCTCGACAAGGCAAACCTGCCACCACTCCAGCCACTGCGTTGTGGGTGCCACAAAGGGCTTCTTACACGCGGAACAAGTAAGTCCGCCAACTTCACGCTGGTCGGCAGCACGCTCGAGTAGGGCTTGCAAGTGAGGCAGCGAATCAGGGATGTAGTCGGGCAGGTCGCCGAGGTCGGAGCTCTTGTAAGCACTTCGTAGTGCCAACTCCATCAGACTAGGAACGCGACTTCCCTTTGCACCCGGAACGCTTCTCCCAGCGGACTTTGAGTGGTAGGGTGCCGATGACGGTGGGGAGATGAGGGATGTGCTGTCTCCAGTGTCGTCCATCCGCTCCGTCTGCACGATCACTCCCTCCGGGTCAAGGCGGAACTCAGAGTGCGAGAAGCCCGAGCTATCGAGATAGTGGACTGGTGATCGCACGATAAACCTGCCCGCAACACCGTCAAAGCCGGGTCTCCATGCCTCGGTCAGTTCCGACCCCCCAGAAGCGTTGCTCTCAAGACTTTCCAAGTCAGCCAGCGCAGGCCGCTCAGCCGCCTGGAAGAAGTGGTTGCCCTGTAGAAGCAACTCTTCCAAGGCGGAGGGAGCTGCCATGAGATCCAGAAGCTCGGCCGGGAGGTATCTAAGCAAATTCTGGGCGAGGTTCAGGGTGCGAAGACTTCGCATCTTGCCAATCGCAGGGGGCAGCTCCCGTAGTCGGCATCCACGAAGCGAAAGCACTGTCAGGTGCTCCAGGTCGAATATGGCCCCCGGAAGCCGCTGCAGAGGGTTGCGGTACAGATACAGCTGCAAAGCGGGATCCTTCTGCTCAAACGGTACTCCTTCGGCAACAATGGGAATGCAGGAGAATTCGGACAGAGGGCGAATGGTAGCATCGGTAAGAGTCTTGAGTCCCATCATGCTGTTTACAGTCAGATCTACTGGGGTGCCTGCAGTTGGGTCGCACACTCACGATAGATCAATGTACTCGGTGCCAGAGTCCAAACATTGCTGTACCCTTTCCCGCGCTTCCAGTTCCTCGGCCGAGATGACGTTGCGCCGCCGAGCCATTACCCGGTCGAGCTGAGGTAGCTTCGACTGCGTCGGCAGATCGGGCATCATCACGCTCTCGTCGCCATCTGTGCTGTCGCTGCCCATCCAGACACCACTGTCCAGGTCGCGCTTCAAGGTTCGCTTGCCCCTCAGCGCTGGCCGCGGCTCCCCGGTTGCAGAATCGGAAGAGGCAGGCTGCTGGTGGAACCAAGAGCCTACATACTTCTTCTTCTTTCGCCGTCCCTCGACATAGTTGTCCAGACCTGGGTCGTCATCGCTGGAAAATACGGCAGGATCACTAGAGTTGGACCATGATGGCGGCGCGACAGAGTGGCTTTTAAAGTTGTACCTCCGCTTTCTCGGATTATTGCTAAAACTTTGGGTCTGGGCGTTCCATGAGATGGACGGCAACAAGCTGGGAAGACTGGGTTCGTCGGCCATGGCGAAGATTGAAAAGAAGATGTAAGAGAAACGAGTCTGAAATGTGTGCGAGGTCCAGCCGGCACCAAGAGATTGGGAAGCTCCCGTCCGAGGCCCGCCACCACGACCCTCGCCCGCGGGTGGGACAGCGCGTGTCGTGACGCAGGTGGGGGTTCGAACGCGTTCGGCCAGGGTCAAGTCCCACAGGGGTATTCCGCTCACACGATCTCCGAAGATAGCTCCGAACACCCTTGCACTGAGTTCCAGGAGCTGTCAAAGTGCAAGCTGGAAAGACCTCGGAGTTATCAACTTATTCAGTCTCTCGAAAAGCCATGAAAAAAGGTCATTGTTTACGTCTTGACGCGACCAACAGTTGCCTACTGGCCCTCCCGAAACTTAGAAGCCCTTGCCCAAAAGCGGCCTAGCCTTCTTTCCTTCCCCGGGAGTCGTGACACCCTGAACCCCACCCATGCACAGGCCAATCGATAGCCGTTATCTTCAGCCTTCAGGGTCTCCGCAGCGGTAACACGCGGGGCATCAGATGCACGAAATCCAGGAACCAAGATTAGCCCCTCGTCATACGATGACACTTTAGCACCAGCTGCACATGACACTCTCCCCCGTTGCGCATAGCTTTTCACTTTGGTCCGAAGGCTTCCTAGGTCGCATGGTGATCAAGTTTTATTCCTTGGTAACCGTCAGATTCCCCATTGACGTATGACCTGGTATCTCTATTGGACGAGTCCTCGTTCCGAAGAGCATAATATCTCATTGCGGGAGAAAGGTACAGAAGAGGCCTGCAAGTAACATGACTTCGTGAATGTGGAGGCACAGAACTCCGTGTTGAGTCAAGCTGCGCATGATGTAGGATCTGCGGATGAGAAAGGTGTCAATCCCGGTCCATCCATCTCAACCGGGGTATTGCCGCACATCATGACGCATTCACACTGACAACCCGAGGACATCTCTCAGTCCCAGTCGTCATCGTCGCTGTCGTGTCCTTTGGACTTTGACACATTTCCTTGTCGGATACCTTTGCCCATTGCCCTCTCCTCCTCTTCGTCTTCTGCTTGCCTCCGGCGCTTGGCCACGCGCATATCCGTCTCTGGTACAGCGCCAACCTCGACCAACAGGTTATCCAGCTGAAGCATGTTGATCTTGACGCCTCCCATCTGCACAAGTGTCACGACCTGCTTAGCAATGTCGCCATTCTTGTAGACCAAGATCGTCGGGCAGTTTCGTTCGGGGTAGTTCTCGATGGCCTTGTCCGCGCGCATTTCACAGAATTTGATCTCTCCGTATTCCTGCGCTGCCTGCTTCCAAAGCTCTGATAGCACTCGCGACTCGACGTTTGTGCCCAGTGATGACGTCAAATTGACAAAGACCGGGCCGTTGTTGGATGCTTCTGTGACCTCGCGCGAGTATTCGGGTTTTGAAATCGGGTAGACGGTGCCATGGAGGGCCTTCTTGGTAAGCTCGTTGAGCTCTTGCATTCTGCGCTGACGGTATTGTTCCAGGAATGCCTCATCTTCGTCATCCTCCAGCTCATCAAGCTCGTCGAGATCCTTGCCCTCAAGTCGATTCTCATGCGCTAACCTGCGACCTTCCGCGATGGCCTCTTCGATCATGGGAGTCGGGCTGGGAGGCTTCTCTGGGATGACGCCATGTTTCCGGAGAATGTCGTTCCTGGCAGCACGTGTCAGGAGTCGCCGAGTAGCTGTCGCGAGATAACATACCACTCGGTATCTGCATTGGGATCATCGATTGGGACTTGTATCCTCTGGTCCATCGGCGCTGCCATTGTGACGGTATTTTGTATGCGAGCAAGCGTAAGTGCAGTAAGGTACGTAGGTGAGAGTGTTTATGTGTCCAAGGCCAGAGGCTAAATGTTGGTGGATGCTACTGACACCTTAATGATATGGGCAGTGACTTCAGGCTGCAGGTTAATATCGCAGATGCCTAAGTACCCGACTGCCTGGAAAGAATGACATGGAACATGGAAGCGGCTCAAGGTGACCAGCGGCCAGGCCAGCGGTGACACCCCGCCCTCACCAAGCTGTTTGCGGGTGCACTTGCCTTAGGTAAGATGGCCGGGGCAGCAGGTTCGCAGCCAATCACAGGCGATAGTGAGGTGTAGGCGTCAAGTCCCGTGATCCAGCCCTCCTCGGCACACTGTCCTCCCCTAAAATTTTAATGTGGGTCCTCGGAGAGAGGATTTTTGGCGGACGGGTCCCCTCTCTGGCTCACAATTCCACCACCCCATCATCACCGTTCTTTTGCGAGTGCTACAATCTGCTCTCTCAACACCACCAGATTCCCGTCAAGCCCGACAGCACTCGCATCCGATAACCGATCAATCAATCCTCGATCAGATCAGTCAAGATGGTAAGGTCCTCCTGCTGCCATGGCATTTTATGCCTGGCATCACCCGTGTGATGTTGTCTTCTTCCACGACGAAACGAAACCCGAATAAACCGACCGCATTGGGAACACGCGAGTGGCGAAAAAAAAAAATATCATGGCAAGAGGAGGAAAAGATGGTTACGGCTGGGCTGTGGAGGAAGGACACGACGATTGCGCATGCGACATTTGATGAAGGAACCATCATGCTGATGGCTTCTCCCCCAGGTTCTCGCCGTTGATCTCCTCAACCCCTCCCCGGCCGCCGAGGCCCGCAAGCACAAGCTCAAGGTACGATACACCCACGATACCCTCACAACATCTTCACCTTACCTTACCTTACCCTACCCCTCCACACCACGAACATATGGTGACAGACATGATGATACTCACACATTGGACAGACCCTTGTGCCCGCGCCCCGCTCCTTCTTCATGGACGTCAAGTGCCCCGGTTGCTTCACCATCACCACCGTCTTCTCCCACGCCCAGACCGTCGTCATCTGCCAGGGATGCACCACCGTCCTCTGCCAGCCTACCGGTGGTAAGGCGAGACTCACTGAGGGCTGCTCTTTCCGCAGAAAGTAAACTGTTCGCCTCGACGGTTTTCTTTTAGCCCTTGGGTATTAACGACTTGGACGGTTCATCACTGGTGGGACATCTCGGATCTGCAAAAGCAAGCGACCTGGGCATGGGCGTATAGACAACCCTGGCACGGGCTCTTAGAGTCTGCTGTCTTCGAACAGAACATAATCAGACACCTTTGCGGATAGAAGATGGAGCTTCCAAAAAAATCTCTTGACCAAAAAACACAGGGGCGTTTGGGGTCTCCGGATATCCTTTGCATCACCAATCGACGCATCTTTTCCTCAGTTTTCTTCTCTTTCCTCGCGCGGCCGACAAAACAAGCAAACAAAAAGGCAACCAATCACTCACCACGCACACACTCCCTCATTCTCTGTCTCGTTCCGACGCCCGTCTCTTTTTGATGCGTTGCGTTTCTTCAGTCAGTACACGACAATGGGAGTTTTATGTCATCTCTCTGCATGGGGGGTGGACAGCTGGAAATGGCTTTCCGCATGAGCGTTTGGGTGGTCCACGGGATGACCTGGACGTGAGGACGTGGAACCGCTGGTTGATGATCGCTTCATACCCGGAGTGCAGTGAGTTGCGGAGGAATCAGCACTGCTTGCGAAATTCAATGGTTTCCACAAACGCCCCGGCCGGCCTCTTGATAATGTGTTTTTCTCGTGATCTTGTGGCGTGTCTTTGGATGTGGTGAAGTGACGTGCTCGCGTGTACCTTGACGGATCTGTGACGACCCCCACTGGCTGTCCACTTATTTTGAATGTTGAAGTTGCTAGTGAAGATGCATGGCCGTGTGAGGGCTGGCTCGTGTGTCTCGACCTTAAGATTTGTTTCACCTCACACCGGCCTCTCCGTGGCTCCCCAAATGGCTGGATCACCGAGTATATCTCAACTTTGCCTAAAACTGCTCTCCGCAGCCTAGTGCCAGTATCAGTGGCACACCACTAATTTTGAGAGCCTGATGCTGGGACTGATAAAGCCCAGGGATGCCTTGGCAGCTATCTCTCCATGGAACAGAACATCTGCCAAAGAAAACGTTGAAACTGTAAGGCCTCAAGAGGGTAGGTAAGGTTTGAGCCATGCTCTGAACAACGCTTTCGCTGTTGCACCGCTAGAGCTTCTCCTCACGGCCTGCATAGTGCCCTGTTTGTGTATTCAGTTGCCTCAATTAGACAATGGAGGCGCACATCAAGGCCGTTTCTAAGGATGATCGCCTATCAAATGCGTCACCTTGCTGCGATGGCATGCTAGATGACACGACCTTCATTACCACCGACGCTTGACCCACAAGGGCAAGAGAAAGTGAGAATAGAAGGATGCAACAATCGTAATGGGAAGCATTGTTCAAAATCTCATCATAATACAAAACATGGATGAGATAAAACTCCGCCTCCTTTGCCCTCTCGGCCGATTCTGAAGAGGCCGTGTCGCCCGTTGTCAAACGGACTCCCGTTCCTTGAGGCAAGAGGCGGCCCGTGGAGCAGCAGCAAACTTGAATAAGAGAAACCCGCCCCGACCAAGGAAGGGGGCAACGGGAATAATGGGAATGGAACGCAGGGGCGCCAATCATCCGCCGGTCAATGTCAGTTTCAGGGCACATGGTCCCCCACCAGCACAGCTAAAGTGTTTTTTAGTGATTTTAGTGGGCTCTGGCCGCGCGAGTCTCGCGAAAAAACACGCCCAGACGCGCTTTCTCTCGCCTAATCGCCCAGCTGCCGCGGATCGTCGGATGTCCCATGCGTTGTCCCTCCGTTTCTCTGCCACTCTGGGCTGCCCGTTTCTCGCAACCTTGGAAAACCGCCCGACCCAGCGGCCCAGGTCCTTCAGTATCCCCCACCACCACCCCTTCCTTCCCCCTTCTTCTCGTATCAACTTAATCTCCCATCATCTTCCCAACCACTTCTTTCTCCCCTCCTCCCCGCCCATCTCTCTTCTACGACATATCCTCTCTCGCTTCTGTACGTCATTTCTCGCTTGCGATCGTTTCTACGGTTACCACCTCCTACGCTTTTTCGGTCGACGAATTGAAACTCTCCACTCTACACCACCGAACTGCATCTCACGATACTTTTTTCTACGACGACCGGGAAGAAGTCAACGCTTGGACCACAGCCTCCACGACGGGCCACGCTTCTTCCTCAACGTCAATTTCGACCAGTCTTCTAAAGGCCGACTGTGTCAAATTCAGCTAGTTTCTCGACTTCCTCAATCTCATCACAACCATGTCGGCCCCGAGAACGAAACGTCTCTTCGCCGGCGCATCAAGCGACCCCTCCCAGCGCCAAATCACCTCCTTCTTCAGCGCCCGATCTGGCCCAGCTCCTCCCCCGGCCGGTCCTTCGCCCAACGTCCAAGAAACCATACCCTCGGACGTACAATCCAACCTCCTCTCCGTCGGCATGCGCGTCCGCAAGTCCGTGCCCGAGGGCTACAAGACGGGATCCTACAGCAGCTTCAAGCTGTGGACCGACGCCACGGACCGCCATACCCCCGTCGTCCGGTCAACCACCGCCACTTCTACCAACCGCCACCGCAGCGCCGCCTCTCAGCGTGAACTCCTGCCCTTCTGCGGCATCAACAAGGTCGGAGGCCTCTCCAGCCAGCCGGTCCACCACTCCAGCGACGAGGACGACTACGAACTTGACGACAGCAGCGTGCCTGGGCTGGACGATATGCCGGGCCTGTGCAGCTCCCAAGAGAGTGTGGAAAGCGTCGAGAGCACGGCCAGCGACGGACGGAGCAAGAAGCGCTTCTTCGCTCACGACGAGGAGAGCGACGAGCCGGTGCAGATGTGGGCGGATCGCGCGGCGTGGTTGGAGGGCGAGGTGAGCCCGCGGAGCCTGGCCCCGTCTGGGTGGGCCAACGCTCGTCCGCTGGCTGTCCCGAGGAAGAGCCGTCGTAGTTTGAAGACCAGGCTGGGGCAGGAGAACGTTGTCGTGGATGATTTCGAGGAAGCGGATTTCCTCGTTACGCCTGACACTGATATGAGCGATGCGTAAAGGAGGCTTCCTCCTTCTACGCGGATGTTCTGATGGAGATGGAGTTGTTTGTGCTATGATATTGTTTGAGTACCGAGATGGTACGGAGGCGGGCGCCTGGAGTTTTCTTTTAGGTCGCAGAGAATCACGGAGTGTGTTTCTGTTTCACTTGTACTCGGCAAGAGCTGCTTTGAGGACATTTGTTCAGTAGGGCGCGTGGAGGAACCGTGAGCAAGAGACGACAAATCTTGTTCGCGAGCGGTATGAATAGTCGAATTTGTATTACGCCTCTTCAGAGGCTAATGGTCTGCGCCATTGTGTTTTTATTGTATTGGTATCATAGGCTAGCACGTTACCCCTGAGCCCTCGCGAGCCAGCAAATTTGAGTCACCTTTTGATAGAAGTTCCCTCTAGAGCCCTTCTCTATCCGTTGTCCTCCTATCTTGCTCAAAGTTGATGTTTGAGTTTGCTTACATACCTGTAAAAGGATCTCTGAACTCAAGCAAATCGCGCTGCCCATAAAACTCACCGGCAACAGTCAGAATCATGTTAAGCGTAGCCCGCATGTTCATCCGCGCCCGCAGCTGGTCCGAAGCCTCACTATCGCCCTCACCGTCGTGGGCAGCCTCCTCCACGATGGGTTCTTCTGATGGTGCCTCGGATGGCGCATCCTCGACGGCCGCCGCAGTGTCTATCTGGGCGAGGAGTCGAGCGCGTGCTTCCTCGAGCGTTTCGGCCGGCGGCTGCTCGTCTTCCACAACCTCGCCTTCGTCTATCTCGCCGTCTTCGGAGACGTCCATTGGCTCCGACTTTTGGTCTTCGTCGATTTCTCCGTCCTCGACTTCGCCGTCGCCAACAGGGTCTTTGGGTATCGCAACATTCTCTTGATGCTTCAACCCTTCGGCCAGGACGCCGAACTTTCCATCCGACGTCTCCGACCCAGACGTCTCCCCGCTCCCCTCCCCATCCCTCTCATCAACCTCCATCTCCCCCAACGCCTCCTCATCATCAGAACTCTCATCAACAGCATCATTCACCCCCAAATCCATCCCCTCCCCCTCCAAAGCATCCCTCAACGCAGCCATATCCGCCAAGCTCTGCATCATCAGCACCGCCCGCCTCCCAAGATCCCTCACCCACCCGACCTCGACGTGGTTCATCTCCCCGCGCTCCGGTAACCGCGCAAGCAGAGCCCACAGCCACCGGCTCGTGCGCTCCCTCATCTCGCTCCCGCGCCGGAGGAACGCGCCGCCGCCCAGCAGCACGCGGAGGACGCGCAGCACGCCTTCTTTGTCCATGGAGGCGAGTTGTGCCGGGAGAGGGTCCGCGTCGCGGAGGCGGTTGGACCAGGTTTTGTAGGTTGCCGATTTGGGCGCGAAGGCGCCGACGCGGAAGTCGTGGGGGGAGCCTGGGTGCAGGGCGGCGACGGCGGAGGCGGGTGGCGTGGCGTGGAGGAGTCTGCGGAGGCGTTTGAAGCGGGTGAGGATGGCGGCGAAGTAGGCTTCGCGGACGGCGGACTCGGAGTCAGCGCCGGCGTCTGAGTATTGGTCTTCGGCGTCGTCGATACCTTCGTTGCCGGGCCACTCGCCTTCCTCTGCTTCGTCGTCGTCGTGGGTCGCGTGAGGTTTGCCCCAGTTGTCGGGTCGTGCTGTGTATGCGCCGTCGGCGTAGTATCCCCTAAAGTCGCCCTCGCCTGTGGTGTAGATGTCGCGATCACCTTCCTCCGCCTCGTAGGCATCGTCCACGTCGCCGTCATCGTACTGGAGCTCTTTCGGTAGTTGCGGGCCGATCGGGACCTTTGGTGCCACAAGGAGGTGCGGTATACCGTTTGCTTGTGTCCTAAAATACTCACCATATCAGCATCAACCCGCGCTACTTCAAAGACCAGTTCAGCACATGGGAAAGAAGATAGCCTAGTGAAAAGGGGGCATTTCTTACCTCACTGACTTGAGATACGCCATGGCATCTCCATCATCCTCAAAATCCAGCTCCGGATCCACCGGTACCGTCGTCGAGCCCGTGGCAGATGAGAAGACGTATTTCTGTCCCCACGTCGGATCGATGTGAGCATTTTGGTGGTCGCGCGCCTTGTTGTTCTTGTTGCGTTTGGACGCGGGCTGCTGCGCGCCTTCGTTGCCCTCGGAGGCTTCGTAGCTGCGTTTCGAGGCCATGCTTGTGGGTATCTTGGAGTTTTCTGCCGCTGGGCCCAGGAGGTGGTCTGGGAAGGGCAAAGAAAAAGTTGGCGATTCTTGTGCAGTGCTGGCGTTTGCAAGAGGTTGACGGTCCCGGTCGCGAAATTTCCCCCTGGTTGGAGCTTCTGCCTCCCGGCGCTGATCCCCAACTTTTCAGTGGAGAAATGTCTTTATTTTGTGGGGCTTCGTCGCCGGGCTAAAGCCGCCCGACTAGCTTCGGGACAATGAAGCTTTTTGGTATGTCTTGAGAGCAACAATCACTATTGTATGCCATGTGTTGACAAGCACCAGATTCCAGGACATAGTATGCTAGCTCCGCTTATGCATTGACGGTAGACTAGATCTGAGCATCAATAAGAAATGGATTCTGAGGTCTGAAGAGCAATTATTCCTACTTGAATACATATTTTTAATTTCACGTCATTAAGTGACACACTCGAAAAACAATAACAAGTTGGACACCTGCTTGCGAGGGTGAAGTCAATTAAGATAGTCCGCTCATTACCGTGCCAATAGCTATCATGTTCTTGTAGTTTTGATTTCGAAAAGGCAAGAGAAACAAAAATAGAAGGGTTCAACAAAAGGGCGTATATCTAGAATTAAAGCGAACAACCGCTCCTTTCAAGACCACCGTTGTCTGGGTCTATGGCATGCGACTCCCACCATATGTTATCCAAGCAGGTGTCATAACACACGTAAATTATCAGAGTTGAGGTAGTCAGTCTTGATTTCTCATGAGGTAGCCTGAATAATACCACACGCATATGAAATCGACGCTCAGCTTTAGGTTTCCCATTCAACCACACGGGTATCAACTGCCTCGCTCCTTCCCATCGCAACAGCTCTCCTTCCCTGGCCTGAAGTATCTACCTAACGTACTTAAGGGGTCTCCTCACCATTTCTGTCACCAGCACAGCAGCACCCGTCTAGGTCGGCGAGGTCAGGCCAAGCTGTGTGCGAGGTGGTCGAGTGGGTAAATAAAGGAATACTCCAATGAAGCTAGAGTCTGGGTTTACTGAGGGGCGCGCTGTTCGATTCCGGGCAGGGGAGCGAGTTATAACGTCAGTATTGCCTTTCCCTTTCTATCATTTTTGCAGAGTTTAAGCTTCTGTTCGTGAACTATTCCGTGTACTTAGGCACTGAGAGTGAGAGCAGTGGTGAGCCAGAGGAGGCTTCTTTTACTCACTTATTCGTCTATCCTCTCTGGAGGATCTAAGGCGGTCTTTCATGGTATAAGGTACAGTATGGTCTCAGCTTAGTTATCAAAGTGTCTTCATTCATCATAGAATTATTAGAACATCAGTAGCCTTGATCTCGCACAGTGGCATGCAGGTAACGCAACCCGTTATAGCTAGGCAGTCCGCGAACATGATAAGCTATGTAGGAAGACATACTTTGTGATTTGAGGGAGAGGGGTTCGCCTTTATTGGCTAGAGCGGTCTGGTCTAGCGAAATATCGGCGATGGGTATAGGCATAGACACTACCGAAGGTGCACGTCTCGTGGGATCTGATCGTATGAACTATGACTAGTTTTTCTTGAGAAAGGTGTTGCAGTCTCTACCTTCTAGAAGCCAGTCAAGTCCATACGGCTAGTTTGGATGTTTGATGCGTATCAGTGCTACTTTACTGACTGCATCAGTCAAAAGTGAGGACGCAAAGAAGTTGAACCGCCAAAGGGGCTATTCGGAGCATCCACCCGGAGATGTATTGATTCACAATATCTATTGCAATAAGGTAGCGGTCGTCAGGTTGACAGACCCGTGCATCGCTGATACAATCCTCTCATGAGCCTTGAATGTGAGCCAATGATACTCTAGCAATTCCGTTGCGTCGGTTCCCATGAGTTAAGCAAGCCGTAGGCTTATTGAATCCATGTTCAGGACGAGCTTTTGATATCCCTGTATGTTCACACTTGCTTTGCGTTTTTTCAAGTAAATTCATCATATAATATACTCCCGAAGCTTACGAGGAAGATTTTGAAGTCGAAAACCTTCCGTTCTCGCATTCTCGCTGGCCGAGTCCCCCTCTCGGCACCTCAACAACCATTGAGTTCCAATGGAACCCCGACACAAAGGTTCTCGATTGGTTCGATTTGACCATAGAGAAGACAGTGCAGATCTCCTTCGAGCTGCAGCAACGAGCTCGGATCCACGCTGATTATCTATCGGTGTGGATTCGTGTGACCATATGCCATAGCTTGGCTTCATGGACAGCCTATGTGATTCTCGGTGTTGCGAGGTATCTCAGGCCGCTCAGTGTTCAAGCAGCCCTCAAAGGTGAGGTTCCGCGAGAGAGGCCGGATAGGTCCAGGTCAACAGGACGGGTCACCACTGCGGACGTTTTCTCCCAGCCAGCGACGAATTCATTGTGTTCTTCGTAATAAGCTTCTTGTAAGTCAGCAGTGAGATGATCTACAGACTGCCAGGCCCCTTTCTTATTACCGCGACCCTCACCAAGAAATCTCCTTAGGGGCAGCATACCTTGGTGACCTGGAGAAACTATCAAGTAGCCTTACTTCTATTCCTACATTTGTAAATAAGCATGACTATCTTGCTCTGGAAAGTTTGGTCCAAGTCCTTTCTAAGCTTCGCTGCTAAAGGTTTGAGTTGACTTGAATGTATGTAAATCAAACCGGCAGCCCGCTCTGTCACTCCCAACCAGTCGTTGGAGGAGCTAGTGGACCCCTGTCCAAGCTCCAGATTCAGTCTCCACTTCAGTCCATGGACTCCAATCTACCTTGCATTAGATCCCCCGAACTTCACAATCGCATCCCTCCCAGGCACACACACCACCAGTTGCGACAATGGCGACAACAGTACCAGATCAACCGCCCCCTCCGCCCGACAATGAACCAGTCTACGGCGGCTATACGCGATTCGAAATCGAGCTCGAGGTATGCATTTACACGCTTCCTTCATCTCATCCCCCGTCGCAGGAATAGAAAGAGAATCGCACGACGATGAGCAAGTCTTACTAACCTCCTCGCGCGCGCGCAGTTCGTCCAATCACTCGCGAATCCCCTCTACCTAAACCACCTCGCGACCCAGAAACTCCTCACCCGCCCCGACTTCGTCGCCTACCTCGCCTACCTGCAGTACTGGACCCGCCCGCCGTACCTAAAGTACCTCATGTACCCCGGCCCGACGCTCAAGCACCTCGAGCTCCTGCAGCAGGAGCAGTTCCGGCAGGACGTCATCAGTCCCGATCTCGTGCAGAGGCTGATGGACGACGGGATGCGGGCTGCGGTCGACTGGCACCGGAGCGATGCGTGAGGCTTTGGACGAAATGCGCCTTCAGAGTTTGGGAGTGTCACATGGGCACGCCATTGGTAATCACGCGATTGGTTCCTGTTCTTTTCATGGATTGGGACGACAAGCCTTGGGTGTCTGCGAGATTTGCCGCGAGCATACGGCTAGCATCAGAGACCATGGGATCGAGGAGCCAAGGACCGTTCGCGATATGAGGCGAGCTGAGGCGGGGAGACGCGCGCGGGCCTGAAGCAGCATGACAGCAGACATATCACGAATTTAATGACCAAGATAGGGCAGGGTCATAGGGAAGCGTTAGTCATATGATCAAGCAAGTCGTAGACAAAGACTCGCTTTGCGGAAGCGATCCACTAGGGAAAGCAGCCTCTGAACAAGTTTCCAAAACATAGAAACGCAGCTGCAGCGCGTTGCGTATAGCAGGACCAAACAAGAACAAATCCACACATCGTCCCCAACGCCTCGCAATGCCCAGTGAAAAATCCCAAAGCCTCCCTCTCGTCCAGCATCAGTTTTCTCTCCATCTGTTTCCGCACGACATGCACTGCAAACACACACAGTCAGCAGTCCGCCCTATCACTAAGGGCCATCGACAACAGCATACCTTGTAGAACGTAGTCATAGGCTCATCAGCACTGCGAATCTGGACCTGGAAGAAGGCGGCCTCCTCGCCGTTGCAGCCGTCCTTGGGGCACTGTGCGCGCGCCTTGTCGGCATTGTCCCACTCGCCCGGCCCGCCAAAGACGTCCTCGCGCTCCTTGCGCTCAAAGTCGCGGCGGGAGTAGATCGGTTCGGTGATGGCGTGCTCAAAGGGGCAGGTTCGGCACTCGAGGCGGTTGCGCACGCCGGCGTAGGCGGAGACGGTGAGGATGTTGGCGCAGTTGGGGCAGACTGGGTTTTTGTTGTCTTGTTAGCGAAAAGCGCTTGATAGAAAGAGGAGGAGGGGTGGGGGCATGGGAGCTTTGGAGTCTTACAGAGCAACATCTTGGCGGTATGTGTGGTTTGCGATTAGGCAGCGGTCGTTTGTGCGAGCGATTGAATGGTCACGGAGGTTTGGTTTGCTGCTTGGTGATGTGCTCAGCTCACCGCGAAATCGCTGCTCGGTGTGATTGTCCTGGAAAATTCAGCGGGCCTCGAATGTGACGGTGGGGGACGAAGCCGCCATTCACCAGCCGGGGAACAGTCACCAGCGACCAGCGTCATGTAGGGGGGTTGAAAAACGGTACAGGAGTCCATCCCGCCGGAACCCGGCCGCAATAATGTTCCGTGCCCCTCCAAGAGGCACCCGTTCTCACCCCGCCTTACCCGTCCCGTCCGTCCACCTGAAGTGCAAATAGCGGGGTTGGCGGACTGTTTCCAGGATTGATGGCCCTTTGTTCGTTGTAAGCGCTGCAACAAGCTGCTGCTGAGGTTTACCTACCTTACTGGGCTACCTAGCAAGTAACTGGACGTATTCGGAGGGACAAGAAGTGACTTAGGCGCCTCTCACGGTACCCAAGGTGCTAAATTAGGCCCTCCTCTTCTGGATCAGGGGTTTGGCGATCACTGCCACCTCCTTGACACCACAAACCTGGAAACTGCCGCGTAGCCTCTCAGCCCCACGAGCCTTTACATAGGTACTGTGTAGAAAGGAAGTTTGGGTACCTACGTAGCTGCATCTCACCTCATCTGAAAGCCAAACGGAGCCCAAAGTTCAAGTGACGACTCGCAACATCTCCCTGAACCCAGATCTACCTCACAGCGCGATCGGACGTTGCGCGACTCACCTTCTTCCTCTTTCATCTACTGTGCAGTATTCTTCTCCCGCAACCTCATACATTCACCGCCCTGGACGAGCCCTTCGTACCTGGCCTATCGCCCCTCACCTTTCCCCCCCACGATAACGCACCTGGAGAAAAGAACGACCACCAGGGCACCACTACATACTTTTTACCCCTCACCGTCCTTTCTACCTCAACTCCTTCCCGCCGTGACCTCCGATCCACGAACCCCACCAAAAGCGACGTCTCCCCGACCCAGCACGGAAGGCCAATTCGAAACACCACCTTCCTTACCCAGCACAGCACAGCACGGCAACAGCAAACCCTCGTCATTTCCCCTTCGTCCCCGAGAACGCCTCCATCCCCACGATAGCCTCGTCGTGAACAAAACCGCACACCCACACCCACACACATACACAACTCCACAACCATGGCAGGGGATCACGAGGAGCACGAGGTTCGTTCGCCCACTTCTCCGCCACACCGAAGCATTTCCCTCGTAAGAAATGTAAAGTAAAGAGCTGACACGATACCTGCAGGGCGCCTCCGTCAAGGAACTCCTCATCGAGGCCGCGCGGCGCGACAACACTGAACTCTTCAACGACGTCATCGCCGGCATCAAAGACGAGAATGAGCTCTCCCGCATCCTGAACGAGACCACCACCGTCATGGGAAACCACCTCTACCACGAAGCTGCCTCCCGAGGGAACTGTATGTCTTGCCATCACGCACTTCATCTCGACACTCGAAACTTCCCTCAACACCGCCGACTTTCTTCCTCTCTCACACCATCCCCCTCATAACTAGTTAAAGGCAGAATGCTAATTCTAATACCCTCCCACAGACGACATAATCGACCTCCTCCTCGACCAACCAAACTTTGAATGCGACCCCATCAACCGCCAAGAAGGCGACACACCCCTCCACAGCGCCATCCGCTGGATCAACAACGAATCCCAAGCCAACCGCGAATTCGGCAATGCCCTCGTCGACATGATGCTCGAAGCCGGCTCCAGCCCACGCATCAAGAACAAGGGCGGCCTCACCCCCCTCCAGCTCGTCGACCCCCGCAACCCGGCCCTCCGCGAACTCATCCAGAAGCACGAGTACGCCTCGCTCAACGCGGGCGACTTCATCAACGTGGACTCTTCGTCCGCGGGCAAGAAGAGCAAGGGCGGTGCGAGTGGTGCGCCGCCGGCGTCGGCGCCCCCTGGTGCGCCTCCTGCGATTCCTAATTCTGCTGCGCCTCCTGTGCCTGCGGGGTACGCCCACGACGAGGAGAGTGACGATGATGCCGAGTTTAGTGGTAGTGATGACGAGGAGAGGGCCGAGTGGGATCGGAGACGGAGGGAGCGTGCCGCGCGCAAGGGCTGAAGTCTTATGGTTGTAAGGGCGTTTTGATGACCTCACGGTGAAAGGCAGAGAAGAGGGAGGACTTTGCAGATTTCGAGCACAAGTTGGTTGTCCTTTTTTTCGCCGGTACATCTGTTCCATGTCAACCCCTCGCCTCTTCCCAACAACCCCTTCGCATTAGATGGCGGGGGGTAAGAAGAGGCGAGGGTCAAGACACGTACAAAAACAATACGGCAGTACGGAGTATGGAGAGAGAGACGAGAAGGAAAGAGGCGATGTAGGAAGGAAAGAGAAAGAAAAGAATTTCACAACTGTTAGACTTTTTTTCCAGTGTCACGATTCATGGGTCAAGGTGTTTTTTTTTGGGGGGGGCTTTCATCTCACGAGAAAGACAGAAAACAGAAAACACGTCACAAGTACCATGGGGTGGAGAGGTGGAACGAGATGGGGATAGACAAACAGAGTCAAGAACATTAAGCCGAGTTTTTTTCGAGGTACATTATTGCAATCCAAATTTCCCAGTAGTTGTCAAGTCAAGGTGTTCCCGTTCAGGCGTAGAGCATGATGGATTTATGCCTACTTTTGATCTATCTAAGCAAAAAGTCCTTCTGAGCTGAGAGCATACCTGATAACGATATATGCACAAACTACCCCGACTCCGAGGCGGCGCATCTCGTCTCCGTCGGTTCCCTTCCGAAAGGTTAAAACTCTCCGCTTGTCGCACACAACTACCGGTGACTGAGCTTGTAAGTAAGCTTCGGTAAACGTTTGTTTCCTCAATGATTAGAAACCTGGTTACGATCTTGTAGTCCTCATTCGGAATGCATAGGTTGACGGCTGCTCCTCATGGTCACCCAATTCATGAAAAGCACAGTCTCTAAAGAGGATGAAGTGTGTTGTAATTATCATGGGTATAAGTCTTCTAGGTACTCGAAAGGAAGGTTGTGGTTGTAGTGTCTTCTGGCTCACACTGTTGAAGCCTCTGTATCATCGTCTTGCGCCATGCGTCTATCGTCCATGCCTCGTACAATCATTCCAGGGTATCCCAATGCCAAAAAAGCCCCAAGCTTGCAAAGAAGCACGGCAGATTGCGTGGGTCCAGCCCCGTCGTGCTTATTCCAGAGAAAGCAAAAAAACAAAGCAAACAACCCCAAGGCATCTACCAACCCAATAGCATGGCAGCGGTTGTAGCCGCCGCACAGATGGCCCACAGAGACGACGAAGCCAGGCCTGGAGCAGCGTTCTTTTCGCTCTCAGACTCTATGTAGGATTGATTCTTAACCAGGTCCAGGTTCTTCTGGCTCAGGAACCCGGCGCTCGCGAGCTCGAACAGCTGCGGCCCCATGGTCCGGAGAATGTTAGTGCTCCTTCCAGCGGGGCAGAAGACAACCTCCCAGCCGCCGCCTGATGGGATGATGAAGGTCGATGTTTGGTCGTCAAAGGCGAAGCTGTATGCGTCGGGGCACAGGGCCTTGGCGTGTCTGGAGTACAAACCTGGCTTGCACTTATTGGGGTCATGCCATTTGCCTATACAGCAGTCGTGATCCGAGTTCGTGGCCGCGCATTGGCTCTTGCACGGGCTGAAGGTCGGACGCTGAATATTGTCATCGGGATAGGGATAGACACCGTCGCCGGGCTTGTCTGGCGGGTTGGAAAGCAGTGGCCATGGGCACCAGTCCTTGGAACTCTCGTTGGACTCAGTCGGTTCCCAAGGAACAGGGTATGTGCTGTTGGTGTAGACGGTGCCGCTTGCCGCGCGTTGTGACAGGAAGCCTGTCGTTGCGATGCAGGCACAGTTGGTCAGATTTGGCGGGATATAAGTGGTGTTCTCGGCGGGGATGTAGTTGATGCCCACAGGGATGTTGTAGCCATCGACCAGGGAGATATCGTAAAACGTTTGGCGTCCAGAGACACCGCCGGCCAAGTTGAACTCGGCGAGAGTTGCGGGAACAGCACCCTAGGTTGATTAGCCATCGTCTGTCGCGTTCGAGAGGGCGAGACTTACGCTGAATTCACAGTCAAGCTTTCCAAAGCAATCACCCGTCTCGCAGCCTGCCGACTCTCCATTGACGGTACAATTGGTTCTCCCCCAAGCGCGGCCTTGCCAAGTTGGCCCAACCCACATGTCTCGACTGTCACCCGAGGTAAGCTCGAAACCACCGATTCCAGGACCGACGCCATGCTGCGTTGTGATGCCGGGCCAGATCGTGTCAGGACATGAGTTGGTGACCTTCAAGGGGATTCTCCCATTCCAGTCCTCGGGTGGGCCTCGTCTGGCGGGGTTGTACCGCTTGTTCAGTTGAAGGTAGTCGGTCTTGTAGTTGGGGTGATAGCTTGGGAACACGATTGCGTTGGCTGCTGGTAGCTGCGAGGATATGGCCAGCGCGAAGAAGAGGCTCTGGCTTGTCCTCGAAGGTCGCTTGTCGCCTCTTCTCGAAGACGACGAAGGTCTCATGGTTTCGTAGGCCGGCCTTCTCTGACAAGTCTTTGGTATAGCCCAAGAGAAATAGCAAAACCGAGAGTGATGACAAGTCGTGTAATTCGTCGACTTAAAAGGGTCCAATGTAATTTTACGCTGGGATGCTGTGACAATTCATGATTCAGAAGGATCCAAGCTTCCGCGGTACTCGAACGACGATCTGGAGGTAGATATAATGACCGCCAGCACCCAACGATGTTGAGCAATCAGACGCCCACCAATAGACTGCGACGGACCTGCGCCGAGTGACGTACGGGAGCGTCGACGTGAGAGCGAATGAGCAAAAGCAAGGGGCGGCGGGATATGCCCAGAGGTGAGATCGGCCTGGCTGATCCAGGGGCCAATTCCTGATTATCCCTGCACGCGCGATGTAGCGTCAGAGTTCGACCAGGTGGGAGACGCAGGTTGGTTGGACGGGCACGGAAGGGTGGAACAGGAACTGGGTTCGTAGGGCAGGGAAAGGAAAAGTAGGTTATTTTCTTTCGCGCTTAATAGACAAGCGTTATCTGGCACTAATGATGCAGAAAGGGACCGTCGTCAAGTTTTGTAGGAGGGTACGACGTAGAGGTTTTCGTGGCATACGATAGCCTCGAGTGACCCGAGGTTGATGAGATGTCAAAGTTCAAGAAGAGAGAAGAACACACCATCGCATAATGACATTACCTCCTGAACTACAGTACTTTACTTGCTGTAATCACCGCATACTTACCTTACCAACTGAGGGGGCATTGGCCCGTCCCATTTACCTGCTGCCACTGTCGGTTGTCGAAAGGTGCAAGATGCAGGGCCCGACCTTGGGTCGAACTTCCCAGCGGTTCATGTTCAGACGATGACGCAGGAGCAACTGGCTGCCCGGTTTCCCGCTGGCACTGACCAGGGTTGATCTGGTCTACTTCGGCTCGGTAATGACCAGGGCCTTCCTTGCTTGGCTCTTGCTCCCCCGCGCCGTTGACCAACTGGGCCAGTGGACGGAGCCTTCTCCAGTCTCCACACATTGAAGTTGCTGTGGCTGAGTCAGAGCATGTTATGACCGGTCAGCCTCTCAAGTAGTCTCTCGCTGTTCTCCCCTCAAAAATACATCAGGTCAGTCGCTGTCTTATCTTTCGGCATAGCCCCCACAACGTTGCTCTTAGCCATCATGAACTTGGTCATGAACCTTCGTCAAAATAGAGGACTTGGTCCCTCACAAGTAAGGATACAGGATTGGGGTGTGTTTTGATCCCGGAAACCGCTAGCCGGCATCCATGATCCTCCACTCCACGTGGCGCTCCCAGCTCGCAAAACACAATTCTTGGCAAGTCTTGTTCTGGTCGGCCAAACACAATTTGCTTAAGAGCTGGTTAGATATATACCTACCTATAGCAAGTTCCCATGTATTCCGCAATTACAGCCAAAAAAATGCAGAAGCTCAGATCCCTTCCCCCTTACGGAAGACCTTCAAAATCCAATAACTAAACCGGCTCAGGTCCAACGGTGTGTGAGTGTGAACCTTAGGGTCTGGGCAGTTGGAATGAAGGGTGATGGCTTCATCAGGCTTGGATACGACCTTTCCCCGGACTTGGGTGGATCTCCCTACAACCCCGTCAGGAAACTGTAGTCTTTTGAAAAAAATCTTGATTTCTCCCAAGCGGGGAGTGTCGTGCGTCTACAACACTTGACAATAGGCCATAATCCTTCCGCGTCATAAAAACCTCCAAAATCCAATCCTCGTCTTCCAGTCATCTGTTCTGGGAGGTCTCTTCGTGATATGTACTCTCGGCCATTATCAGCCTCGGGGCTGTCCTTCTGGGCCCCATCACCTTTTCGAGGTATCATCCGAGTGTATGGAAACGAAATGCCCAATGCAAGCAAGCAAACATTATCAGTCTCTCGCTCTCCCCCCTCTCCCCCTCTCTCTCCCCTCTTTCTTCCGACACCGTCTTTACCTGAAGCGCGCTCTGCAGCGGCCCATGACCTCGCCTTGGCACACCAGCTCTGCGCTGAATTCGGATCCGTCGAGCGTCAGGTAAATGTCAAAGTAGACACGGTAAAATGTGCCCTGTGGTGTGTCCATTCTCTCAAAGTCCTTCTCTAGGTTCTTCCGCGACAGGTCCGAAGTCAGGGTGACAACTTCCTTGATGCCTGTGTCCGAGATTAGCAATGGTCAATTGTGAAAATCCATTATTGAACTTACGAGGATCCTTAGTATACTCAGGGCAAACATCATCATCGCAGGCGTACAGAATGTCCTCGTACATGAGCGTCGCACCTGGTGCAACTTGACGGAAGAACGAGACCTTGACAGGCTCGCCAATCTTGACCTTTTGACCCTTTTGCACAAAGATTTGACGGGTGAACTTGCAGCGGTCCTTGCCATCGAGGGATGGCACACGGTAGGCCTCGGGATGGTATCCTTCCTTAAAGGGCTGCAAGGTGGCCATGAGGTAGTGACGACGGGCAACACGGTGTGTGACGACGCGCTCGGTGATGCCGGCAGTAACAGCACCCTTGACGATAGCGGCCACGGAGTCCATGGGACGGACGACCTTGGACTGGAACTGGGGAGGAACGTGGAGCTTGATCTGCTGGAAGAGGTACTCGGAGGCACCGAATCCACCAACAACGAGAATGTTTTGCAACGTCCGGTTCTGGGCCTGGATGGCAATGATCTGGTTTCTGACGAGTTCGAGAATGCGGTTAACAACGGGCTCGAAGCACTGCAGAATCTCCTCGTTGGTGAACGTCATGTAGCCCTCCTCGATGCCGGCCTCGGGGAACTCGGCCTCGATACCAACGTCGACAGCCCACTTCTGGCCGTTGTTGCGGAAATCGGCCTTGATACGGTTCTCAAAGTCCATGATGCACTTGGCGTACACGCGGCCGGCCGTCTTGGATCCGTCGGGCAGCTTCATCTTGCGAATCTTGGTGCGGAGGATGTTGCTGAAGTTGCGATTCAGCGCTGTTGAACCGCAAGAATCACCAGATCCTGCCGTGCACTCGGCAACGGTGAAGGGGTTCTCCTCCTCGACTTCGTACGCGATCAAATCGACAGTACCACCGCCACAATCGACAATCAGCACGGCGTCGTGGACCTTGAGGTTCAAGAGTCCCGTCTTGGAACAGAAAATAGCAGCAGCTTCGGGCTCGGAAACTAGCGTCAGCCGGTTGTCGTTTTCGTCTCTCAGGAAACCGGCCTGGATAGCAGCAGCTCTGGTGGCGGCCTTTCCTGCATCGTTCCAAATGGCAGGGACGGTGAGATAGTAACGAATGTTCCGCTCCTCACGGTTGAATACTTCACCGAGAGTCTTTTGCAGAGCCGAGCGCATAGCCTGGCGGAGCTTGAAAAGATAGTCGGCCGCAACATCGATTTCGGACTTTCCAGGAGGCAGAGGAGGCAAGTTGATGGGGTCGATATATGTGTTGCCGGACAGCATGAGCTGCAGCTTGAACCACTCGACCTTTTGCACGCCGGGCTTTGGGTATCCAGTAGGGGCGAGGGCGTCGGCGATGTCGGGACCCCAGCCAACAACCTTCTGGTACTGATCGTAGTAGAGAACCGTGGGGATCTAGAGAGACAAAAGAGCGTCAGCAAAGTACAAGAGCAAAACGCATCACGCTTTGTCTATGTCTGGGGACCCCTAAGTTCTTCCTACCTTTTGCTTCGTGTATGAACCAGCGCCAGGCCATTCTGTTATAATGTCTTCCTTGGCTTCGTTGTTTGTCGCAAAAGCAAACGCCACACCGGAGAAAGTCGTACCCTGTGGGTCATGTCAGCAACGCGGCATATGACAAACATTGTCTTGATCCCAAGAGTCCACGTACGAAATCGATACCGACAATCAGCTGAGCCTTACTCCTGCTGTTGCCTTCCACCTCGGCCGCGCTGCCGCCTCGCTGGTACTGTGCCATGGGCCCACCTTGAGGAGGACCCGGGGGAGGATAGCCACCGCCGCCGCCGCCGCCGCCGTACTGAGGAGGACCGCCCATGGGGTGTCCCTGACCGCCGATGGGAGGAAGCTGAGGGGGGTAACCGGCGACGGGAGCACCAGTGTTGATGGGAGGAGGACCGCCAACCATCTGCGAAGGCGGGGTGCGAGCCGGACCTTGACCCGTCATGGGGCTGGTGCGACCCATGGGAGGAGGACCGCCTTGAGGAAAGTTGGCCGAGTAGCTCGGAGGCCGGTTACCGGCGCCTGGGTGTTGATTCATGGGAGCGATTGAAGCGGAAGAGGTCGAGGCAATGGAGCCTGGGCGGACGGGAATCTGTTGCGGTATTTGAGGGGCACCGGAGGGGTGACCACCCTGAGGAGGAGGGGTCGGGCTTGGGGTTTGGTTCGGATCGGGTGTCTGGATACTAGCAGTTGACTTGCGTTTGCCGAAACCAAAGCCTTTCAGGCGGGAGTTGGAAAAGCTCATATGGGATTACTGAGTCGGGGAGGAGAAGAGGGAGAAAAGCGAGGGCCCAAGGTGGGCAGGACCAGCAGAGGGTATATCGATTTGGGTTGCAGGGCGTCGGCAGCCGTGCGGGTGCGGGTGCGTGGTGCGGTGCAGCAGAGCAGAGCAGAGCAGAGCAGCAGAGAGGAGCGGTGGTGGTGGTGGTAGTGGTGGTGGTGGTGGTGGTGCTCTTGGTCGTACTCGAGTAATAATCGGCGGGATGATGGATTGGATGGCCTGGGCTTAGACTTTTAGGACTTGTTGCTGCGGCTGCTGGGCTTGGGCTTGGACTTTTGGGCTGGGGTGTCGGGGTTGGGGGGAGTGAAGAGGAGGAGGGGGAGGGGGTGGGTGGTGATTTTTTGGTAGTAGGCAGTGGTGGTCCGTCCCGGTCAACTTTCAAGTCAGACGCAGGTCAAGTCACGGTTCTTAGGTCAGCAGAGAAAAAGTCAAGAACCCTTTTTAGGACTTGGCTAAGAACCTTTTTCTGCAGGTCTGGGAAAGGGACCAGAAATCCTAGGACTCTTTCTCTCTCACACACACACAGCTGCTGGGCCTGCTGGGTCTGCTGCTGCTGCTGCTTGCTGCAACGGGGCTCAGAGCTTGACAGGACGAGAACGAAGACGAAAGACGGGAAGGCGAAGGGGGAGAAAAAAAAAGAAGTGGGAAGGAGTGAGAAAATAGAATGCGGTGCTTGCTGGGAATGGGGGGGTGGAGGGGGTGGAGCGTGCAGCGTGGGCCGTCCTTCGTGGACCGTGGACCACCGTGGGCGCTTGAATGAATCCGCCGTTTCTGGGATGATGCGGGTTGAGGTGTGCCGTACCTACTCCGTACAGAGCGGTGCAACGGAAGGAGCAGCAGCAACAGTAAGGTAGGTATTCGTAATGTAGTATAGCAGAGGGCACACGGCAATGGGCAGAGAGAAAGAAAGCGAAGGGGATTGATTGTGAGAGAGCGTGTGGGAGAGTGCGGGACCAGGTGAAGAGAGACTGCGTATGAGTGAATGCGAGCAGATGTGAGAGGATTCAACAAGGTAAGGTAAGGTAAGTTCTGATGGACGACGGGGATGGTGAATTGGGTTGGTGGATTAAGATGGGAGCTCTTCTGTCTCTTTCTTTTGGCCAAGACGACGACAAGCAACAGGAGCAGGAGGACTTGCAATTGTGAGGCACCCGGGAAAGCAACAAAATGTACGGATACAGGTGAATGGATACTTACGGATAGGTACCTTTTCAGCCCTTCGCTCGCTTACTCTGCCTTGGTGAGAAAGGAAAGCTGTCTGGCGTAGATGAGACCTTGATGTAGCTCAGGTGCGGGACGGTAAGCATGCGTTGCTTGCTGACGGTGTATTGAGGAAGACGAAAACAAGGGTGCAAAGTGCTGCAGTGAAAGACGATGAGTTGAAAATGTCGAAGAAGGTGAGATTCGGAAGTCGGAAACGGTGACGATGAGCTGTGGATGAAGCAAGCAGGCAGGAAGGCGGGCTAGGCATGCAGAGGAGGGCGACGAGGGAAAGCGACCATGGGCGGTACGAGACGCTTCCTTCCTTCGTCGCTAGGTACCTAGGTAGAGACAACCTGGAGGAGAAAGAGGCTCACGCAAAGGTGGGCTGGGCGGCTGGACGCGGGGTCGGGTGTCCAGGTATGGAATCCGTAAGAGCAACACGAGCAGAAGGTAGCACACACTGGTGCACTAAGGTAAGGTAAGGTAAGGTAAACAAGATGAAGCCACCATGAGAGGGAGAGAAGCCATAGCCTGCTGCTGTTCGTTGTGCTAGGTATTCAGCTTCTCTCTGGTCAAGGAATCAAGACTGATAGGCCAACCTGTTGAGGAGTACATTGTTTTGGTCTTATTCAAGGGTACTCGAGTATGGTCTTGGATATCCTGCCTGCCCATCTATCCGTACGGATACAAAAAGCTAGCTGTTTCTTAGTCCTTCTGCTGGCCAAATTGAATTGTCTCGTCTCGTTTCGTTCTGTTTTACGGTCTCGCTTTGCTTCAAAGGACCACCCCGTTTGCCCTCGCCCTCGCCCTCGCCCTCACACTTTCCTTGGTCCCAGCCCATGTTCCAACGAGTGCTTGCTTGCTTGCTTGCTTGCTTGCTTGCTTGCTTGCTGCCCTGTGCCCCCCGTTTTGGCGCATCCAACATGGAAGGAAACCTTGAGGTGAGGTGCGAAAGGAAGTCCTGTGCGATGACTGTCAACTGTGTACCTGGAGTGGGGAACCCTTCCGACCACACATGTCACTCTCTGCTGCCATCAACTGCGAAAGTGACATCGACCGGGATCCTCAGCCAGACGGTGGTCCGGCGATGCTATTGCTAAGGTACCCACGAATACTCCCGCCAGCCAGCTGATGGCACTAAAACGAGCTGCGGGTGCGCTAGGTGGAGGAACCCCCCCTCGGGTCGCTTTCTGGGCAGTGTAAGGCTGAGAGGGCGCCCAATGGCCCCAAATGCTGCCTCTGGATTGGACTGCGCCGGTTCAGACTGGCTGCAGAGCACTGGAGCCCCATGTGTACTTCCTAAGAGCTCACCTCGCAAGTGTGCAAGGAACACACAAAGTACCGAGTTGGGCTCTGTGTGTACCTCCAACGTATCCATCCATGTACGACGAACATGTATTGCAGGACTTTCCCACCTCCAAGTGGTACAGAACACACACTACTTGCATCTCAGCACACAAAGCATCGTGCGATACCTGGCTGAATAGGATACCTTCCTTGGAGTGCTTGACTGGCCCAGCTTTCGTCTCGTCTGCGGCCAGATCAGATCACCGACGGGTTTCGTCCCGTCTTCCGTCGCCGTTGTCAACGTCTGGGACCCGGGCGGAGGAGGGGGCCGTAGCCATCTACACGAGGCCTCTCGAGACTGGTTTCTCGCTGGTGTCCGTGTCAGAGACTCAAAGAACCCCAAAACATTGGACGACGTCTGTCGGGGTTTTTTGTCTGCCCATCCCCACCCCCGTAGAATGACAAGACATGACAAGGTTGACGGCGAAGCTCCAGCTGGATATCAATGTCTCAACCCCGGGCGGATACTTGCTGTACCTTGATGATGAAGGACGCAAGCGATCACACTGAAACGGCCCGTGGGAAGACCTGGCATCAAGGACAGTCAGTCGACCGCAATCTTGGTGCCTGCAAAGGAATAAACAATGAATTACCTTAGCCCTGCTGTTCCCGTTAGAGGTGTCTGACAGCTGACACGCTCTGACGAGCCAGCGCCAGCTGTTAGGGCAGGGAACATGCTGATGTGACTTTCGTGGAGAAAACTGGGGACGGGATTCCCGATGCGTGGTTGCGAATCTGCTAGGCGTTGGGAAATGGGACAACTAAGACAGGGTATGGACTTAATCGTCGGTCTGCGACGATACCTCGCTGCGGGGAGTTGGGACCCAGAAATCCGGCAACATCTATTCATGTTTGGCTGAGTCCTTTTGCAGGAACTCCAGGGCTTCAGGTGTCAACCATCGGATGTCTGTGGCCAAAGTCAGTCAAGGACTTTATGGAAGCGTCATGGGGCACAGCTCGCCTTATCTGTATCTGTATAGGAACACGAGCACTATCAACGCCCAATGATCATAGTGCCATGGAACCTATGACGAGCAATGAGGGATTGTGTCTCTGGATACTGGCTCTTCGAACCCTGAGAATTATTGAGGGGCCTAGTAGAAACTAGAGAAGCAGACGAGCAAGGCGTCTCAGGGCCAGGATTCAATGGAAGGGATGAGTCTGACTGGACCTACATACCTACCTAGTGGTAGGACTTTTGACGTAGGACTTTGGGAATTGAGTGTACTCCGTACGGGTACTCCATACGCAGCACCAAGTACCTCGAGGTACATGATGTACCCTTGACGCCGGGGAGGCATCCGCACCTGCAGCTCGCCGTCTGTAAGACCTTGTCTGGCCGGTAGCTTTTCCTTCGGGCTGGGTCATGACAACTCGGGAATCGGAGGCATCAGTTAAGAGATCGAAAAGTGCTGCCATTTTCTTTGCCAGTCTACTTCCCTTTCCTTGGTGAATCTGGCCCAGAAGCGCTCGAAGGTAAGGTACGTCGGATCAATCGCGAACCCACGGCTCTTTCCTTTGTCCTGGTAATCGTATCTGGGGAGGAACGTGGGGGTGGGTGGTGGAACTGTAACTAGGGGAAGCCTTAAGGTAGCCTACGGAAACCTACCTCGTAGATAGGCAAGCATCTCGCGTTTCCCCTCTCTTTCCTGGTCCTTCTTTCTCTTGTGGCTAAGGTACCCCGCCAGGTCAAGGAAGCAAGAAGTAAGGTAGGTAGGCACGTACGGTAAGGTAAGAAGGGACCTTGGGTTCGTCAGCACTTGAGAAGCTTGGGTTCCTGCCAATTTCCCTCCCGCCTTGCCAAATGGCAGGAAGTAAGAACATCGAAAGGCACCTTCCGTTACTAAGATAAGATAGATAGTCATTGCCATCCAAAGTCTTCCCTTGCCCTCGCCCTCCTTGTCCCTTTACACAGTATGTTCCTCACGGAAGCGCTCAAGATGTATGGCTGCACAGTGAACTGGGCTTTCAGTTTCCAACGAGACATTCGTGTTCGAATTCTCTAGATACGTCAGCATTCCGCTTAGCGCTCGACCTTACAGAATATTGATGCAGATGCAAGAGGCCTCACCCCTTCTTCGCTCTCGCTGCCAAAGAAGCAAAAAGCCTTGCTCACGTCAATCTTTTCCCGTCTCGAGAGCACCAGCTGGGAGACCGACCGATGCCACAGCTGTACCTGCAATCCCATCCTCGTACGACTACCTGCGAGATACATCAAGACTTGAACCCGAGGACGCCATCTGCAGACAGTTGGGTGAGGGAGACCTCTCGTTCCGAGCCATGCCTCGTACCCTACTAACCCTACGCGAGATAATCTTGTTCCCACAATATCTCACTGAATGGAAACCAGCCGTCGCGAGGCGTAGCACAGCAGCCATGCTAAGCCCCGTGGTCGTGCAATAGGCCAGACAGGGAGCACCCCTACTTGCCGCCGTCCTCTGATCCAACTCAGCAAGCTCAGCCGCACAGCTATTCAGGTTTAGCAGCTTTTCCCAAGCCGGCGCCGAAGCTTCCCTTCTATCCAGTGCGCCAGTCTTACTTTTGCCAGTCTTCAAGCCCCCATCACTTGGTGCGTGAACTCTCAAGAGCACCCTCAAAGTTTGATGCCGTTGGAGCATACAATCCTTGGGTACCTACTCGGGGCCAGGGGATGGCGCCCATGGCCCTAGGCCCCCAGCCTCCCACTGATCTGATGGTTGGAAGGACTTTGCCAGGTTTGCTATTACGGCACACCGATACCCATCCCGGCACGCCGTCGCTCCGGTCGGGCTGTCAATGTCCCGGATCCTAGTCGCTGGCACCCTTCCGTTGCGTCGTGTTTGTTCGTGCTGTGGACAAATGTTACGAGGGTCCCACGCGTCCTGGACACCGCCAAACTCACCTCCGCCTTGCCCACTGCGACCTAAGCTTCTCGAATCCGCGTAATTCCAATGGAAGCACTGCCCCCCAGCCCCGTCCGTTCGGTGGGCCTACGTTCCTCGGAGCAGCTTGGAGGCTCCGGACTGGCTACGGCCAGGTCCGAGTAACTTCTACCAGGAACATGGAAGAATGTGGACTGCATCTGCCGCGTGGACAGTCCCCAGTATCGCTGTCGCCGTGACGCCGTGGGCCGGGATATGTCCACGTGTCCGGAAGGGCGCCGTAGGGGTCCTTCGGGGCTCCGGCCGTTGCCCCCGAACGCATTGGGCCCGCGTCCAATCGCTCCCTACCCGCTTCTGGTAATCTGGAGACCTGTCGATTGAAACCGAGCCGTTATGGCCGGCAGCATCCTGACATACCGGCGGCCGGGTATCGGTGCGACGAGACATACCTTACATCAGACATGGTTTGGTGAAATACGCACTTAACTTCGACGCCGATTCACGGCGATTTGCGTGCATCCCTTGAGGATCTTTCTTTCTTTCATTTCATCCAATGCAATGTGCGGTCTCCCATACTTGCCATTGAGCTGAGGGGTGGTGAAATTGCCCTACATGCTTTCAACCAGCTCTATGTAAGTGCGGGGGGCATTCGAGGGAGGCTTTGCTCGCAAGTCTGCGTGCCGCTTCTCTCCCTTCCTGTCCCTTTTCTAGGCTTTGATACGCGAGACAACACGCCGTCTTCTTACGTGCCAATCGAAAGGAATGTGCAGGTACGATCCAAGTACATAGTACAATAGTCAAGTATCCTTCGATCAGTTCATGGTGAACAGCTGAGTGTGGCTAGTGTCCGCCACCAACACTTCCTTTCTCATTTCAAGCTTGGGCCGAGAGCTGGGTGCCAAGCTGGAAGCTACGGACGACGTCTCATTGGTCACAACTTTCTCCCTCCCGTCCGTACGCAGTACACGCTGGATCTGTCTCCGCTGGTTTGGAACAGCCGCGGTGGCAGCAACATTTGGGTTAAACTCAGGATACCAAGCCAGCCAAACTCTATCAGGAAGGGGAATTAGGGGACCGGCAGATTGCACGCAGAAAATGGCAGTCGCGGCCGGTACAACTGTAGGGGCCGCGTTACAGATTCAATAGCGCAGCCAAGCCACTGAATCAGCATGGCGTCCCATGTTGACGAACCTGTCCTCTTTTTCATCCGTTTCCAGACAGGGAAGCCTACCTAAGGTAAGCCGTCGCAGCTGCTTGCCGATTGATGTTTGGCAAGTGCAATTGGCATAACGCAGGTCCGCAGGTACCGTGCCGATGGGAGAGAAGGAACCAAAGAAAGAAGCGACTGCCCCTTGCCATTCTTGTTACAATGTGATAGTCTTCCCTCGACATCGATTCTGGGCCTCTGTCTCTTCCATCATTTCAGTACGCTCCAGCTTCCTCCAATAAATGCCAAGCTGAGGCGCCACCGACCAAAGGGCAGCTGAGACACCACGAATGTCAGGATATCCCAAGATACGCGACGCCTACTGATACTTGGCTCGTGGAATGCTGGTCTGCCGCGTCGACAGCCTTATTATACCGATCCAACGTCCCACAAGCTCTACAAACAAGACTTTACCTTTCTACACAACTTGGAAAGTCACACTTGCGGCAAAATGGCTTTCTACCAGATAAATCTGGCCGTTTTTGCGGCGGGAAACGGGTATCTGCTCTATCAGCAGTACAAGCGCCAGGAACAAGAAGTCATCGAGGAGCTGAAGCAGGAGGCTGCCGACTCGGAGGAGGGTTCCGACGGAGGAGATGTCGAGCATCAGCAACTGCTCTCTTCGCCCGTCGAATCTCAAAATGCAGTCCGCCAATTCCAGCTGGACTTCTTCCCGGTCTACGCCCTGGCAATGGCAGCGGATTGGCTCCAGGTAATGCGCCGTGCGACTACTATCATGGAATCAATCAGACTAACATAGGGACAGGGCCCCCATATCTATGCCATCTACAGATACGAGAAGAACATCCCCGAGAGGGTCGTGGCTGCTCTTTACGCTGCAGGCTTCGTGTCTGGCGCCATTTCCGCGTCCTTTGCCGGCGAGCTGGCAGATCGATACGGCCGCCGCCTTGCCTGCCTTACGTACTGCGCTACCTACATCCTCACCTGCCTGACGATGCTTACCGACAACCTCTTCATCCTATTTCTCGGCCGATTCGCCGGCGGTGTTTCGACGACACTTCTGTACAGTGTGTTCGAGGCCTGGCTGATTACGGAATACAACCAGCGTGGTCTTTCGCGGACGAACCTCAAACTAGGCTCCATCTTTGGCAACATGACCACCATCAGCTCCATCGTTGCAATCCTGTCTGGCGTCGTTGGTGACATCTTGGTCAACTCGCTGGGTGGCCGCGTCTGGCCTTTCATGGCAAGTGTGGTCTGCTCCGGGGCGGCCATGTGGTTGATCTTGAAGGGGTGGAGCGAGAACTACGGAACAAAGCAGCATGGCCCGGCAACAACATCACTCGCCGAGGTCAAGAGCGGCATCCAGATGATTCTGGCCGATATGCGAATCCTGTCATTAGGCCTGACGTCGACCTTCTTCGAGGGAGCCATGTACCTCTTTGTGTTCTTCTGGTCTGCTGCGCTGAAGAGCGCGCGAACCAAGGCTGGCTCAGACGAGGAACTGCCTTTCGGGCTCATCTTCTCCAGCTTCATGTGCGCTATGATGGCTGGATCTTCCTTCTTCTCGCTCTACACAAAAACACACTCCAAGGAGACGACATCGCTTATCCTTATGCTGGTCGTGCTTGTGGTGAGCTGCTGTCTGTCCGGAGCAGTCGTGCTGGACAATGAGAAACTGTTGTTTTGGGCGCTGTGCATGGTTGAGGCCAGCATTGGAGCCTACTTCCCAAGCATGTCCTTCCTGAAGAGTCAGGTTGTCGAGGACGGGGTGCGTGGTCGCGTGTACAGTCTACTGAGGCTACCTCTCAACGTGTTTGTTGTCGTGGCGCATAGCTTGGATGAAGAGGGTAAGTTCCTAGGAGAAGTCCAAGTATTGGAATCGTTGCTAACGAAGAAACAGGAGATGGACATCGAAACGCCGTCTTTATGACTTGCGCTGCTCTTCTTATGATGTCCTTCTTCATTGTCAAGAGAAACTTTGCCCAGGCCTAATTATAGATGGACGAGGATCAGTGGCACAGTGTCTATCTCCGAACGAAGTGAGGTTGAGTGAAAGGAATGGAGTGGGGAGTTTGGCAAGCAAAGAAGCATTACGATATCAATGGTATCGATGGTCCAGTGGGTAGAGAGCACCATTGAGGAAAGTTGATGATACGTGGATGGGATTACTGCTACATACAGCATGACACATACCTAGTGGAATGGAAATTTCTGGAAGTTAACAAAAGAAAAAGACCAAGTGTCCTATCATGTCGCTCAAGTACGAGGCTCCCCCAGCTGGAGATGATATTGAGTGCCGGGTATTTTGTGGCAGCCGCCAACCAAATGCTGGGGAGCGACGTCGTGGGGGAGATACCTTCCGTGCTCCCATCGTTGTTGCCAGTTGGAGGCAGGGGCCTGGTGGTCACGCTGGGGGTTCCGTTTCATCAGCTCCCCAACTTCCTTCCTTTTTTGGGAGAGCCGTTCCTGCCATACTCCCAAATACTCAAGTGTATGGAAGGTTCGTAACTTCGCCCACGGTCCATGGCACATCGTGTGCTTTGTTTCTGGCCTTCCGTGTTTCCCAGCCTTTTCCCTCTTTTCAACCTCCTGTTGTCCAAGAAGTCAGGTTGTCGGCACTGGCCAATCTCAAGGCGGCCAAGCGCCATCTATCTTCCCCTTCCGTAACCGGCTCTCATTCGCAGCAAGGCCACTGAAAGATCCTCTCCTCTCCAACGATCCAGAGTCTACTTTAGACAAGCACCCTGGCCCTGCAGCTCACACCGCACAGTTGGGCGGGACCCTGCAACGGTTCGATAGCGATCTGAGTGGTCAACCCAAATCTCAAATCCGGCGCACCCCCTCCTCCAATCCAATCCCAGGAGTGTTTCTTATGCGACAGAAGCGCTCGAGAAGGAGAACCCGCCTCGGCTGACGAGAAAGAGAGACGAGGGAAGAGAGACAGAAACAGAGAGGAGGGGACCAAGGGAAGACGGATCGACTTGCGCGCCAACCTCCTCTTTGCTCTTTGCCTTCTCGTCTCGTCTTGCCTTGACCTGAACTTGACCTGTCGCCTCTTCGCTCGACTGTTTTGTTTCCTCCTGAAACCACCAATTTCTGAAGAAGCGGCCGTCCTATCTCGCCTTCAGTTTGTTCCACGTCAACCATAAGTAGTCCGATGGCGACCGCCCATTGTGCGACAGTCTACGCTAGCAAATCAGAGTAGCGCTCGATCTTCACACTCTGATCAGAATTACACACTGTCCGCACCACCACCACGGCGGACAGCTGCTGCCAATCATCATTGCCAAGACGAAAACCGGGAAGCTCTGGCCATAACTGTAGGAAGCATCTTTGGACGCCTCGTTATCAAGATCGGTTCTGCACTTTGACGTGCCCCCCGATCTGTAAGAGGGCTAGACCACTGCATCTGGAGCAACTGCGTCACCTCACGCTACGGCGTCTCTGCCGACTTCCTTCGAACAGGACCAGCCAGGAAAGCCAATTCGTTGCAGTCGCATGACATACGACTGCAGGCACTAGCTGGGGAAGCAACAGCAGAAAAAGAAGACAGAGACCGAGCGACATTCGTTTTGGCACACGGAGTGCTAAAGAAGAGGCAGCCGCAAGCCGAGGAGCCCAGTTTATTAATACCAAGTCAAGCCACCAACGCTCTGAATCGAACACCACCAAGACGCACCAGGGAATCTCCCGACCGACTCAGATTTGAGACCCCCAAAGATCCGGGAACCCAGACCCAGCATCCAGGACCCAGCAGCCTAGAACCGAGGGACCCTGATCATCGGTCTGACGTGACGAGCGCACGACTATCACGAGCAATTGAACGAGACAAAGCGTTTACGATTTACTTTCGAGGCCAGAAAGGACTCTAGATTCTTGCCCTCTCCGCCTTTTTCCTTTTCTCCAGTACGGAGTACTCTTCTTCACCTCATAATTCCACAATTATCATCTTTTGATTTTATTCCCCGCTAGCCCCCCCGCCGCCTGGCGCAACCCACGAATCCACGACAAAACGATACACGAGGACATCAGAATTTGGCGCAAACCCTGCAGAGGTCTTCCCACCTTTTGCGAGAGTCCAGTCCAGGTACACCCGGGATCCCCATATATGACCTCATTGGGGCGCAAGGCCTGGGTCTCCTTCGTCTATCCGCAGCGTCACACCCGGGAAACTAATTACAGACGGGCCGTTTAAACGTGTTCTGTCTCCTCCAAAGGGCCGAGAGGGAGAAATTCGGCGCCAAAGGTCACCACTGGCACCACCTCTCGCGGCTCGCCGCTGTTATTCCGTAACCCAAACGCCGCGCGCCATTACTGCGCTGCGTTTCGCAGGTTGCACTTGCACGCACCAAGGTCAATCCGGTCACTTCATCGGAGCTAGATCCCGTCCCGGGCTACCTCACTTTAGTCTGGGACTCCCGTATAGGAGCGCTCAAATCGGTACTTTATCTCAGCAAGACGCTGGTGTTTTCGCAGTGAGGTGCAGCAACGCGCCCACAGCGAGAATCCGAGCGTTTTCAAGTCAATCACCGGCACACTGTCGGCCTACGTCCGGGGTGGAGGCGCCGATTGGCGCGCGGGTGCTCTTGGTATCGATTATCAAGACCTCCAAGACCAGCAACAGCAGTCAAGGTCAACGACTGGGGGAGGTGATATTACCAACCAGAAAGTCTTATCGAATATAGCTGCATCAGACGAGGCATTTGACGACGACACGCAGAGTATGAGCCAGTACGGGGTGGCGTTGAGGCAAGCTGGCAGTATCAATGGCGGCAACGTCGAAACTATCGACAACGAGACAAACAAAAGCGACGGTCACGTCAAGGGCCACGGACCAAGACACCGGAGAAGGAGGAGCAGCTTCCTGGTCTCCCATGGGGTCTCCTCATTTTGGTACGGCCTTTGCTCGGTGGTGTTTTTAGCACTCGTCCTAGTAAGTACCTCTGCAGCAGTGCAGATTCTCCTTCGTTGTATCCGTCGTTTCCCATCAGACAAACCTATCACACACTTCACACTACCTGACCCTGGATCCCCATATCCCAAACCACTGCCCTGAACTCACACATATTCTCTCAAAAGACTCAACGTCCCTGCCCCCTTGTTTTCTGCCGGGCGACGGCGTGGTGTAGTTGCATGCGCTCATTTTCCATGGGTTCAATTTTTCGTCTTGTGTTTGATCAAAGTCTCTCCATTTCCGGCATGTTCGGTGGCCCGCCCGGGTGTGGACAATTGTGGATGGAAACGGGAGCTTCTTCGGCGTAGAAGTGGGCCACCATGGGACGGGGGGTGATAGTGTCGCCTGTCAGAGTCCTGCGAGTGCAGTGGGTGGTGAGCCGCCGCCAGCGTCAGTCTCGCGCGTGGTGGCCTGGCCGCCTGGGTGCCTTGGGTATGGATATGGTTGTTGTCCGAATACCTTATCCCATGTCCCAAACTTGGGGGAAAATTTCCCCTGGGGCATATGCGGACTTCCACGGGGGCCCAGGTTTTGGGGAATCTGCTTGATGGGGAGCAGGAGACATGGGGTGGCAGCATGCAGACGACTTGAGCCGGGAGAAGCGCCGGAGACTCTCCTTGAGTGAATCTTCACCATGGATGGTCAAGCGGTTGGCTACCTTACCTGCCTTGATGTTTCGCACAGCTGCAGCAGACCAGGCCAGAACGAATAGCAGTGGGCAGGGAACTCGGTGAGGGAGAAACGGGCGAGAAAATCGAGCGAGCGACATGAGAGATGAGAGGCAATCGATGATCGGGACCTCGCCGGAACCCAATTGGGGCCAACGGCGGGGCCGAAGTTGAAGCCACGATCCAATGGCAAGCGGCCAGAGCTGCTTTCGGCTCCCGAGCTTTTGCCAGCAGGGCCATGGGCCAAGGCCAAGGAACGGAACACTTGACCGGACTCTGCCGCCGCCTTCGTACCTCGTCGTCATGCCAAACTATAGGCAGTCTGGGTGGTCTCTCTCGCTGAATTACGCTACTGGACCTACTTTGTACGGATACACACGGGCGCACGATTCCCCGCAGTACCTAGTCGACGCCCCCCCAGGGCAGAGCTGGTTCCAAGGATCAGGTTCCAGTTCCAGTTCCAGCTTTCCGCGGCGACGCATCTCGCCTCACATCACGCAGCTGTAGCCGTCCATTCACCATGCTGGGTCGTGCTGCAGAAGACCCTATTCTCGTCGCGCAGCTTGGTCCTCCGTCCGGCCCAACATCTGGAAAGGGAGAACAAAAAAGGTCTCGAGACTTGCAGAACTTGAAGGCCTGGATGTGACCCAATGGCATTTGCATCCCACATGCAGACCTGGGGCATCATCAACTGAGAGTTAGTCAACGACGACTCCAGTGGCAGGGTCTTGGTCATCGTCCCTGTTCCGTATCCTTGGCCTCGGCTTCGCTATTCTGGGCGACCTCTGTCATGATGGCCAATTGCCAAAATGTCGTGGACTTGTGTTACCCAAGGTGGAAGACAAGAGTCTTGGAGGCTTGGAGCTGGAGGAAAATCGTGTCTACGGATTGTAGCACGAGACGGACCACCTCGGTCACCCCACCACGACATTACCTCACTGCTTTCTGGTGGTGTTGAGTGCTGGCAAGGTACCTTGGCGAGTACCTACCTTACGGTCCTTACTTTGCATGCCTGTCGCCCTGCTCCATGGGACCAGCAACCATCAGCTCCACACCTGCTCCCCATGCTCCATGTTCGCTCCCATGCCAATTGAACCCCATCCCCCGTCCATTCCACTGCGATTTCGTCACATACATCATCCTCAGAGCTCCCCCAAAAACTTCCTCACCTTCGCTCTGTCTGACCTTCTTCTCCCATTGTCACACACCTTCCTCACCCTCCTACCTTACCTGGCTTTGCCTTGTTCGAATTCTCAAGTTCAAACTCTTTCTCCTCATATCTTTTCCCTCTCTTAACTGGAGAATCACTTCATCTTCCTCTTACAACGAAGATTGCCTTGGACTAATTTGTACCAAAACAGCTCACGCAGCTCTTCCTCCGAGACACCAAGCTCCTTCCGCCGCACCTCCAACTGCAGCTTCGCTCCTACTCATTCCCCTCTCACAACTTCTTCTACCCGCCTCCTCCCTTCTATTCTCCTTCGGCACAAATCTTCCAGGAGCCCGTCTGCGAAAATCCAGCGCCTTTTCCAACCACGCCGCCAATCTCCATACCTCTCACAATGGCGCTCGAAGCAGAGACAAAACGCGTCGTCGACCAGTTCGAGCTGTCCGATGCATACCTCAACCGTGCCGTCAGCGAATTCCTTGGCCAAATGCGTAAGTTTGCCCATTCTCCCTTCGCTCTCTGCAGGTATTCACCTGCGGGAACTGTCGTTGTCACGGCCAAGTATTTGCGCCGGAAAAAAAAACAGTCTTGCACGGCAATACTCAACAGTCGAGAAAAGTGAGCTGATTTTTGGCAATTCACAGAAACTGGCCTGGAAAAGGATGGATCTAGCATGAGCCAGATCCCGACCTACGTCACTGGCGTGCCCAATGGTACTGAAAAGGTAAATTGTGCAGCAACGAAGCTTTGCATTCGCAAACCCACTTTGCGGGAGTGCACTCACTGACACTTGTTACAGGGCCTGTACCTCGCTGTCGACCTCGGCGGCACCAACTTCCGCGTGTGCTCCGTCCAGCTCAACGGTGACACTACCTTCAATCTCACATACAGCAAGGTCGCGATCCCCAAGGAGCTCATGGTCGCCAAGACCGCCGAGGAACTCTTCTCCTTCCTCGCCAAGCAGATTGAGCTCTTCCTTCGCGAACACCACGCCGAGCACTTTGAGCAGCACATTCGCCGCCGTCAAACCTACAGCGCCCCCGAGGGCTACCGCGACGAGCACGTCTTCCGCCTGGGCTTCACCTTCAGCTTCCCCGTTCAGCAGCTTGGCATTAACAAGGGCAACCTGATCCGGTGGACCAAGGGCTTCGATATTCCCGATGCCGTCGGCAAGGATGTCTGTGCTCTGCTGCAGGTCGAGATCGACAAGCTGCACCTCCCCGTCCGCGTTGCTGCTCTCGTCAACGACACCGTCGGAACCCTGATGGCGAGATCCTACACCTCTACCGGCAAGTCCGGCTCCATCTTGGGTGCCATTTTCGGCACTGGCACCAACGGCGCCTACCTCGAGAAGCTGTCCAACATCAAGAAGCCCATTGTCGGCGAGTTCGAGGCTGCTACCGGCGAGATGGTTGTGAACACTGAGTGGGGTTCCTTCGACAACCAGCTCAACGTATTGCCCAACACCCCTTGGGATGATGCTCTGGACAAGGCCAGTGTCAACCCCGGCATCCAGATGTTTGAGAAGCGTGTCTCTGGCATGTTCTTGGGCGAGATTGTCCGTCTGACCATCCTTGACATGCTCAAGGACGAGAAGCTTTCCCTGTTTAAGGACCAGAACTCTAGCTTCAACGACTGGAAGTCAACAACAAGCATCGGTGCTCAGTCCGGCATGTTCAAGCAGTGGGGCCTGGACAGCTCCATCATGTCCGTTGCCGCTGCCGACAACACCCCCGAGCTGTCAACCCTGAGACAGCAGCTGGAGTCCGAGATGCTGGTGTACAGCCCTTCGCTCGAGGACGCCCAGGCCTTCAAGGCCGTCGCCGGCTCCGTCGGCCGTCGCGCAGCTCGCCTGTCAGCTGTCGCCATTGGCGCCATTGTTCTCCAGTCCGGCAAGCTTGACGACGAGACGGAGGAGGTCATTGATGTTGGTGTCGACGGCAGCTTGGTTGAGCACTACCCCTTCTTCAGGGACATGATCTACGAGGCCCTGCGCTCCATTGAGAGCATCGGCCCCAAGGGTGCTGACAAGATCCGCATTGGCATCGCTAAGGACGGAAGTGGAGTTGGCGCCGCCCTCATTGCCCTTGTGGCAGCTGGCATGGAGAAGGAGGGCGACGTCTTGACCGAGTTCAGACAGAATGTCAAGAGGGAACTTGACTCTATCCCTGAACAACGTAAGTTGCTAGTCACTGGAGTCGCCGAGACAAAGGGCGATCTCGACCGTGATGAACTTCCCGCTGCGATGCATTGCGAGACTGTCGGCTAATCACATTTTGTGCGTGCGTTATAGGCGAAGAGGTGTCAACAACCAACACGGCATTGATCATCGGAGGCATCGTTGGTGTTGCAGCCATTGCGGCCGTCTGGTGGTCCCGGTATAACCGTCAATGATGAATGAAGTATAAGAAAGATGAATGAATGGGCGACATTGAGGAATGGGAAAGGGTGGAAGGAAGGGTGGGTAAATCAAACCCCACCAGTCATTTGGGACAACAGACGAGAAGAGAAGGAGATGTAATTCTCACTCTTTCATTGTCTGTGTTCCCATCCGTGTGAGCATCTTTTCTTTTCAGCATTGGGGATTTGATCATTTTCTTCATGATTCCACACACACAAAGGGGGGAAATACCGGAGTTGGGCCTGAGCAAAACAGGAAAACCTTGCTTGCGTTGGGAAAGGTTTTTGTTCAAAACGCATTACCTGTTTAAATATTTGTCTTGTTTTTAATTTTTCTCTAAAAACGAAAGTTCAAAACGTCTATAGCAGGCTAGCCTCTAAATTTTGGGGGCGAATCTTTTCTAGTATTTTGTGTCTTTCCCCTTTCGCATCTTGTGATTTAGATGGTGAATGCCATGGAGTCGACCAGTGCTCGGGACAGTTCGGGGTTTAGGATGAAGCCGATCCTGCTTGTCCTGAGTACTCCCATTTGTACGTGACTGTCATTCTTCATCCTGCCGCCATCTGATTGTCTTGGCAAGATTCAATTCCACACGCCCCTCTTGCGCCTAGCCCTGAAAAGCGGCAGCCGGGTAGGATCTATCCTTCTTCTTCCTCACTGTCGAGCTGCTGCGGGAACTCGCGCCCGAGCCGCCGCTGCTCTTGGGAGGCGCGAGCTTGGCCGATGCCATTTCGTCGGGAAGATCGTTCCACTCTGTCGCCGCGCGACGGTTCTGGAAGGATGTGCCCGAGATTGTCCTCGACAACGGTGGAGGAGGGGGCCCGCCGGCACCATTGCTTCCATTCATGGGTGGCAGGTTCGCGACGACGGCGGTGGGACCTGGGATCGGCGGTGGTGCCGTGGCTCTGTCAGAGGATAAGGACTGTTGCTGCCCGCCGATGGAAAGAGGACCGACGGCGCGGCGGACGATCCAGGCTGAGTCCGGTCGGAGCTTGATATAGTACCCCTGCAGTGGCTCACCGTATCGCTCGAAGCCGCGGGCGGCGTACCAGCGCATGCCCTCCTCGTTGTCGGTCCAGACGTGGGCGTAGATGTGGCGGAGGTTGACGTCGGGGGAAGAGTTTGCGGCCGCGGCGACGAGATGGTCTACCACGGCGGTGGCCAGGCCATGGGAGCGGTATGGGGAGAGGAGGGCGAGAGACTGGATGTAGAGGGCGTGTTCGAGGCGGGTCGGGGTCGGGGTCGCGGACGGAAAGGGGGAGGGCTCGATGCGGGCTACGACGCCGCCGACGACGATTTCCTGAGAGAAGTTTGTGGTGGGTTGGTCGCGCCAGGTGACGACGCGGGAGAAGGGGCCCGTAAGGGCTGCGGCGTAAAAGGTTTCTGGATACGCTACTGGAAGGAGGAGGGAGTTTATGCGGCGGAGAGGTTGGAGGTCTTGGTCTGAGACGGGGCGGATCGAGGCGCTTGGGTGGAGCGGTGTCGAGGCCGGAGGTTGTGATGTTTGCGGTGTCGTTGCTGGAGGTGAAGTTGTCGATGGTGTTGTCGTTGTTGTCACCGTCGTCACTGAGGATTTGGGAGGAGGAGGTGGTGGTGCTGCTGTTGTTGTTGACGATGGTGGGGGTTTGGTCGTGGGAGGAGGGGCAGCTGCTGTTCCATTCGATGACGGCGCGGGGGCGTACTTTGACGCTGGGGGAGGCGGAGCGTAGGTGGGTTGCTGGCGGGGTTGGAAGAAGGATTTGATGGAGGACTGGGTCGGTGGTTGCTTCATTGTCGTGGTCTGGGGGAGAGACATGCTGTGTGTTGGGCGGAAGATCGTTCGTTTGCTTAACTTGTGAAGGAGGGAAATGTATTCATAGGTGAGTTGTCGAGACTGGAGGGAGGATTGCGCGAAAGAAAATGTGGAGCAGCAGGGTAGCAAGGTAGATTGAGCACTCGAGCTGGAGGGATGATACTCTGTCAAATAATTCCCGAGTAGACAGAACTCCAGTTGCGCGTGCGCTTAGGCGTGGGCATTTACACGCGTGCGGTACTTGAAGAGTCTGGTTTGGGATCTGGTGATGTCTCGTTTCTAATAATCCGGTGACGATGAATGCAGGGAAAGGGGGAAAGGGGAGTTAGGCGAGAGGTCTAGGAAGTCACTGTCTCTGAATGGTTGCGACTTTTTTTTTCGGCTTGCAGGGCAGGTAGACGGTTCCTTGCAGCGAGACGGAAGGTGGTGCAAGTCGTGACTCGGTTTAGGTTTGGTGGCTCCTTCTCCCTGGGCTGTCTCTGGAAGGAGACAGGTACTCCGTACTTCGCACACCCTCAGAGGCTCAAACGGACAGATGTGTTCGGTCAGCCCCGATGTCAACTACTGTGTAAGAGTCTAAGAGATGCGGTCAGACGCGGCTCTGGAGGCTCCGGCGGGAGAGCGACGGCTCCACCGGCTCGTCCCTTGAGTAATTGCAGGGAGATGAATATCAGAGATGGTGTTGTGCTAAAGATATCCTGTATTACATGCACCCCGTATTCCGTACTTGTATAAAGAGACCACGAGACCAATTGGAGGAGCACCGGAGATTGGTAGTGCCAAAAACTACTGCATGAACTTCAGAGACTGATGGATGGTTAGACTCTCTGAACGAATCATGGAACAATAGCGAACCCCTAGCAAACCGTTGTCTTGACTCGACAGTGACGATGTCTGCAGCGTACTTACCAGGGTGTTCTCTTGGATGGAGAGAGTGTGTCGGCGAGGGTAGAAAAAAAAAGAGCACGGATACAAGACAGTAGAGAGCTCGGGGGGAAAGAAAAACGTCTGATCAACTATGAACACAATACCTAGTAGGCGAATCGATCTCTTCTACAGGAACTAGGTAGTGGTTGCTCGCGAGTTAACCTATCTTGAGAGTACGAGGTGGCTGGCATAACCATAGCCGCTCACCATATGCGCAGTTTGTCTTGTTACCGCTATCAATGGCTCTGTCGTTGCCTCCCTTACTGCTTTTTTGCAAGTCGCCTGAGATTGTCCTCGGAGTATTACAATCAAGGTATCCCGGAGAGAAGTTCATAATGATAGTAGTAGTTGACCGGTATTTAGCCCCTTGGACCCCTGTGCACCTTGGCTATGGTACCTAGGCGAAAAGGGGACTAAAGTCAGGCACATGCATGCGCCGATGGGGACACTGTATCCGCTCCGTAGTTTCCATGACGGGATCCTTGGATGGGATGGGATGACAACAAAGCCAGTCTCCCTGTTCTGCGAGTGTGTTTGGCAGCGTGGATGTAACTGAAAGTGCATTGGTGCATAGGGTTATCATTTCGTTGCTATCTGCAAAGAATCCGGGTGCCGTGTTGGATCGGGGGGTGGAAGAGTCTGGGGAAAGTTGTCACCGCTCGATGATTTCTCTTTGGATTTTTGTCTTGATTCAAGAAGGATGCTTACATCATGCTACAACGGAAGCCATCCAATTGAAGATATGACACCTTGGACTTTATTATCTGTTGCATTTACTATACCTTATTTAAGGTAATCATTGTGAGGAAGGTGCTGGGTTGTAGGTTGCCCGATGGGTTCCTGCTTCATTTGCAAATGGTTGTGAACTTGTGAGTGAGGCGGCCCGCAGATCGACATTGACACTTTTGGGAAGTTGCTTCCGGGCTTCCTACCAAAGTCGCTCTTTCCCGCAATTCCCTTGACAAAGATGCCTGAGCAATCTGCTAAGGTAATCCGGAAAAACCACCCAATTCGCATTCTCTCCTTCTCCAATCCCCCATCAACCACCTTACCTCATCTTACACCGGGCTTCGAGAGGATCTTACCTTGCTCACCTAACCCCGAGCAATTTTCTCCCTACCTATCATCTCACCCGGTAAACCAATTACCTTACTTGCTCCGCCAGTCAACCAACACCGACGTTGGCCGCGACCATCGGATTCTCTCGCCTCGCACCTTCAAACCCCCCCCGTCCTATCCAGATTCGGCATAGGGCCTCTCGCGTGGTACGACAAAGGGAAAGTCGACCCCCTAGCTCATCGGAGACAACCTACCTACACTTTGACCGCAAATCCTTGTGTCCGTTGCTTGTTCGCCATCGCTGTTGCACCCTTACCTATTACTTCAGCAAAGCAAGGTTCCGAAACTTTTTTTCCTCTAACCCTTCCCTGGTGGCGGCGTCGGTCGGTCGTCCCTTTGCATTTGCTCAGCTTGACCTCATCCCCCCCTGCACTGCACCTGCTGCTACTACAACTTGCTCAGTGCTCACTGCTGCGGCTGCTGAACCACCCGCTCCTCGACCGGCCGTGTGGCACCTTATTTTAGTTACCCGTCAACCCGATTCAGATTCCACAAACCACATTTCTTCCTGCACACGACCACAAAGCTATCCGCCCTCCGAGGCTGCGATCACGACGGCATCTTACTCCCTTCAGCCTCTGTGCGCCGTTCCGTCGGCCTCGCCGAGATGGCTTCCAATACAGGAAAGGCTGGAGTGATTGTCGCTCCCGACGACGCTGGCAATATGGACAAGCTTGTAAGTCTTCTTCCATCCCCTGCCCTCCCCTTCCTTCCCCGGTCTCACTCAAATCATCGCGGCCATTTGATTCTACGAATCGCTGCGGCTGGGCTGGGCGACTGTTCGCCATGGCTGATGACTTGAAATGATGCTGACCATGGTCTGTTATTGGGCAACAGGCACACGCTGTCCTCGACGATCTCATGTACAACATTGTACATGACCTGCTACTCAAAGTCCACCGCGACGAGAAAATGGCGAGAGCGTCTACCGCTGCCATTCGTGTCGAGAAGCTGGCTTCCGATGCATCAGAGAGCTCTACCCCCGACTCGAAGCCAGACGTGCGAATAGAGACCGACGCTGCGATATACGAAGACGGCAAGGTTCTGCTCAAGGGCAACCCCCTCAAGACCACATCCGAGATCCTGTGCCCCAGATGCCACCTGCCTCGCCTGCTCTATCCGACCGATGGCAAAGGCGCGCGAAAGCCCGATCCAAGCGTCATCTACTGCAAGAAGCACCCCTACATTGACAAGCCCGGCTACGACATTTACGGGCAGACCTGGGTTCAGCCTGGTCCCGGCCGTGGTAAGAAGAAGAAGGATATGAAGCCCGATCCGAATATCGAGTCAGCCGGTCCCGGAGAAGCGCGACCAGCCAACGTGCTTTCATTTCCCTCCGCCACCTGCAGCAAGTGCAAACGATGCATTCTTGTCACCCGTCTCAACAACCACATGGGCTCTTGCATTGGAAATAGCGGACGCAATGCCAGTCGCGCTGCGGCGGCAAAGATCTCAAATGGCAGCAATGGCGCTAGCCAGCACGACGGAACACCCCCATCAAGCCAAAAGGCAACACCGGCGCCTGCATCGCGGGCCTCGAGCCCTAAGAAGCGCGACAGCGAGGAGGTGGCGGCACCTGAAGACGAGGACGAATCGGGAGACAGCCATAAGAAGAAGAAGTTGAAGTCAACACCCTTGATGACAAAAAAGGTCATCCTCAAAACAAAAGGTCCCAAGAAGGAAAAGGTGAAGACGAACTCACTTTTGAGTCGTGAGGCAAAGGCAGACGACGGCGACAACTCTACCGTTGAAGTTGCGCCAAAGAAGGAAAAGAAGGAGGCCAAGGGCATTAGTCCGGCCAAGAAACTGAAGCTCGGTGCCGCCAAGCCGCCCTTGTCCTCGCCGTTATCCAAGAATGGCCGGAACGGAAAAGAGAAGGACGAAGACGCAGAATCAGAATCGTCTGGCACATTGTCGTCGCCGCCACACTAGAAGCCTGGCAGCACGACGAGCGGCACAACGGGCGGCAAAACGACCAGCGCAACGAGCAGCACAAAGACCAGCTCAAAAACCAGCGTCAAAAGGACGGCCGGCTGTGGTCTTAGGAGACCAAGCGAGTTGTTGGCTATGAAGCGCACATCGGCGCCTTCGTCAGTCAAACGCTCACCTCCACAGTCGAAGCCGCAGCCGCAGCCAACTCGACAGCGACTGGCGTCTGTCTCTAGCACACCTTCCGCTCAAAGCAACTCTTCCGGTCGTTCTGCCGCAAAACCGAACTCGCCAGGATCTTCTCAAGACACGGTTCGATCCACGGGACGGCTTTCGCAGTCCAAGACCACTGGAAGTCGAACGCCTCCAACTGAAGGCAAAAAGCCCGCCAAAAGTCATTCTACCGTTCAGGCCCAGCCGCCAGCCCGAGGTAAAAAGAGAGCCTCGGATGAGCATGAGAAACAGGCCAACAAACGGCGTCGCTCTTAATATCGCTCCTTTGTATCCATTACCACATTTTTTCTCCTTCAGTGTCCCGGCCGGCGTCAAATATCAGCCGGGATGGGGCATACGTTAGTTCTTTGGCCCGCATTCTACAACAAAAGAATAGGGTCGTGGGACTGGCCGCAGAGCCAGGTTCCTGGCCGTTTTCTTGTTTTCTTTCTGTACTCATCAAAAAATCTGAAGCCCTGGTCGACGAGAAGATCGACATTCGATACACGATACTCAACAATGCATGGTCAGGGAGTCAGTCGGGGAAGGTCTTCTAGGGATGAGGAGGTTTCCTCCCTCCATACTCGTGTGCATCGCCTGGCGAGGCGGATGGCGGCGTTTAGATATTGCGGCTACATTTTATAGGCATTGTGACAAATGATATTGATTCCCCCCATTGAGTGTGAAGTTTGTGATTTATCATACTCCGTTTGATTTATGACCACGTGAAAGATGTAGACGACATGGATTGGATATAACTTTTTCCCAAGGTACGGTCTGCTCGACCAAACGCCAAACTCCGTGTAGATGCTGACAATACGGCCCCTCTAGGCAGGCAGACCTTTACCACCACCTCGTTGACTATTCGTCGCCGCCCTCTTCAACGACAGAAGCCTTGATAATCTTGACCTCCTCAAGCGGCCGATCCTCGGGCCCCGTCTTGACGAGCCCCATCCTCTTGACGACGCTCAACCCGCTCTTGACCCGTCCAAAGATCGTATGTTTCCCATCGAGCCAAGGGGTCGGGGCAAGGGTGATGAAGAACTGGGAGCCGTTCGTGTCGGGCCCCGCGTTTGCCATGGAGAGGACCCCCGCGCCGGTGTGTTTTAAGCCTGCGTGGATCTCGTCTGCGAACTTTTCGCCGTAGATTGAGGTGCCGCCGCGGCCTGTGCCCGTCGGGTCGCCGGCTTGGATCATGAAGTTTGGGATGATGCGATGGATTACGGTGCTGTTGTAGTAGCCTCTCTTTGCGAGGGTTGCGAAGTTTGTGCAGGTTTTGGGGGCGTGGGCGGTGTAGAGTTCTAGGATTATTGTGCCCTGTTGGAGGAGAAGTGGTTAGCTTGGGGGTTTGGGAGGTTGTCGCATTGGATTGATGTCTACATCATGGGGTGTAGAGGATGTTTGGACGTACCATTGAGGTCTCGAGGGAGACGTTGGTAGTCATTTTGAGGGATTGGCAGCTGTGCTTGCTGCGCGAATTGTCGTGGCCTGTGGTGCTGCTGGCGGTGGTGGAGGGGGTTCACGGATAATTATTTTGGGCGAGGCTGGCGATGCGATGCGATTGAGGTTTTGCGGTCGCACGTCAGTCAGGTCCAGTCGCGGATCGCGCCCGATTGCGGATTGCGCTTTTCCATGGCGGCTGGCCAGGGGGGAGCTTCAGCCACTTCTGGGGTGAAGGTGCGCCACTGGAAGCTGGAGGTCTCTAAGGCAGTTCGAGGGAGGTAGGTACTCAAGCCGAAAAAAAATGAGCAGTCTGTGGCATTATGTAGGACCACCAAATCCGAACTCGCAACCTTTGCAGGCCCCAAATACGCGTTATTACTTTCTCCACTAGGTCATGTACACTTCAGACGCTGCTGATGTCTGTAATTCAATGATATTTGCCTTATAGATCTAAGGGGTTGAGTGTTTGTGGTGTATTCGTAGATGTTTATTCAATGTTGCACATTCGTGCAGGTACTTTAAGGTGCCAATGGTTTACAGCGCTGAGGTGGGGGGGTCATGGCAGCTGAAGCCTCTCTTCCCCGCATGCCTTGCCTGGAGCTGAGCATAGCTTAGGTACCTACCTCACTTCTCACTTGTCAAACCACCTACCGTACCAATCTGGACCAGCGCAGGGCGAACCTCCTGCAGCAACGCTCGCGCCGCACGGATATCGATACCGCCTTTCAAGAGTTTGGACACGGGCAAGGTGCGACTTGTCTCTCGAAGAAGATAAACCAAACGGCGAATCTATTTTTTCTTAGGACGTCCGGAGTCTCTTTCCGTCTCAACCAAGGACACTTCCCACTTGCCTGCCTATCCCGTCACTCGAAGCAAAATCTGGCCAGGGCGGAGACCGATTTACAGAATTGACTTCTTACTTTTTTCTTATTAGGCAGGGCAGGAAACACCGTGTCGTCTTTCATCCGACCCATCTCCAAAAACAGGTGGCTTCAACTTCTGCATTCGCTAATTGGTAAGAATCAGAATACTCTTGGCGAGGTTAGTATTTCTTCTAACGTTTATCCAGAATTTAAACGCCAGTGGTCCTTTCCGAGGGCATAAATCAATTACGGGCATCTGGCTTTTCTGTTTGCCACTCTCAACGACCATCGTCTCATTCATTCACATTCTGCTTCCGCCTCTTTCATCCTGACAACTATCACGAGCTTCACTTGCCTTGGACGATTGTTTTATCCTAGCACCCGGGAACGACAGCGAGCCTGACACCAACAGCGACAGCGACGACATGGCTTCACCGGTCCCCAGCCCCATCAACCCGCCGCTTGATGAGCTTGCCCAGAACCTCACCGGCAACCTCACTGGCAACTCGACAGCTGGAAACGCCACCGCTGCCGCTGTGGAATGGGGGTTCACCCAGTATGCTAGCTTCTTGACGATGGAGGCCAAGCTCATCTTCAGCGCCCTAGCCATCATTTACATTGGCGCCCACGGCTCACTCCGCCGCCCACCTTCTGCCGCTCCTCAGAAGCGCAATGATGGAAAAGAACGCAAGGAGGACGAGCCTATAACGGAGGGTCTCATGCCTACCGACGCCATTCTCTTCCCGATCCTGGCCGGCACCATGCTCATCGGCCTCTACTACCTCATCCAATGGCTCCAGGACCCCGCCATCCTCAACAAGATTCTCCGAGTTTACATGTCCGTCATGGGTGTCGCCAGTTTGACGACTCTGATCGCACACTCACTGCGGGTTACCACCGGATTCGTCTTCCCCAACTACTTCCGCCATGATGGCTCACTCTACAACGTCAACGACGACGATGAGGCTTTCATCAAGGTCACAGGCGACGGGGTTGACCAAAACAACGCACAGGTTCTCCAGAAGAGCAACCCGCTGCCTTTTGGTTTGCGCAGCATTGTGCACCTCAACAGCATCAAGACCAACAGGGTTCTATGGGACTTGCGCCACGTCTTGACGGATGAGTGGACGGTGAAGGCGAAGTTGCACGGCCTCCTTCGCGAGAAGTTCCATATGACTATCCTCCACGTCGTTGGTCTTAACTTGGCTATCGCCACCGTCGTGGCCTACTTCATGTCTGGCTCGCCATTGCTGTCCAACTTCATGGGCTACGGATTCTGCTACGGCTCATTCCTCATGATGTCCCCGACGACGTTTGCAACGGGAAGTTTGGTGCTGATCGGACTCTTCTTCTACGACATAATCATGGTCTTCTACACGTAAGTTGCATCTCAGTCACAGTTGCCAGTGATATTTGAGCCCACATCATCTAACAATCCACCAGCCCCTACATGATCACCGTCGCCACCAAGCTCGATGTGCCCATCAAGCTCCAGTTTCAGTCCGCCGCTAGGTCCAGCATTCTCGGACTCGGAGACATTGTCGTCCCGGGCATTGTCATGTGTCTCGCCCTCCGCTTCGACATGTGGCTTCACTACCAGCGCCAGATCAAGTATTTCCCGACCGATCTCAAGTCCGACCAGCACGACGCGACCTCCGGCGACGTGGTCACCGTGAGCCAAACCCAGCACGTTGCGCAAAAGGCCCCGTACCTCGACATCACCAACTGTTGGGGCGACTGGTTCTGGTCCGCCCCTTCGTGGCTGGGTCTCTTCAAGGCTGCAACGCAGACAGCGCCGCCGACCGTGCGCGGATCGACTTTCAGCAAGACTTACTTTTACGCCTCCCTGGTCGGCTACGCTATCGGCATGGTGACTACACTAGTCATGTTGGTCGTCTTCAAGCACGGCCAACCTGCGCTGCTGTACCTCGTCCCTGGCGTTCTCAGCTCCCTCTGGTTGACTGGTCTCGTCCGTGGCGAGCTCAAGGAGATGTGGATGTACACCGAGGACGGGAGCCTCGACACCCGCGACGTTGTCGTCGAGCTTGATGGTGACGGCAATGTCGTGAAGGAGCTGAAGAACGACGAGGACGAGAAGAAAAAGAAGAAGGACGAGGAAGACAAGACTGCGGAGGAGAAGAAGGCTATTGAGAAGCGGGATGCCGAGAAGACTGAGTATAGCATAGTCTCCTTCTCCGTCACTGCTCCGCTTAGAAAGCCGAAGACGCAGTGATCTGAGACGGGGGTGGCAGGATACGGCGCTTGACGAAGGGAAGGAAAGATGGGTGCATCTAGCTTGTGCATTAGGCGGCGTTGAGGTATAGATTCCATCATCCCCATCCAGATAGCGGACATTGATAGCTTAATACATCAACACTGCCTGAGCAAAATGGAATGTTTGTCTCCCACGGAGTACCCACAATGAAATATGTCTGCCTCCTTCCACAGAATCTGTCGTGAATGTCAGGAAGTGACACAATGACATCCATGTGACTGTAAGGCAGGTGCTGGCTAGGCCGTTTCTTCACATACCTTCCCATACCTTCCGCGAGAACCCTTTATACCCCCCCTCAAGTCCATTCCCGTCACCAGCCAGCGGGCGCCCCCTCGGGGGTCAGGTCAAAACTGGCTGAGTGGTGGAGTGGTTGAAGTCCACGAACAGCCTAATCGGTGAAGGCTTAGAGGTCCCGTGTTCGAGTCGACGAAAAATTCCCAGCATGTGCGCCAGAGATGTAGCCCCCGCCACCGGGGGGGTGAACTCTTTTGTCTTTTGAGTCTCTGTTTATCATGGATATACCAACGCTCAATCTTCTCGGAATGGCCGTTGCTCATATCTTTTCCAGAATTACGGTTGTTCTCGATAAAGGACACGGTTGCCTTCTGCCGCTTCCCTGGGCAATGACGACCGATTTTATGCAGGCTCATATCTCCTCCCAGAACGGTGGCAGCGAACTTCCAGACAGATAGAAAAGCAGCACCACCCGTGATGAGGAAGATTGTCCTGAACGATCCCCATGAACTATTCACGGGACGTAGGCGATGATGAGATGAATGAGATGACGGCATGTCTAGACTACCAAACGAAGTTCAAAGAAAGAACGTTTTGCGTAGTCTGGGTGATATATTTCTCGGCTTCGATCGGGGCCCGCAAGGAGTCCCACAGCGGCTTCTGATATACACCATTCCTATGCGGTTAGTAACCGTCACTTTATCACTCGGGAACTTAGACCCGTTAGCTACGCATATCTTTATTCATTCTAGAGTTCAACTTGCGGAGCGGACGACGTAAGACTCAGCTAGATGAACTCCAGACGCGTTCGCTATCGGCGCGGGGAACCATACCCCCAGCCTATAAGTCCGTCGAAGGCAGGAGACTCCCAGCTAACCATTGAACTGAATAACTTGTAGAAGTAAAAAGAAGAAAAGGAGATGTTTTCATATTGATTGCAGGCTCTCGGCTTATGGGAAGGGATCACTGTACATGTCAATTAATCTCAAACCACACTACTATCTTGCGCATAAAACAGGAAGATCCATAGGACTGAAGTCATCATCATATTGTTCCTCAAACAGGAAAGAAGTCTTGTTGCATATCAGGAGTATATGTGGCGATCTGATGTTGTGTGTAACCTAAAACGGCCATGCAACATCTCGTCTCTTTCTACACATCCTACCATGAGGGTACGAATCCACGCAGAGTGGGAACGAAGCTCAAGGTATTTCATATAGGGCCGCTCTTCTGCCTATGTTAGTTGCGTCACCCGGCAGCTTCAATGGTCACAACTTGCTTCCAAATTTGTTGATATGTTTGCCCGAGTCTCCGCCTCTCTCTCGTCCCATATATCGGGCCTTGTCAATGTCATATGCTACTAGTCGGAGACCCCGAGCGCTGGCGTCAATCACAGTAGCTTATGTACGAAGACCACACCACCTTTTTCTTCTCCAGATCCAATCCAGAGTCTGTCACCATTCAATTTAACATTCCAGCGAATCAAATACGACTAAATAACGTCTCCTCATACGTTGAGTTTGAAACAAGCTCAAGCTCCGGGGATGTTTGACTTTCTTGAGCAATGTTGGTGTTAAACTCCGATCCCGCTCCAATTACCCCCGCTCGTCATTCAGGCTTACGAGGAGTATATGGATATTGGTGATACCATCGCAGATCATGGCACATGATTCTTACAAATCATGTCTCTGTGTTCGGCGGGGACTTAGGATCGGTGCAACGTCTTTACTTCTTCTTCTAATAAAGAGCTTGCTGCCCTTAGCAGTTTCATTCTCTTCTTTGGAGCATTAAATCCATGATTGGAGCTTCACCAGAAGTCTCTAAGCTTTATACTTCCTGCTTCAAGTCGACGTCTTAGCTATCTCGAGGAAAAGGCCAAAGCGACCAATTTGAAAATTGACGCGAAAACAGGGTAGTTTAACAGACAGTCAGCATGTCATCGACAATGAACGAGAATGATGCTGTCGGAGACTTCATACGCTCAGCGGAAGCCCTTTCTACATCGGTCGAAGACCTCAGCGAGGGCGACAGATCGCGAGTTCTTCTAAAGCTTTATGAGCTCACGATGAATGTCGAATCTCCTTGGGAGACGCTTGTGAGACTCTTCTTGAGCGAAGTAAGTGTCACTGATTTCACGGAGACGGCTCAGAATAGCTTGTTAACTTAACTATATACCAGCCGGCTGTCCTAGCATCAGTCAAGATACTGCAGGATCTCAACATCTTTAAGAAATGGAAGGTTGATGGAAGCAGAGCCATGACTTGCACTCAGCTAACGGGCCTCGCGGAGGGGTCCTGCGATGCCGCTTTACTTTGTGACTTATCCCGTCTCGGGTATCTTGTAGCAGTATCTCATATTCTCCCAGATCGACTCCTCCGCCTACTGGTCTCGAATAACATCGTAGAGATGACTTCAGACAAGACCTACAAGCCCACGAGATTCTGTGACCAGCTTGCGGACTCGAACTTTAGCACCACCGCTAAATTCTAGTAAGACAAACATCCTCATCCCCTCCTGTCCCTCCAGCAGCTCTCTCCGTCACAAGCAGTTCTAACTTCCAGCAAGCTACGACCACACAGTCCCAATGTTCACCCACATGCCCATCTTCTTCCGCGAAACATCCTACAGAAGCCCCCGCAGCGCCCGCAAAACAGTCTTTGACTCAGCCCACGGCTGGCAAGGCGGCCTCTTCGCCTATCTCGAAGCCCACCCCGAACAAAGCGAGGCCTTCAATACACTCCAGCGGACGACGACGCTCAACAGGGCCAGGTGGACGTCCATCTTCCCCAGTCACACCCTCTTGGACAGCGGCTCCGGCGACGACGACCCGGGCTCGCCGCTGCTGGTGGATATCGGTGGCAGCGTGGGACAGGATCTGCAGGCCTTTTATGAACTGCATCCGGAGACGGCGTCGAGGTTGTATTTGGAAGATTTGCCATCTGTTCTGGCGGATGAGAAGACGAATGGATTGAAGGGGATCAATAAGGTGGCGTATGATTTCTACACGCCGCAGCCGATCAAGCGTACGTTGATCTCTGATGTCCATCTCCTTGCCCGAGTAGGCTACACTTTAAGAACTAAAAGCTCACGTGAAACAATAGACGCCCGCGCATACTACATGCACCACATCCTCCACGACTGGCCCGACAAACAAGCCTGCAGAATCCTCGAGATGCAAAAAACCGCCCTGAAGCCCGGTTACAGCAGGATCCTGATCCACGACCAAATCATGGACGACGACGTGCGGGCCGTCCACCCGCACGCCGCCGTCTTCGACATCAGCATGATGGCGTTTGGCGCCGCCGGGGAGCGCACGGAGAAGGAGTGGAGGGCGCTGATCGAGTCGGTTGGGCTGAGGTTTGTTAAGATTTGGAGGGTGCCGGGTGCGGTGCAGGGGGTTATTGAGGTTGGGTTGCGGGAGGGATCGAGGCTTTGAGGGTGACCTGTGTGTTGCAATTTAGTTATTTTGCGAGGTGATTGGCTACGTTGGATTACAAGGTGTCTTTGAAGACCGCTGTGATCAGGATGGATAGCATGACTGACATTGCAAAGTGCAATTTCTTGAAGCTGCCCCGGGTTAAGCATTGAGGAGGGTAAGTAGGCGATTCGGGGGAATTGATGATTAACCTCCAACAACTCTACCGCCCAGCCAGTTTGACCTGGCCGGCCGAGTTGATGCCTCTAAACGATGAAGAATGCCTACGCCAGCCTTAAAAGCAGACCGTTGAGCCCAGCCTTGACGTCTAGCTCGGCACCGGAGATCCAACAGGTTACGGCCCCACTACCGGTGCGGAAAAGGTATCCACTCCCCGACCGATCGGAATACGGGAGACCCGTAAAAACAAACCGTTGAGAAAAGCATGTAATGGATCGAAAAGAATTCATGTGAATTCCAATAGTCTCATAACTCAAGCAATAGGGGAATGATGAAGCATGTTTTCAGGCATTATGAAAGATTCATACTCCATTGGACAAGAGGTCAGGCATGCCTGTCTGTTGTCGCCTGTAGAGAGCATCCTCGTCCTCACATCTTCTACCCGCATCTGTCTACTACCAAATTCTACACAGAATCCATAACTGAAGAATATCACACCAGAGATGGGAATGATGCGTCTACAGAACAGAGTCAGTTTTCATCCCCTCACGCCCGCAATCAACCACTCAACCTCCCTGTATCGAACCTTATCCGGAACTTCGGCACGCGACAAATCCAAGCCACCCGTCGATAGCGTCGTCTACCTCGGGCCGTTGTGGAGCCCCCATGCTCCGGGGGGTTGAGGCCGGCATCAGCCAGCCCACGCTAAACCACTTCCACAAACCTTTTTGCAACGACCGATCGAGTGATGATAATCTGATCCTGTTTCCGTGCAATGAACGGAATGCAGATCATATTATTTGGTGACCGGAGCCTCCACCTCTGGGTGTTTTGGTCTGGATGTAGTAAACGCGGGGTAAAATGGCACCATCGCTGATTTCATGACGAGGACCTAACCCAGAATCTAGGTCCTCCCGCCAGGAGCGCATGAGTACACTCACACATGATGCTTAACGCTACACTCTCAATCATGATAGGCGCGCACATGACACTAGAATAGATGCGGTTCAATAAACCCCTGTATTGAAGCCCATGATAGGGACATCATTGCTGATTACAAGTTCAGAAAATAGATAGGTATCATGATAGTGAGACATGCCTAGAGCCAAAGCTGCTCTTCGGCCAACATCTCCTATTTACATCCTCCCCAGATGCTTCCTCCCCTTTAGTGCTAGACAATCTAGCAAGTATAAAAGACAGCGAAGTCTTTTAGAAGATAGTGCTTGCCCACCGTCTCCACGTGGGCCAGGCGGCAACCTTCGCGCGGTAGGCGTTGACTTCATCCCAGTCAACCTCACGGCGACCAGTGTCGAGGTCGATTTCGGAAAGCTTCAAGAAGCCCTTGCGCTTCCACAAGTAACCGCAAGCCCAGAAGAAGAGAACGACGGGCAGGGCAAGGTAAGCCTTGAAGAAGTCCTCAGCGGTGGCGAAGCCGCCACTAGGGGGGCAGATAGCGACGAAAAGCTGGGCGATCAGAGAGATAGCAATCAGGAACAGGCCGAGCCAAGAGCCAGCAACACCACCGATGGCCTGGAAGGGAAGCTCGTCGAGGGTGTGGCCCTGGGCCTTCCATGCAGAGCGGAAACGAATGTGGGCAGCGCAGATGGATCCCCAGGTGAAAAGGGCGGCAAGACCAGAAAGCGACAAGAGCCAGTCGAAAACAACACCTCCGGAAGACGCCATGCGGACGTAAGCCAGGCCACCAAAAGCGAGGTTGAGGGCGACGGAAGGCAGGGGACGGCCTGATCGGTCAATGTAGGTGAAGATCTTGGGGGCGTATCCCTGCTGGGCAAGGGCGGTCAAGGTACGGGAACCACCGTAGACGCAAGAAACACCAATAGAGACGACGGAGACGAGAATGACAACGTTCATGAAGCTGTCGTATCCGTAGAGGTGGGCATCAAGAGGGGCCAGGACGAAAGGGGAGACACCATCGGCGTAGGGGTTGGCGGAGTTCAGGAGACGCTCATCGGTAGAGCTGACGAGAAGGCCGACAAAGGTAAGACCCAAGACGTAGAAACTTGAGAGTATGATTAGCCAGAGCTCTAGACGTTTGACTTGAGAAGGACTTACAGGGTAATACGCCAGAACACCTGCTTGATGGCACCAGGAAGGGACTTGGCGGGGTTGGCGGACTCAGCAGCAGCGAGGCCGACAAGCTCGGTACCGGAGAAGGCAAAAGCGGCGGTAACGAAGACAGAGCAGAAGCCACGGAAGCCGTTCTGGAACGCACCGGGGTCGCTCCAGAGACGGTCTCCCCAGTATTCATCGTACTTTCCACCCTCGGGGCCACCGCCGCAGATGAGAACAAGGGCGACGACCATGAAGATGACGGTGGCAAAGAGCTTGAAGGCAGAGGAGACGAACTCTTCCTCGGCGAAGCCCAAGGTTCCGAAAACGTTGACGAAGATGATAAAGAGCCAGAAGACGGTGATCCATACTGCGACACTTATATCTTTGTTCCAATATTGTATCGTAAACGAGCAGACTGTCAGTTCGAGTGGTAGAACGATAACCCATTGGAAGACCTGCCACATGTTAGAGCCTCGCGATGCGATGCGCGGTATGATGAAAAATGACTTACATAATTCCAGCCCATAGCGAAACCCCAGGAAGGATCAAGGAAGCGGATAGAGTAGGTGTAGAAACCACCAGAGACAGGGTACAGTACAGCGAGTTCACCGAGAGCGTAGACGACGTTGAAGATCATGACACCAGCGATCAAGAAGCAGATGAGGACAGAGCCCGGGCCACCCTTGGTGAGGGCGCTACCGGAACCGACGAAGAAACCAGCACCGATGGAGCCACCGATGGCAATCATTTGCAAGTGACGAGGCTTCATGGAGCGGTCGAGCTCAGTGTCGCCAGTTCCCCAGTCACCTAAGAATGCTTTGTTAGAAATCGATTTCTGAAGAGATATACAGACGAGGCGAGGCGATGCTGGGCCGCTGGAGACAGGCAGCAAAATTGTCCAAGCGAAGTTGGAGGGGGATGCACTCACGGCGCTGGAAACTCTTGAGGTTCAAGCCATTGCGGGTCATGAAGTCATCCTCGCGAAAGTTCTCGGGAACATGGCCATCACCGGCGGTGTGGCGAGCGCCCTTTTCGGAGTCGTACGTGGGGGGGACCACGCCGACTTGGGCATCCTCCTTGGACATGATGAAGAGTAAGCTCGATAGCTCTGGACAGAAGCTAGAGGCCGGTTGTTGAAGAAGAAGTGATGCGCGCTGGCGCTTGTCGTGACCTTTGCCCTTGTCGACGACGGAAGAGGAACAAAGCTGGTGTTACTCTGTAAAGAACTACAAGAGTATGAGGGGTGGAAGGGACAACAAAAAGGGACGAGATAGAGAGGGAGGCGGCGCGGGATACCGTTTAATAAAGGTTCGAGACAGCACCCGGGATGAGAGACGGGGACGGGGACGGGGGAGCTAAGGCAGAGGAGGAGGAACAAGCCAGGCGCGACGACGACGGGAGCGACGACATGTGCAGGTGCATTGCCCCATGTAAAAGTACCATGTAGGGTATCTGTAAAGGTACCGGGAAAGGTCGTTGGATGTGTAGAAACGGACCAGACCAAAGACAGGAAGGTGTGTGGGATGGGTAGGACTTCCTGGCGAGATGGGTAGGGGTACGGCAGGAAGGCAGATGGTAGGATGGAGAGGGTCACTTTACGGATACACAGAAAGGAAACGTGAGGGAACGCCCCTCGAGACCTCCGTCGAGAGACATCGAGGCAGACACAGAGGGAGGTGTGCAGCATACCGCTCGGGCGAGAAGCTGGAGCTGGAGCTGGACGAGAAGGGGACCAACCAACTTGGACGCGCTCACCTCACCGGCGCAAATCCAACGGATGGGAAGCTGCAACATGGACTAGAGAGACCAGGGAGACCCCGGCATGAGGGAACGACCCAATACCCCCTCCTCTTCTTCCTTCCGTGACCCTACCTTGCCAACATTGTAATTACATGGTTTCCCGATGAAGGGAGCACATTGTCTCTAGCATCTACAGAAGTACAAAAGTTGCCAAGAGCACCTTGCCTGTCTTACGTTAGTCCCTTGTTATTTTTCTTCTCCATCTTCTTCGTCTGCTTCTTCGTTTCCGGGATACCTTCTCCCCGGGAAATCACCCATGATAGCTGCGCCGCTAGCTTGCAGGAAATGCCAGGAGGTAGGAGGAAGGTGACCTAGATTATGAGAGGTCTAGACGGATAGGTAGACGAGTCTCTCCGGTACAGCCTTGGCAGGTAGTTGGACCGGTCGGTCAGCCGTGAGACGGGAGGGAAGGAAGGGTAGGTCAAGGGGAGTGAAGGGGACGGCCGGCATCTAGCAGTAGTGTACGTAGTGTAGCACAGATAGGAAGAGCCCACGGCAGAGGTTCACACTACGCACACTTCCATCGTACATGAGAATGCGGATGCGGATGGCGGATGTGAGGTATCATGTGGGTGTTCGGAAGCAATGGAAGCTGCGTGGAAGACGAAGATGGCAAGGCCTCGGAGATGGTGGGATGGACGAGATCATTGAAGCATCTCACAAATCCAGCCCAGCGCGACGTCGTCAACTCGCCTCACGTCCAAGGGCTGCATCGGTGTCACTCTACGTGGCAGATTCGGTAGACAGGCAAACACCGCTTCTGTCGCTTCAGCCTTGAGCCTTGCCCTTCAGACTGTGGGACGCGGCATTTCAGGTGGTCCCATCAAGCAGGCCAGTGGTCTGCGACAAAAAGATCTGATTCGGAGGTTCGCATGCTGTTTACTGGCCGCTGGGAGGGATGCGATGTGTTCGGTCAACGGTGCGGTGCGTGGCTCGATGCTTCTGAGGGTTACGAAGCGTGCAGGCGTCTCTCTCGGGTCTCTTGGTCTAGAGACGTCGACGACCGGCGGATATGTCCCATCAGAGGCAACACAGCGGCTTGGCAGAAACCAGTAAGCTTTCTGAGAGCAGAAGGTGGGCTCGGTGGGGAGCGTAGATGCCAGACGGTGCAAATGGGGGGGTTTTTGCCAAGTGATTAGAAGAACCGGTCATGGTTTATGGTGAGTCTTGGCAGAAGGGTTATTGGCTGGTGGACGGTGCCGGCTGGAGATGGGTTGCGATATCTGTATGTTCAGGTTGGAAAATGTACGGATGGATCCATGTGATGGAAGTTGATTTGGCAGAAGTGGAAGACAGTGATTTGGTAGCGGCGCGCGGGGGTGGGACGGTGCTGGGCCTTTGCCCTGGACTTGACTGGCCCGGACTCTCAGTCTCACTGCTCCTCTCATACTCTCACGCACTCATTCTCACTTGCTCGGGACGTTTCACTGAGCAGGGGACGCAGTGCGCACGCCGCACACTCATAATTATTACGGGCGCCCATCTCACTCCACCGACACGCTATCAGTGGAGATCCGTCCCAAGCGGGGGAGTGAGCGACCCATGAGACCAGGAGTGAGAAGGGGCACGGCCGCGCGATGAGAAGTTGGATGGGGCGAGGAATGGTCCATGCGATATCCGTATGATAGATATAGGTTGTTTGTCTGTGAGCCAGCAAGATCCATCGAGGTGGAGTGATAGATACAAACACTGTTATGAGACTTTTGAGAGTTCAGAGTGAGGAGTAAGGATTTGAGATGAGCTAACCTGGTGTACAGTACTTCGTACCACCGTTTCGACGACGAGTCCTGGACACAAGTGGTGACAGAAGGGATGAACGGTGCTCCACCACACCTTCCTTCCCCAAGAATGGAATGCGCGACCTGCCGCCTGCATGCTGCATGCCTTCCTCACCTTAAACAAGTGCCCGCCTACCTTCCTGCAGACCTCGATAGGTACCTACTGTGTGCCTAGGTCGAGGTATACATGTATCCGTACCTGGACGTATCTTTGTACCTGCCTCCGAGTATCAGACTTACAGAGGATCGAACCCTGCTGCTTCTCTTCTCTTCCTTTTCCCTACCCGATTTACTTCCAATTCGGCTTCAGAGAATCGCAGTCTCTGACACGCAGGACTTTTCAACTTTACGCGAGCTTGTCTACTCGAGCCAAGGCCGTGGCTCCCTCCTGGAGCTACCGACCTGCAGCCAAGGTCTTCTGGAACAGGGCTGTGCGGCTTGGTGTCTCTTGGCCGTACCTCACGATCCAAGCCCATCCTGACGAGCTTCCTGTTTGGGAAGGACCAAGAACTGGGGCGTTATTGCTTGATTGATGGATCTCGCAGTCCGACCGTCACCATTCACTGCTATTCTCTGCATACCTACCTAGTACGCTTCCATTCCCTGAGTCTCCGACTTCTAACAGCTCGTGACAGGCAAGGTATCAAAGGCAAAATCTCATCCAATCCTATTGGAACCAATCTCGACAGGAATCCTCAGATGTAACGGCTTGGCTGCCAGCCCGATGGTAGCTGCTAGGCTTCCTCGGTTCCCGGCCGCCGGTCTCCAGCTTCTCTCCTGCCTCTTTGCGCTTCTTGGCCCAGCGCCTCGTGACCAGGGCTGCCCAGCACAGCATTTGCTGCCATCTACCATGCCAGCGCGTCTCTACAAAGTGCGATCCCCTTGCGGTGTACGAAGAAGGATCTAAATCAGTATCAGACCCTCGATCATCTGCTGTGAGCTGACGGGAGTCGTCACACCTCATCGCTGATTGACTTTCGGCGCGTCCATTGGCCTCGCAGGGGCGGGCGCCGCGGGACAGGGAGGCCGCCGCTAACTAGGCGAAGGAATCCTTCTAGAATGCCGCCAGGCCGCCCAACCACACCATCGAACCTTTGCGTCCTCGAGTTCCGTCTTGTGATGCGATACGCCTATTCGAAAAGCGAGGGATCCGTACAGCCAACCGTAATATTGTGAGGGGGAGCCACTCAGGAAACGAAGCGGACCACCCATCTCCCATCGCGTCACACACAAGACGCCCAATCTCCGGCCGCTGCCCCGTCACCCTGCTCCAACTGCCACTTGGGGGCGCTTTTGACACCCTTCAAAGTTTGGATTGATTGCGCAAAACTCTGGCGATTCGACCCCTGGCCTACCAGTCTGGGGCGACCGACACGACTCGATTGTGCCGCGTTGTTTACCCCTAACCCACCGCCAGACTGGTCGAGCTACGCTATTTGGTGCTTGCCATTTGAAGGAAGGGCCTACAATTCTACGAATACCCACGCAATGCTTCCTCCTCATCCGTCCACATCCCTGGGGGTCGCATCACCATGTGCTGCAATTGGTCTACGACACACATAACATTCCCCCCCTCTGGCGGGAAATATGGGGAATAAAGTCTCGGCAAAGATAACAGTCTTTCATGGGCGATCCTACATGGTACATGATGTGCGTGTGTCATACGCATCTGCTAACAAAACAGAGACAGTGACAGCACCGCTGGCGAACCTGGCGCTCCCCGCCCACCACCACCATCCCTTGTCACGATATCTACCATCGATACCAGAGTCGGCTCTGCCGTCATTCGCTCTGTCACTCGGGTTTTGTCTTGATAGCCTCGTTGGTCGAAGGTTCGCAATGCGCCCACTTCGTTGCCACGATTCAGGACATCTGAACTTGACATGTCTCGATTCGGTCGAAACGGCCCATCTTTTCTCTCCCGTCGTGTCATCCGAGCACGCCAACCCACCCGCGACTGCACCTAATGTCATTGGCGTTCCGTGGCTTCGGATATCTGCCTCAATATGTCACTAAAGGTTGACCCAAACGACAATTGTCTTGGCTGGCACTTGCGCCCTCTTGAGGCCTTATCTGGCATACGTTACTCATGAGGCGCCCGGGGCGCATCCGGGGAGGGTGGCAAAGCTTATCAGCACCATTCCTCCCCCGTGGCGACGACACTGCGGCGGTTTATTTGGACAATCAATGGCAATCACGGTTAGGAACGGGCTATCTGTCGGCCATATTCTTTGAATGAGGCGTTTTCGATTGACGCGAGCCAAGACCTACTAATATGCGCCAGATGCCAGATACCTGAGCTGGCTGAAGTCTCGTCTGTTGCGCACACGAACTTTTGAGTTCTCTCTGACCATCACGACCGCTGACGCCAAGAGTCTCAATCTACCCGGGCTAGCGACGCTTCGGGAAGGCACATTCTCTTGTCGCCCAACTTAAAATCACACAGCCATCACCCAACAACAATTATGGTTCGCCAAAAGTTCTGAAAAATCTGCAAAAGTGTGGTTTTTCGAGGCGTATCTACGATGAACACTCTGAGATGCTGCGAATCCTGCCCGATACCGCAGACTTCCAAGACATGTCGTTGGAGACCCCCTAAAATCCAAGAGTTTGGCATCTCATGGCATTTCATGGCATCTCAGGGCCCAAAGCTTGACCCAGAGCAAAGGCTTTCGCTCGTCTTGGTGTGCAGCCTCGATTGGATGCGCCGAGCAAAGCCATGGAATCACGGTACCTTGGCCATACCATATTGACGGGTACTTTGCCCAGTCGCCCAGTCAGCTTGCGATTGGCGATCCAAGCGAGCTTTCAACAGCGACCATCTTCTTGGCTCACAACTAATTACCCAAGTTGGTGGCAGAGGACTTTCTGTAGCCTGTCACTGCTTTTCGAATTCGAGTTTGCTCAGAGACTGAGATGCGGGGGAGTTGTTGTGACTAATAGCGTGTCCAGGAACACACCACCGCGCAAGGACAGAAAAAGCACGCCACGATTGTCAAACGTCCTTTTGGCTCCGGGGAAGTGGAATCGCACACGAGATGGAAACTGAATCGCCGGTCCGCATACCAGTTAACCTCAGTTTCTTTTACGTACTTGACACTTACTCCCCAGATTTTCCCCTCGCCATCCACAAAACATAACTCTCTTCAGACGGCAGCGGGTCGCTGGTTGGCCTGCGCAGTAAAAACGTGTTCCAGTGTCCACTGTGGCAAGGAAGCAGCTTGGCAATGGATCGCTGGAGCTCTGCGACTGCGCCTGTTCGGTGGAACCTCTCGAGCTTACTGCGACGTTGTCTCACGGAGCTTACGGGATGAATAGGTACTAGACCTTTGGCTTTACGCCTCATCCTGCAGTTTCGTGAAAGGCATCTCTGCGAGCAAACATTTCCTCGAGTCCCGTCTTGATCCAACCAACATGCTTCGGTCGACCTTTAGACCAGGCTACCTATAAATACGGCATGAGTCGAGTGTCGCCGAACCCGTGTCTTATGCTTGATCCACTTCCTCCGAGGGCCAAGCACGCCACATGCGTCTGTGTCTCTCATTTGATCCCATCTACGAACAAACCTGAGGACCCTAGATTTGGGGCTTATTTGAATCAGTTGTTATTGGGCAGACTGCACCACAATCGTGCATTGAACCGAGGGCAGCCATTTGAACCATTGAGGCGCCAGCCGTTGGACCTTCCGCTTGTGTGACTTGGCGGCAATGGCTGGCCACCCCTGGAGCTTAATTGGGGTATTGAACGGGTAGCTCGGCTGCGGCCTGAATCTGGTTTGCGGCTCCTTCGATGGATACGAATGTACCAACGAAGAAGTTCCTGGAGATGAGGCTGTATCGAGAAGGCGAGCTGGATATCCGTATGAAGGTATTTTGATCATGGCGCAGGTGCCAAAGAACGAATGGTGATATTCAGTACTACCTAAACGCCAAGAACAATGTTCACAGCGTTCTTGCTATTAAGTAACAATCCTAAGATGAGCGGATGTTTGAACGCGTAAGTTTTTTCTGAAATGTGATCAGGTGTGGGAGAAACAGTCTTTCAGCATTCCCAAACTGTTTCTGCTCTATATACCTTGAACCGAACGCTCCTCCGAAGACCGTGTTATCAAGCAAAAATTCAACGCGGAATAAGAACGTCCTGAACAGGACACGAGGAAGCCTGACGGCTGGACTGGGTTCATCATGGACCAAGACCCTGATCGGACTGTCTGTCACTACGTAGTGCCGTTAACAGATATGGACCTTTAGGATGCTGTGTCGAGCTGTAGCGCAGCCGGGATTGATGAGACTCCCGTAGCTCTGAACGCGAGCAAGATGTATCTGTGCTGCGTTTACATATCCAGGGTACACACTGAATTTTCTATCATTTGCGGCTTTATCAAGGTGGAGATTGAATGCAATGATCCACGAGGAATAGGCGATGAGGTCCATGTCGTGCTGGATAATCAACCATCGTCACTTGATTCTCACGTTGCTGGACTTCCATGTCCGGGGAGTGTTCGCAGATCGGGCTCCTACCTAAGTTTCCCAATGTCCCTGATGCGGAATCCTGAGGGCTCGTCACTTTGGCATTGGGAAGGTGTGTTGAGAAGGGAGGATTGCCACGAAACAATGGGACAATCAACCGCATGGCAGGAGTGCGCGTTGGTGTAGGTCGGGAAATTGCAGTTCATCCATGCTCCTGCTCCGGTCTTGACGGAACCTACTATCAAAGCGGGCCGGTGCTTGCCCGGTACGACTTTGATGGCCGGAGTTAGGTGCTTGAGGCACTTTTCTTGGGAAAGAGGTAGGATATGGGGACGTGGCACGGAAGGAAAGACCGGCACATAGAAGCCGATGAGGATATGGGACCTTTTGGATGGGAAAGCGTCTCATTCGAATGCTACGGATTATTCAATTTCAATATATAGTAGTGTCTCATGCACAATTCGGGTGAGTGTTGATCCTATGCCTTCAGCCTGAGGAAGGAAGCATCCTGAGAACACTACCAGACCGCCTGCGAGGCTCCATAGCCGATGAATCATCACCAGATCGTAACAACAAGTATCTGGGCCATATGGTCGAGGGGTTAATCGGGCTGCAGAGGCCCCGGTTAGGCAGTGAAGACTCCTGTCTATTTCGGGATCCAAGTTCGATTCCTCGATCGGTCGGCTCATTGTTGTTTTTGCAATTTTGCTTTTTTGGCCGTTTTGTCTCTCCCACCCCTACACGCGATCTCCCTGATGGGCATTGCAATATCAAATGCAGCCTCAACGCCAAACGAACGTCGGAATCCCCTTTCCTGCCACCAATATACCAACAGAATTCGAGGCAACCTTTACCCCTCCTACTGCGCGCCTACTGGTATCCAAGGGATGCAACACATCCATTGTGGCCCAAAGGGCCATGCCCTTCTCCTGTGATACGGGCATTGACAACGAACCCAGTGGCGCTGGTGCCCAGCAGCTGTGACGGCCGCGCTCTCCTTGGCGAAGCATGATTCGTGTATGGGCTAGCCTGTCCGGTGTGGTGGATATCCCAACACTACGAGTCTTCGTTGACTCCTGTTCATTCTTGGTGCGCATCATGTCCTCGTGTCAGTGTAGAGGGAGGACGTTCTAATATCACGCCTAGTCCCTTCCTATGAGCTCTTTGTATCCGCTTCGGGCTTGTCGTCAACGCCGGGTTGTCTCTTCGGCCACGGCCACCATCCTTCCAGCGGCATGTCGTCGTAAATCGCATTGAAATTCCTACAGGGAGCTAGACGTTCAAAGTTGTAGATGTGCTGGCCTTGCTGGACGTTGGTCCACGCGAGGGCGGTGTAAGCTTGCTCAGGCCGAAGTTTGGCCATGTCAAACCGCGCAAGAGTCTGCAGGTCCCGAGCGCAAACCGTCATCTTGGCGGTCCAGTTTTGGTCGGGACCTAGATCGGAGAGGTAGTAATTGCGTGTGCAGGTCCAGCCAGCTTCTTTCATGACGGGCTCCTTGGCTTCATATTCAAAGTAACCGGCCTCTCGATGGACGTTGGCGACTGTCCAGTGGAAGCCCTCTCTCATGAGGCGGGGGAGATCTTTGGCTCTTACTCGAAATCTGGCTTCCCAGCTGATTCCTCTCCTGCTAACATTGGCACCTGCTCCGATTGGGACAGGGGAGTAGATGATGCTGAGGTTCTTGGGCACGCATTCCCACTCTTTCGAGTCGAAGTTTTGGAACTGTCGGTCTTGCTGCTGCTGAACCGCATCGTAGGAAGGTGGCCGGTCAGCGGCGTGAGTGGCGTCTGCTGAAGTGCAGGGACGAGACATGTTGACAAAGTCTTTCCTCTAATCTTGGCCTCTAGGTCGTACTCTCAGATTATGCTTTGAGGTCGGGGTCGATGCAGGGACAGGCTGGGTTACTTCTGCAACTATGATGCAGTGCTGGGTGGTATATTGGCAAGAGTGAAGAATGAGATGGGTGTAAAAAACAATGTCTAAAGGGTCCGGTCGCTTCCATTTTATATGTTACCTGAGGGACAGAGCAGGACCAACGGAGAAAGGATGCACGCTGTGAGGTCTCATACCTTGATGGAACGGAAGGTGTAGATGCAGACGGTCCTGTACCTTTGCGGCTCTGAAATGCCATCAGGGAGGTGTGGACTGAAGGTGCTGAAGAGACGAATGCTCAGGCCAGAAATGGGTTATATAGACACCATCCCCCGTTCTCCCAATCCTCTTCTTCTTCTTCTTCTCTTCTTCAAGCATTCACATCACACACTCGCTGCTTTTTTGGTTATTCCAATCGTTACCATCAATAACCAACAACACTCGCTACCAACATTCATTCCACAAACATTCATTATCGCCATCTCCGCCATCTACGCCATCTCCGACATCTCCGACATCTCTTACCATCCCCCATCATTTACCATGGAGTAGGTTCTCATCTCTTCCCCCGTTGCCTTTCTCCCTTGTCTTTTGAGTATTCCATCTGGTACTGACACTGATTCCTAGACAAATTTTGGAGATTATTCGCCTCAATATAAACATAGCGAGGAGCCCTTCCCGGGCCGAAGCCGAGGCAGTCCGAGCGGTCGTCCGGGCCGAAGAAGGAGGGAACCCGGCCTCTATCCAACCGGGCCAGTCCCCCTCGCCGGCCCAACAGTAAGTATCGCCTAGTGCCCTGCACACCTTCGGCTCCAAACTGACAATTGCAACTTAGGCACGGATCGAGTGCAGTGGGCGGGGCGGCGGCGGGGGGGAGCCAAACTGGCTCGGGGGGGCTGGGGGAACTTCTGGCCTGGGCGGCTCGCAAGGTCTAGGAGGGCCTCGAGCTGAGGGCCTCGGTCCCGGTGGGGGGCTTCAATATAAATATCCGTCTTGGAACCAGCGTTTTGGGGGCCTTTATCATTATTTACCTTCTTCTCACGGCCCGAGCATACTTACTTAGCATGCCTAGAGCGTAAGTATACTTAGCACAATTGGACGCTCGTTTTTTGGCATTCGCGGGTTTCTCTGACTACCCTGTTTCCAGCTCCTGGCTTGGAGTCAATGCAATTGTGGTGATGGGTATCATTTGAACTGCCAAGTGTATCTGCTTCATTGATCGAGTCATTCCTTATTCACAAGTCTATTCAGTGATGGGAGTGACGCCCTTCTTGAGGATAATGTTGCCGTACTTTCTGGTCTCCCCTGTCGCCACAATGGCAAACGCCTTCTTGGACCGCTCGTAAAACGCAAACCTCTCCAGCTTCTCAATCTCACCGTCGTACTTGAGCGAAGACCTAAAGTCGGACTCAACGCTCGCGTCAAAGGTGTCGCCCTTGACGACCTCCATCATGATGACGGGCACGACGCCGTAGTTGTCCAGCTCAAGGAGTGGGGAGATGCCGGCCAGCAGGCGTGAGACGGTGATGCCTTGACTGGTCGTTAGAATCCTTAAATTGACGTAGGTTTGAAATGATTCAAACGGATCATGAAGTCTTACCGTCGGCCCTGAGGACGGGGATGTGAGGCGGGCAGATCGAGTGGGAGGGGAAGTGGGCGTCGGCGAGGACGATTTCGTCGCCGTGGCCCATCTCGGCTAGGACCTTGAGGAGGTCGGGGGAGATGACGGGAGATATTCCTTTAAGAGGCATTTTTGCTGATTCGGAGGATTTTGGGAGAGTGATGAAAATATGAGGCAAGGTTTGAGAGCTGTCAAGAGTTTTGGTCTTGACGTCCGTGTGTGAGTGAGGTGTCTTGATGTCGTTGGCGGTGTGGTGAAGGTCCCCACGCCAGTTTCGGAAAGGTGGGGCCGGCGAAGCCCCCTACGTGTACTGAAATTCAATGAAGCAAATTTGATGAGTTGACCCTAAACGGCCTGTGAAGTAATCACTTTCATTTAGTAGTCTCTGAACGATGGGTCACTGCATGATGACATGGGAACTTTTTGAGGCTCGGATGATTTAGACAATAATTTGACATGATTGACAATGATTTGTCCCATTCTATTTGACCGTGATGTCTATTAAATTTACCCAATAATGAACCATCCCATTGATGAGATCTACTCCGGCCCTAGATGAGAGAGAAGAAAGTTGATGCATTGGCTGAGATGCATACGATTGACAATACACAGGGGGACCACCTATTGCTAAATCCCGAAATCTATCCGCGAGAGTGGTGCAATCTAAGATGCTGCAGCTGCGTACGAGGTATCTAGTGTAACGTGATATAAGAGAGAGAGAGAGAGAGAGATATGCGTGAGATAGTGAGATATTGTGAGAGAGAGATGAAGGTTCGAGAGCCAAAGAGGAGGCGGAGTGGGTTTACTCGGCCTTCTTGGAGGTCTTGGTTCGGAGCTTCATGAGGAGGTACACCAGGGCATACGAGCTGATGGCGAAGATGACAACAATAGCTGCATCGCGCCAGCCGTAGTAGTACTCCATCAGGTTGATCGTCCTCAAGTAATCGCTGCCGTCGCGGTACTGGCACACTCTGCAGCCGGACGTGGCTTCCGGGTTGATGAGGTTGCTGCTGGAGCCCATGCCCTGCATGTAGTCTGCCAGGTACTCGGCGCACGTCGTGCCGTTGACCGGGTCAAAGAGGGCAAACTCCTTGCTCTTGCATTCGACCTTTGTGCCCCAAATGTCGAAGACGAGCATGCTGCCCATGAGGTAGTTGAACGGGTTGAGCCAGTACATCCAGTACTTCCAGAAGGTCTGGAGCTGGGAGTAGGGCACGAGGACACCGCAGAAGGAGACGAGGATACCGATGATGAGCGGGTTGACGAGGGAGGCGAAGACGGCGTTGGGGGCGTAGGCGGCGATGAACTGGCCGATACCCGTGTAGACGAACTCGTACATGAGCATGACGAAGAAGGTGGAGCCGGCGCGGGAGGAGTCGCCGGGGAAGCCGACGGTGTAGTACCAGCAGACGAAATAGAGGACTGCGCAGATGATGAGGTAGGGGACCTCGGAGACGATGGAGCCGGTGACGAAGGCGATCCAGGAGTACATCTTGGACTTCTTCTCGCGGGTCTCGAAAATGTCGCGGCGGTCGATGAAGAGGGGCTGGACCTGGGCGAGCACACCGGGGGCGACGAAGATGAAGTTGAAGATTGTGAAGAGACGCATCTGGATGTCGCCAACCGAGTCGCCGATCATCCAGAAGGAGAAGCCGTTGAAGAGGGCGGAGAAGATGTGCAGCGCGAACTTGTTGTTGATGTAGTCGACGTTGCGGTACAGGGAGACGTTCATGCGGTGGGTGACGATCTTGATCTGGTCCCAGATGGCGAGCGCGAACTCGTGGCCGTCGTCGACGGTGCCAGGGGGTTTGGAAGCGGCGTCCTGGATCATGTGGTCAAGTTCCTTTGTGACATTCTCGTGCTCGGGCGAGGCGAGCCAGACTTCATTCCAGTCCTTGCCCTTGGAGAGGTGGCCCGAGACGACGTCAATCATGTGCTCGGCTGGGTTGGCTTCCTCCGGGCAGGGGGCACCATAGCGGCCAAAGTAGTCGCGGATGGTCTTTGCGTTGTCGCCAATGTCGCCAAAGTAGACAGTCTTGCCGCCCTTTGCGAGCAGAAGAAGGGTGTCGAACTGGGAGAAGAGCTGGGCGGATGGCTGGTGGATGGTGACCAGAACAGCTTGGCCTACATCGGCGAGCTTGCGGAGGAAGCGGACGGTGTTGAAGGCGGACTGGCCGTCCAATCCGGAAGTGGGCTCGTCGAGGAAGATGAGAATGCTGGGCTTCGAGACGAGTTCGACGCCAATAGTGACGCGCTTTCGCTGTTCGACGGACAGGCCGTTTCCAGTGGTTCCGATGAGGGTGTCTGCGAGGTCGTGAAGTTCCAAGAGGTTGATGATGGTGTCGACGTAGGCGAGCTTCTCGGCGCGCGGCGTGTCGCGGCTTTGTCTGAGCAGGGCAGAGAACTCCAAGGCCTCACGGACAGTGGCGTAAGCCTCGTGGACGTCGAGCTGCTCGCAGTATCCAGCAGAGCGCTGGAAGGACATGGGAAGTTCGCGACCATCGACCATGATGGATCCGTGGATGGTACCGTCAGTCTTGCGCTGGGCCAGGACATCGAGAAGCGTCGTCTTTCCGGCACCGGAGGAGCCCATCAAAGCGCCGAGCATACCGGGCTTGACCCATCCCTGGACATTGTCCAAAAGAACGCGGTCTCCAGAGGGGGTCTTGACGGTGTAGGTAAGGTTCTTCCAGGTGAAGATGGAGGTGTTACGGACGAGGTTGTCGTCATTGCTGCTGCTGTCCTGCTTCTCGTTGTCGCTCTTGCCGTTCTCAGCGGCAGTCTCCTCGGATGACTGGGCTTCCTCGTCGTCGCGGATGGCCTTGGTGATGTGGGCGTTCTCTCGGGGGATTAGCAGAGATGCTCCGCCCTCGGCGGAAGAGCGCCATCTCGAGGTGGAGACGATGGTGAGGACGACGAAGAGAACCCACCAGGCCCAGACGATGCCGAAGTTTCTCCAGACGTGGCTGTGGCTGTAGGACAGGGCAGAAAGGTACTGGTCGCCGGTGAGGGTGGTTGAACCCTGAATGGCGCCGGCGACACCGGCACACGACTGATGAGCAGAGTCGGTATATCCTGGGCCGTTCGGAACCAGGTTGGGTCCGACACAGGGAATCAATTGTCCGTAGAACTCGGTCGACATGAGGGAATCGAAGGCATATGCCAGAGGGTTGATCCAGAAGATCCAGACGAACCACGGATGCATCTGGGACTTCTGAATCATGTAACCACAGTACATGATCAACGCAGTGACCATGAAACCTGAGGCCTTTGACGCGCCATCGAAGGTCGTGAAGCCGGCACCGATGGAGCGAAACATGGCAGTCATACACTAAGTTGAGTCAGTGAGAAGTTTAAGAGAAAAAAGGAAGAACGGGGCGCTTCATACCATGGTGGTTGCCACAACGACAACCCAGAAGGTGAAGAACGCCGCCGCCGACGTCTTCAGTCCGACCATGAAATAGAGCACAATGGAGAAGACCGAAATTTGGAACAGGATAACCGGGATATCAGCGGCAATCTGCGCAATACAGAAAGCGGCAGGGTGGTAGTATGCGAAGGACTTATGCTTGATCAAGACAGGACGGCCGGTGAAGGAGTTGGTGACTTCGGACATGGACAGCAGACTGTTGAAGAGGAGAGCGAAGAAGAGGGCACCGCCCTTGAGGAAGAGACCGCCAGATGTGTTGGGAGCCTGGTAGAAGAGGGAACCGGCGATGAGAGCTTGAGCCAAGGTGGACACCTGCGTGATGATGAAAGTCGCTTTGTCACCCCAGAGGATTTGGTATTGTCTGGTGATGCAGGCCCTGACCTGGGTATAGAAACTTGTCGTGAGAGCGCTGTTGGCCGGAAGCTGCTTGTGCTTCTCGCCTGCGACGCCTTGTTGGAATAGTCTCGTCTTCTCCTTGGTCTCCTCCAGGGTTGGGAAGTCGTATTCAGCAATCATCCGGGGATAGATGTCTGACTTTTCGTACGCGGTTCTCAAAGCTTCAGCTGTGCGAGGGAAGGTCTTTTCCTTTCCTGGTTGGATTGCTCTTTCCGTAGGAACGGTGACACCGGTGAGGAAATCAGCGACGTTGGCGCCGTCGGAGCAGATGAAACCAAGCTGCTCCATGAAGGGTCTGGCCTCCTTCATGGGCCCGTAGTACATCTCCTTGCCGTTGTCGAGGACGAGAACCTTGTCGAAGAGGTTGTAGATGCCGTTGCCTGCTTGGTAAAGGGTGACGATGGATGCGAGACCGAGGACGTCGGTCATGGCACGGACCGCCTTGGTATATTCGAGGGCCCTAGGAAGATGGTCAGCGTACATGATCGTTGCTCTCTCGAAGCCTACCTCTGAAGAATCTTGGATACGAGAGAGTTTGGTAGAGACTTACGTGCTGGCGTCCAAGCCACGGGTACTGTTATCCCAGCAGAAGACTGATCCTCTCGTCGCCATACACTCAATGATGGACACACGCTTCCGCTCTCCTCCGGACACACCTGTGAAGAGTCAGTCGAGGTGACCTCAAAGGTGTCAATAGTTTGAGCTACTCACCTCGCACGAATTCGTTTCCGACCTTGGTGTCGAATGTGTGCTGGATTCCCATAGACTCCAGCAGGAAATCTCGGTTCTCCTGACGCAGCTCCTCGTTGGAGGCAACCCCTTCGGGAAGGTTGAAAGGGATCTTGAGGCGAGTTGCAAAGTCCATGGTCTGGCCCACGGTCAGGGTTGGGAAGAAGAGTTCCTCCTCAGTGTTCATGACGATTTGTCCCCTATATTGCTGTGCTTCCTCTGCGGGCATGGAGCCGTAGTGGACATCGCCAGTGACTGAAGTGTATCCTCGGCGGTGGTTCGCCAACATGTTGAGCAACGTCGTGCATCCTGATCCTGGGCGGCCGAGGACCAGGAGCATCTCGCCGGGCTTGACACAGCCGTGTGTGTTATCCAAAATGGTCTTCAGAGGAGGCTTGTGGCGAGACTCCTTGACGAGTTTGGGAATGTTGAACTGGGAAATGACGTTCTCGTGAAGCGACGCATCGGCGCTGACGGCCTGGACCGTGAGGTTCTTCCATGTCACGCCCAGCTCGCGGGCGGGGAATCCAGAGCGTTCATCTCTTTGTCGAACTGCTTCGACCTTGTGTTTGAGGGCCCAGGTGGTATCGTCGGGGATGTTGCTAAGTTCGAGAGACTGCTCGTAGTTTGAGCCGCCTCCCAGCGTGCCATCGGACTCCATGATGCCTGCCACGTGTTGACGAAGAGCTTTGATGGTATCTCTTTTTGGTGTCAGGTGTGAAAGGTCACCATTAAGGAGAGAAGATAGTGACAAGAAGAAGAAGGTTGTGACAGAAGCTTATAGTGAGTATGTATATCCAGGGTGCCGGGCCACTTATTTGTTGTCGACTTGCTTTTGTTATCCCCATTTGCCCTTTAGCTCCGGCCGGACTTGAAAGTCAAGTCGGTTTCGGCTTCAAGGGGACTGACGGGATGCCGATTCATTACGACCTGAGATCTCTGTGCAACCCCCTTGATCGTATAATACGGACCCGCCATCGGGCCCTGCGGAGAGATGGTGGTAGACAGACAGGTCATAGTGGCCATTGGTCATTGGCAACAAGGCGTCTTAGGCGTCCCAGGTATCCCATCATCCCGTCCATGATGACGAGATGTGCGGATGAAAAAGCTTCTGGAACCCCATGCTATAGTCCGAAAGTGCGCGCAGTCTGCGTGGTAACACGGTCTCTGGGTGCTTGGCCCGCTGAATAATGTGGTTTCCGTCCCACCTGTGACTTGATAAGAGGATGAAAAAACAAAATTGTTTGTTGGACGAACCCTGCAATTCACGTCAACTAACGTCGTGGCATGTGGCTCCTTCGGCGTTGGACCCTGTCCGAGGTGTGCGGGATGCCATGGGCCAGAGCTGGGCCCAGAGCCGGCAGACTGGGTCCATCCCTAGAATAGTCTCCGAGAGCCTCATAATCTGGTGTCTAAGATCGGACCAAACGTGTCATTGATTAGATCTTGACCGCTGACTCAGCGGCGAGTTCGTCAAAAGCGAAATGTCCTTGGAGACAATGGGGGTGCCACGGTGCAAGCTTGGACCGGTGTGGATGGTGTCAAATCCCCGACGTGGTCGGCGCGGCGTGTGTCGAAGCGCCGGGCACGGGCGTTAGCGTTGGAGATGACGGTGGAGTCGCCTGAAGTTTTGGGTCAAGGTTTGATGTTCAGAACCAATCAAACACGGAGAAACATTTAAGGTTTATCCGCTTTTTATCTTCGCCGCTTAGTCATAAAGGGCAAGATGCCGCTGAGTCAGCGGGGATTCCGATACATCAACCAAAGGCGGGAACGACAGCCCAGTGTCAGCCAATTCCTCCATCATTTTGGCGTGAGAGACGCATACGCTGCCAAATCGGCTATCTTCCCGACGCGGCTGATTCTGTTTTTCTTTCAATTGTTCTATTCCCTCCTTGGAAAGAGCTGCGTGCCGCGTTGAGCGGCGGCCTCTCGTCGAATCAGAGGCCAACATGAGGAAGAGAGCGTGTGATTCCTGTCACAGGCGAAAGGTATGATTTCCGGCCCGTCTTCAGGTTGAGTTGGAGAAGAGTTGTTGTCTTACAACGCATACATAATGCTGATCTTTTGTGTTTTCTCCAACTTTGATAGATTCAGTGTGATGGAGCAGTCCCACAATGCAACTGGTGTAAGCACCATGGAATGGCTTGCACGTTCAACCGGGCCACCAAGGTGAAGAAGCGTGTGGCTACAGCGAGGTGAGAGAAAGAGAGAGTCTCCGCCCCTCCGATCCCCCGTCTCCGTTCCCGTGGATCACCCCTGAAAGGTACCCACCCGTTCGGGAAAGTTGAGTAATGTGTGCGATGGGAAAGCAGCCAAGACTGACAAAAAGATTTACGACCTGTGCAGGGCGGGATCAGAAAAAGACCTAGTTGAACGCCTCAACCGTATTGAGAAGGCCTTGGAGGCGGCTCGGCGGAACCAAGATGCAGGGGTGGAGGGGGGAGGGCCGCGGGACGAATCCACTGCCTCCCCATCGTCATCCTCGGCGCCCATGTCAACTGTTGGCCCGGATCCGCCGGCCGCCGACGGTAATCCGGACACAACCCAAGGCCGATCTTATGACTCATCAGCCCGGGCTGCTTCCGGTGCAACCGTGGGGAAGCTGCACTTTGCCGGTTACTATCTGGGCGATGTCAGCTCCTACAATGGCATCCCTTTCTTTTCTGCCGACGGCCAAGAGTGGATTCGCTCTCGGGCTGGAGAGGATGCCTCGTTCCAAACCCTATTTGGAATGGGTCCTCTATGGCAGACACAACACCCAGTCCCAATCTTCATAGACTTCCCAGAAGGGAACGCTAGTGGAGAGCTGCCCGATAGGACAGTTGTTGAAGAGTATCTCGCTCTCTTCCGAGCATCCCAGTTCGGCTTATCGTTTCCAGTAATCGACTTCGTCCTCTTCCAAGAGACAATCGAGCTGGCCTATGAGCAAGCTGACGGTAGCCCATCTCTCGAGTCCGTGACGGCAAAAGCATGTGTCTTTGCCTTCTTCGCCGTAGTTTCCCTCTTTCAGGGAGAATGGAACTCCACACCCGAGATTGATGGTGAGGCATGTGCCGGCGCCGCCCAGAGACTGGTAGCAGTCATTCTGCAGGGTACCAACATCACTGCTCTCGAGACAGTCTTCATGCTGGTCAGCACTATGTTTCGTCGCAACTGCAACTCAGAACCTTGCTGACATTTCTTATCATAGGGCATGTACCACCTCTTCTGCGGCCATCTGCAACAAGGTGCCATGTTCCAGTCCGCCACATGTCGAGTGTTATTCATGCTTGGCGGACACCTCGAGCCCGGATCAAGCCGTCCAACTCCATGCCAGACGCCCCAAGCCGAGGACGACCACACCTCACGAGTGAGGAATCAATTACGCAGACTTTTCTGGTTGTCCTACAAGCTCGATAAGGATATATCCCTCCGAACAGGGCAACCTCCCAGCATCCATGATGAACATTGCGACCTGACTTTGCCAAAGATGGATTGGTGGATCCGGAGTATAGATGACCTCACGGGCGGCTCACCGTCCTTTCTCGACGAGGCAACAATCACGTCGGCTCTCGCACCCGACTCCCTGCAGTTGACGATTATCAAATCTCAGATCTCAACGAGATTGTACTCGCAGTCGGCCCTAAAGAAGGGCGATGCAGAACTGCTTAGGGATATCCGCGAACTCGATGATGAGCTGGAACGATGGCGGACGTCGGTTCCACTGTCCTACAGGCCGACGTTGACCTTCCCTCGGGGCACGGCGGTCGTGAGGAAGGGACGGCTAGGTATGGAGGAGATAATTCTGCACTTCGAGTATCATTACTTGATGGCAATGATACACCGAGCAAGTGGGAGATGTCGCTGTTGGGCAAGCGGCGAAGGCAGTGGGTTGGAGGGCGTCAGTTCGAGTCAGGCCCTCTCCGTACAGGCCAGCCGATCTACTCTCTACTTCCTCAAAGCAGCCATCCATGGCGTGGAACAAGTGGCATTCTGGTGAGTTGTCTACCCTGGACTGAAGCCTGAAGGCTCCCGTGGAAAGTCCAACCTTGCTTGCTAACGCCGGACGCGCCCAGGATGGTGGTATTCTACCCCATGTCGGCAATCCTCACAATATTTTGCAATCTCCTCCTGCAACCCCTGAATCCCCAATCCGAAGAAGACATCGAGCTCCTCAACTCGGTTCCGAAACTCGTCGAGAGCATGCGGAATCGCCACCTGACGCCGAACGAGGTCGCCCACGTCAAGATCGTGGACGATTTCGTCGCGGAGCTCACGCGGCTGGGGAAGCGCGCGATTGCTAAAGCGCGGAGGGAACAAGAATTGGCTTGAATGAGAGAAAGGGAAAGAAAACAGACACGAATTGTATGCGATTGGAACTTGGGATTCTATAGCGGGCGCTTCGGTGTTGGGAGTAATATCGAGCTGCCGAGGCTTCTACAGCTACTGGCTTCTGGGATCGGGCCGGTCGGCCATAGATGGGGAGACCATAGATTTACGTGTACGAACATTGAAATGTATTATCAAAGTCATGTACCACTATCAAACCATGCGAATGAATAATGCTCGATCTCTGTTAGTAGATGATACCCTTGTCCTGCGGCTGTACCACGTGCTCGCACATTCAACTCTACAAGCAAGGTATTCTTAGCAAGTTAAGGTAATCAACATATCTAAATCGAAGACATAGCCCAGGCTCGAGGTTTCCTGCACCTAGAACTTTGCAAGTTTGCCTGTGCGGAAGACTTCAATTATAGCAGGATTTCTTGAGCCATGGATGTTTGATCACTGCGATGTCTATGAAGCTGGAGCACGCTCGCTTCCGGAATTCATACTCCTCTGATGATAGGACTTTGTAATTATAGACATCATCAGGGCAACCTTTCGATCTGTACGAAACTCAGTAACCTTTTCATTGGTAATGCGTCGGCTTTTGGAAGGAACGAGAAATGGGTGGAGCCCATCGATTCCTTCCTAGTGAAAAATAGGTGCAGTGGGTGGAAGTGATGCTCATACCAACTTCCAAGTCCACCTTTACTACCGTCAACACATTTATCACATCGAACCCCCCCCCCCCCCCACCCTTTCTAGACTGTAGAGGTGTGAGTCTTAAACCTATTACTGGATGATGATTCAAAAGCGGCAAATTTGACTTAGACGCTCATACTGCTTGTCTTCATCAGTTCAGAATTTCAGTCAAGTACTAAACCACCAAACGACAACTAAACGAGATGTTGAAATAAGAATGAAGAGTTGTTGTACATCAAATGAATTAGTGTCAAAAGTTTATCAACACTCTCAATGAAGAGAAACCATGAGACTTATAATCTTATTCGGCTCGGAATCAAGGACCTGAGCTGAGAGAGGCGAGTGCTAACTATATGTCAGCCATTGCCAGTGATCCGACCTCGAAAATTCCTTTCTGTCCGCATTTCTAATTTGGCGGTGTTACTGACAGCATACGACCAGTGCTTTATATACTGTCCGTTGAGAGCACGACTCGTGTCTCCGGGCGGCACGGGGCAAATACGTGTATTTGAAGTTTAAACCCCCGCGGGATGGCGTGGCCTACCGGCCGCCCGCCGCAATGGCCATGCTCGAAATGAATGCATAGAGAAACTCAATCAATTCCGTCCCGGTATGTGGGAGAATAATTGAACGGAAAGGGGCGCTATACCGGCTTCTCAGGTCTTGGCGGCCGGGCTTTTGATGACTAGAGTACTTGATATGCTGGGATGAACTGGCTGCTGACCTTTCAATCGCTATTCATAAGTTGACGGAGTTTTGAGTGTTTTCGATCCCAAATGCAGCCTTCATAGTTGTGAGTTATTCGTTGAGAACGTCTTTGGAATGCATTTGCCGATATATCAATGAAAATCGTCAGCTTCGGGCTCCTTCGATACTATCGCTTGCTACTAGCTTCTGAATAAGTATCAATTGAAACTACTTCAGAGTGATTCGGGGGATTGTGATATGAAGTTAAGTTGTGGTGACGTTACCGAACCTTTCGAACCCGATAATGAAGCATTCAAAACTAACATGTACCAATCGGTGTGCACCACTTACTGCGTAATTATGGCATGTCCGAGAAGACACGATCTTTGGTAGATTAAGGAGGTTTTCGTTTTTTCAGGAGCTACGCATTCAAGATGCCGACGTCGCACAGATCGGTAGTACCGCCACCATGTTTAAATGCCAAGAAGTCTGCAAACTCTAATCTGTGGGATTTGCGGTGCAGAACGGATAATAGTCGTAAGAAAGCTCAGGGGTCCCGACTGAAGCTTTTCAACTCCCGGTGAAGTGGGAGGCAGCACTACGGATTCTGTTTCTGTATATATCATGCCTCTGATCGTCCGCTGCAGAACCTCCTGCACCACATCATTCATCAGTCACTCAACATTCTCTTGACTATAGCTGTACATTCGGCAAAGATTCTGTCATTCGTTCAAAAGTCGAATCTTATAAGCTTGTCTGAAAGAAAAAGGAGGCTGTATCACGATGTACATCAATACTCTTCTTGCCTCCTCCGCTCTGCTGGGCCTGGCATCCGCCGGATACACCACAAAATACCTCACTGGATCATCAAACAACACCATCCAGGTCCTCGTCGAGGGAGATGGCCCGTCACTGCTTGTCTGGCCTTCTTATGCCCGGGACAGCATCGACGATTTCCACGAGTTTTCGACCGCCCTCGCTGACGCGGGCTACCGCGTCTTGCGTCCTCAACCCCGAGGCATGGGCGAATCTACCGGCCCCATCGTTACCACTTGGGCCGAGGTAGGCGCTGACCTCGTCTCGGTCATTGATACCTTTGGCAACGGAAAGGCTGTGGTACTCGGCCATGCCGCCGGACAACGTATGGCGAAGAACATGGCCGCCGCCTACCCGGAAAAGGTGCCTTCGATCGTCTTGGCGTGCATCAACACCGGCATCAACACCAATGCCACCATCGCAGCTACGGCCAACATTGCGAGCAACTATACTTACTCCGTAGAGGAACGTCTCGCTGCTTTGGAGCTGGGTTACTTTGCTCCCGGACACAATGCCTCCCTATGGTTGACGGGGTGGTTCCCTGAGGCTATGGGCTCCGTGACTGGCGCTCCTACGAGCACCACAATCGGCAGCAACACTACTCAGATCTTGGACGTCATCGCAACATTGGACCCGTGGAGGAGGGAGGACCAGTGGAACTACACGACTGGGCTGGTGGGCAACCGGTCCACTGTTGTCTTTGTTGAAGATGCTTCTCACGCGCTGTTCCCTGAGAACTTGCAGGGCGTCGTGGATGTTATGGTGCCTTGGTTGGACACCCAGACTTCATCTTGGAAATAAGTCCTTACATGTTCAGAGCCATTTTGATCAATGAAATGAAGCAGGAAATACTACTTTGAGTCCAGCCACAAAATACCACAATTATTGCTTCCCAAGAAACTTGTTGGCCTGAGTTCCACCTAGAGGTTCAAACTTCCCAGTCGAACGATGAAGTCTCAAGACATTGAACAGAGAGTACTGGGGAACAAACGAATGTGAAGATCATGTTCATGAAACTGCCATTCGACTCCAGTGAAATCCCCAAGCTGCCCTTCAATATCCAACTATAGCGGGAAGCTGCCCATTCTAGTTTCCGGCCCGGCCCCGGCCCCGGCCCCACCGGCCCTGGCAAACTATCCGGCACTTCCTCCGACATGTGGCTGATGGAAGCAAGAGGACATTGGAGCCGAGCCAACCACGGAGCAGCCCACACAGTCCCAGAGTTCATCGAATCATCGTCCTGCAAACCCGCTCGCTGGAAGTAGGCCACGCAACTGAGAGAAGCGCCACACAATTCCTGCCCTTCTTCTCTCTTCAACCACGAGCAAATCTTCTGCCCAGTAGACATCCGGAGAGATCGTGCTTCTCCTTAGACATGCAGGACCCCCATACTCCCAGTCTTTCCGACTTCCAAGTTGCGCCACGTGCTATGGCGCAGGGAGGAGTGCAATACTAACCCTCTATCCTGGATCGAACACCCCTCACTCGTTAGGAGAACAGGACATCCAGTTTCCCCGCCCGCTGGTCTCGCACAGTTGGAGAAATAACACCAACGGCCGGGATCCGGCAGCCATGTGGGGTGGTGCAGAAGCAAACGCACGTCTAGGCCGCCCGTCTACCAGGCATTCACACAACATGAAGTCCACATAGTCAGCACAAGTCAGTAGGCCAGAGCCCTCCCACCTGCTCGCAAATCGAGCCCGAGTTTGCATCCATCACATGACGCCCCAAATGCGTGTCCAGCCTCAGGTCAAGCTCTGGGAGGTTAGACCGGCGCGGCTGGTTGGCTTGGGTACTTCTGTTCGCATGCACTGGTGTCACCGACTGTTGTGCCGTCTAATGCTGAGCTGAGATATGACAAAAACGGACGGCCGGTGTGCGCGGCGTGCGACGACTTCCCGAGGATCATTTGCTCTTCATAGGACGCGGAGCAAACGAACCCATCAGGTCGGATTGACAGTTGATCCTCGATCCCAAAAGCATCTCTGCGACCCATGACACTGTCCGCACATCTGGGCGATAATTCAATCTTAGACACCGCGTAAGCGCTCAGCCCTACCCAGAGAGTCTGCATCGATTGCAATTTAAACCCAAGAAGCGAGGAAGGGTGAGCGAGAGATGTGACTTGACCGTCTTCCCTCATCTCTCTTCCCCTCACCCTTTACTCCAAAAGGGTAGAACCCTCACAGTCACGCTACTCGGTTTCGAAAACGAAAACTCGCAGGCTAAATACCGCTTCCGGTATTTGCACCGCGTTCTGGGGTTGCAGCGCGTGGCCGGCACGCATGGCTTCATGTGATGGAGGGCGCGCCAAAATCAGACGAAAGGACGTCTGCGCCTCTGCGCCTCTAAAGGGCTTGCAGGCCCAGATCGGTAACCACTCGCAGATGCAGATATCTCGCCCCAGTCTGCCGCAACGTCTCGGCGTTGGAAGCAAACAGCAGCTGGCTACCTAAGGTGACACCATACCTACCTTTACAATTTTTAGGCTCAGGCGCCTGCGTTGTTACTGTAGCTGTTAAGTAGCTTCGCTCGCCTCTGTGCCGCCCCCGGTCCCCTGGATCTGCGGAGGGGCAATCAGGCTGAAAAGAACCCTGTACCAAGGTCGAAATGTACCCTGCGGCTCCCTGTTCTCCAACGTTGGTTGGCGGACAATCATGAAAGTGGTGTTTGGCATTGGTCGAGCCACGTCGACTCACCTGAAGGAGTTGCTGGTCCTGTGGACGAGCGGATGCAATCATGAGCTGCATTAGCTTGCTCGACGATGTGGATGTTGGGCTCCGCCAGAAACGCTAGTGCAGAGCGCTGATGAACAGTCCATGATGCGAAATTTACTCGTTTTTGTTCTGCGGGTGCAACCGAGTCTAAGTCAGAAGAAACGATCGTGGTATGTTCAACTGCTAATGTGACTCCTTTTGTTGGCTGGTCGTATTCCTTTGGACCGGTGCTCAACCCCATTTATCAAAACATATGTTGCCTTCTTGAACGACCGTCTTGCCGCGAAGCTATCAAAACAAGGGTCCCGGAAAAGGTCATGAACTGGGGTCTCCCCAGACTTGTCCGTCTCCGTCTCCGTCCCCAAATCACCGGGCCGACTCTCGTACGAATGAAGTCACTCCCATTCAGCCAAACACAAGGCCAAACTTCATGCTTGCCGCAACTTGCCTCCACAAGTCTGGACAGGCCTCAGAACCCACTTGCTCCTTGCCGTATGCTCGCATGTCTATCCTTCTCCACACGTCCATGACAACAGCCCACGGCTTTTCCGTGTCGACCACACCTTTCTTGCTGCCAAAGGCAGTGAACGCCTGACGCACCAAGCCTCGGTCCCTGCTGCATATGGCATGACGAGCAGAGAAGAAGAGCGGCCACAGCATGGAAAGTCCTGCTCCGCCATGAGACACTGACGCCGCACAGTGCCACAAAGCGGCCTGACTGTGTTTCTGTACGAGGCGATGTGATGAAGGGTATTCCGAAACGTTGCTGTAAAGAAAGGCCAGGGCGCTCTGTCTGTATGCGAGTGCCGTGCTTGTGATCCACCGGATGTTGGCAAGCTCGACTTCTGATGCGGTTTCGGGGCCGTCGACGATACGGTTAACCAGGGAAAAGCCTGGTGGCAGTGTCGGACCCCACGACTCCAGGGCCTTCTCTATTGCCTTGTATGCCGTTTGGTATTCGGTACGCAGGACGGCGAACTTAGATGTTTGTCCCATCGCTGTGGCGGCTTGAAGCTCGCGTTTCATCGCCATGAGCTCTGCGAGACGGTGCAGAGTGGGCCAAAGATCATCGGCCATTCCCAACACTGGATCGATTCCACTAGGGATGATGAATTGTGGCGGTGTACTTGGCGAGTAGGCTCGACTTGAGGGAGCTGCGAAGACAGGAGACGTGCCGTTCGTCAAGGCATTGAGTACATCAAAGTAGCGAAACACCTGTCCCATGTCAAAGATCCCTTCAATCAGACTTCCGCAACGCTAGGTAGCTTACCTGGTCGAAGAACAACACACTCGCAGGCTTGGGGGATGGCATGGCACAAATGATGTGGCGGGCGCCTTGAAGATGATTATACACCACTTTGTCCGAGCTCCGCTGTAGAACCTACCCCACCAGTCAGTCGATGCGTCAAGTTCAATCCGCTGTCATGACTTCTCTTACCAGATCGTACTGAATGAGTAAGATGATCGTCGCCAGAGCTTCTTCGAACCCATCTCCATCCTCGATAATCGCAGACAGACCAGCCACGGCTCTTTCATGAAAACATGCAGATCCCTCCGTCGTCTCAAGACCGCTATATTCACGATGTGCGCTGGCCAACGCGTAGATCGCACTTCGAACGGCGGAACTCCTATGCGAAAGGGGAAGTATATGTTGCCTAAAAGGGTTTGCGACACCATCTACAAACCCCATTGTCGGGAGCATGACCTTGGAGTAGTGGTCTAACAAGCCGGTATTCTCTGGTAAATCGAAGATGTTACGACCGGTCGGCGGGAGCAGGTCCAGCAAGGGCGGGGATGCAGTTGACCATGATTGCTCATTCCAAGATACGTCGAAACTGGCGCTGAAAAAGGAATCATCTGTTGGCTGCTGATAACTCTGGTCTAAAGTCGCAAGAGAAAGCGGGAGGTGGGCTTCAGCTGCTTTCTGACAACCCAGATCCCCCATCAACTCGAACCCGTCCTCAAAATGTTGTGAGTCATCATAGCCGAAATCATAGCTGCCTGTGTCGTCGAGGTCATCGGATAATGCAAATGCCGAATTTATCGAAGTAGAATAACTGCTTTCTACGGCCGAAGTTGGGGACAAAGTTTCTTCTACACCTAGTTGTAAGACATCGGGTGGAGTGACAATATTCGTATCTGGGCTTGTCTGGAAGTCCGTGTTGCCGCCCATCGGGCTACTTGAGTCGTCTGACGCCATAGAGTCTTGAGTGTCAACTGGCCGGGTCGAAGTTCTTCTCTTCCTCTTCTTTATAGGCTCGTAGACACAGACTATACCGGCCTGCACACAACGAAGACATTGTGGACGTTCTTCTGAGCACTTTTTTCTCTAGAGAGGTATTGGTCAAAAATTCAGATCCAAGATGGGTCAAGATGACTAACCTTGTCACGGCTAGAAAGCGTGGTTAGCACCTTGATTACTCTTCACGATCACAACATTAGATGAAAGTGAAGCTCGGACATGAACTCACCAGTATTTGCACCCTGTCATAACAACGATGTCCATGTCAGAAATTCTGGATCCGAGGCTGTCGTGATAGAAGCATCGTACGAACCTGCTCTCGACCGAGTCTTGATCGGCCGTGGACGAATGGGTTGAGTGACGAGCATGATGCTAGTAGAGCGAAAGCTCTGCGGAAGGATTCAAGGGACAATCTTGAATACAGCAAGACGGAGGCTAAATAACCTTCCCGTCACACTGAAGTTGTATCGAATGCCGATAATAGGTCGCAGCAGAAACTTGCAGCTTGAAAAGCAAGCGATAACAGACCATGATAACAGAGCAGCAGAGGCGATGGTATTTCAGCGAGCCACACCATGGGCAGACATGGTTCCCCAATTTACCCCAGCTCCATGAGGGGAAAAGATGCGAGGAGCCACCAGGAGACTCTCGACAGATTTGGAGACGTGCCGCACGCCCATGTCCAACGGCAAAATGCCGAATAATACCGGGTTCACGCACCCACCACCAGCGCTACGACCGGGACCCTGGAGTGACCCCAGAAAAGTTGCGACCTAGAGGACTAGACTGTGCAGCCAGCAAATTAACCGGCCATTCTTCCAACATCCTGGTGATCGGTCCAATTTGAACGAGTGAATTTTATGGAGTTCGATGAGCGTTTGTGGGGGAAGGTGGGAGCGGTTGGTTGTGAGGAGCCCCAGCGCACTTCGCGACATCTGACATGCAAGGGTCGAAAACACACCATCCCGGGCCCCCTTCGCCAGTCACGATGCGGCAGGTGGCTTCTTCGTCACTCCCATCATCCGATCGACCGTTGATTTTCATATGTACCTTGAGATATTTTGATGATCTTGACTTTGCCACCGGACCCAAGCGCGTCGAGGTTGGGTGGAGTACCAATGGGGTAACGGGGCGAGCCTTCAGAATGCAGCATCGATGGCCGATAGATAATAGGAGTCTGGTATGCGTTCTCACACAGCTTCGAAGCGAGACATCCAACAAATTGCTAACAACTGGACAAAGGGGTAACCCGATAGTATTGAACTCGTCATATTCAAGAATTGGAGACTCCGGACAGTGTTGCCCCTACCGTGGACTGATGTGATTCTTTTTTGTCATCTCGGCGTGGCTGATGAGTTGGCGATGACGGCGGAGAATGGCTTGACACAGTGCTCAGGAGCGGCATATCACGTTCTTGATTGGCTCCCGGATTTAGCATGGGATAGATGGATCTCAACCAACCTAAGCCAAGTCTCGGCTAAACCTACTACCAAATATGCTGAGCCACAGAGGCTCACGCATCGAGTTCAAAAGCCGTCTGGGATATTCACTTGCTTACTAACTTAGGCAACAATCTAACTTGAAGTATAAGTGAATGACAAACGTTGAGTACAAAAAGCAATAGAACCCTGAATTGGCACCGTAGGTTTGTGCAAAGAGAAGGTGAGCTACGAAACAGGTTTGTCGGGACTTGTCTCGCGAATGATTAAAGCCTTAAACAAATTTGATGAGGTGGCGTTCACAAGAAAAACAAACTAAACTTTCCGAAAGGAAACCTAGTTTCATTTGCCAGCCTTCCCTAGCTTTGACTCAAAGGCGGCTTAATTGCCATCCAGGAGATTGAGGCCTATCAAGGGACAGTCAATGCTACACGTGAAGAAGATTACATCACAAAGTTAACTAATTCGAAGGCAGTCGGTACCTCCCAACTAAGGTAGTCATCTCTGTTCAATAGCAAGTTGAGTGAGATGACAAGCCCCTTGAATGTCGAGTCTCATATATAAGATGGTGACATCATGATAAGAGACAAACGAGCGGACTCATGCAAGACAATGATATCCCGAGTGTTCCCAACTGGGTCTAGATTGAACACAGAGTCTCGAGAATTCAAAGTGTTCTACTTCTATATGACTTTTGCCTAGCCCTATGATAGACATCGCAATCATTCTGTCCCGTATCCTATGCACTGTTTGCGAGGCATGTCTGGGAAGCTCTTGCAGAGGCTGTAACCCTCCTCAGGTGAAAGGCGTAGCCACTCAAGCCCTGGAATTCGTGAGTCTTGGAGAATTTATTGCAAAATCATTGCACTATTCAATAGAGCATTGTGGTATGTGCAAAAAGGTTCAATCTGGACGTTGAAGTCATGAGAAAGGTGTGATACTGATGAAACAAGGTGATTGTCAATTGCAGCCGCGTTTGAATGAATCACATCAGGTACCTACGCTATGAATTGCTTTCGTTTCACCTGAACCTTTGATATGAGAACCCAGCAGATAGTTCAGGGGGTAGAAAACATGTGCTACAGACGCAAGCTGCAGTACACGGAACCCGGGGTGTAAATTTTGGCTGCAAACTCTGCCGTTACTGTTGCGAGTATATAAAGAGATAAGTATAAGAGAAGCAGATCAAGACGGCAAGCTTTGTTCATCAGTGAAACATTGCGCCGGGCATGATTCTCTTCAGATGAAGAGGCAATACCAAACCTCTTAATTTCAACGCATGTTCATTATGAAGTGTTGATATGTATCGTGCATGTATGACCCGAGAGCACCTCAGGAAACATGGTGATACGCACTTTCGACTAAAACTACTTTGACTTGGGAGTTAAATTTCGTCACAATATGGTATGAGAATGTCCGATGATCCAATCTAAAAGTCCTTGGCCCGTCACACCAATTATTTCTAGCAAGAATCTGGGTGCTCAGAATGGGCTTTTGAGAAGACTTGAAGTGTCTAAGATATTCTATTAAGACGCCTTAGTAAGTTAGATGCCGATGAAAACGCTCAAACTCAAATGTCTAAAGATGCTTGCTAAGTGCATGTGATATAAGAAATGTCGGTACTGGTGAGCCAAGTACCTTTATCTCAATGAGACTAGAAGAGACCAATGTCCATCGGAACAAAGATTAAGCTGAAGGTGCAGGTGGTATGCTTCCAATCTATTATCGGCCCATAGAGATCAAAAGTCTATTCGGCGTTAGGAACTGAGGCCGGCGCCGTGACACCTTCTTCGTCTCTCTTGGTGATTCCCTCCTTCTTCTTGTCTCGCTTGTACAAGAAGGCCACCGTAGCGGTGATCAGTGCTTGGGCACCGAAAGCAATAGTCGAGAAAATGAAGCCCTTCTTGAATTTGGGCGAATCAACTTGAGGGTACGTCAGGATCGGAACCCAGGCATTAAAGGCATAGCCCAGCGAGTTCATGATTCCTATGACAATTGCACGCTCCTCGGCATCGGCGCCGCAAATCTCGTTCGTCCAGCTCATGCTGAGTGGTCCGTACGGTACGGAAGCGCGCTGGAGAAGGAACGCAAACCACTTCAACCCGTCTGGTACATTCCAGATGGCGAGGATCAAGGCAGCGAAACCACCGAGGAAGGTGGATATCGACATGACGCTGGCACGATGGCGGATCGCGTCGGAGAGGATGGCGAATGACACCGTAAGGACCAGTTGAATAGCTGAAGCCGCCGTTGGAATGATATTCTGATACCTATGTTAGCTACGTGATACCATAGACCAACCATGAGCAAAGTCAACTTACAATCTTCTCCACAGACTCGCCCTTGGATTTGAGCCAGAGAGAGAAGGGATTCACACTGCTGGAAGGCCCAATATTGATGAAGATGATGTACAGAATGGTCAGAAAGTAGACGTGCCAGCGACCAAAGATTCGCTTGAACGCAGAACGGCCCAATTTGGTTCGCGGAGCACGTCCGACACTCTCCATCCGCCTGCGGGCAAGTTCACGGTCCTAGGTGATTGTTAATAACTGCGGTCCCTCAAAATTAGTGAAGTTGGTTTCACTCACATTCTCAGTCAAGTAGAATGCTCGTGTATTCTCCGGGAGATCGGGCAGGAAAAAGTATCCAGCAATGCAAATTGGCAGACTGATGATTCCATCCATGATCTGTAAGTCGGAGGCCGAGTCAGGACGCGGTTTCGCAGGAGTCGTCTCCACCAAAGCACGCCATATGGGATCGAGGGGGTGCTTACAAATAGCCACTTCCAACCTGCTAAGCCATGGACGCCGTTGAGTCCCTTATAGACGCCAGCTTGCAAATAGCCCGAGAACATGCTCGCCGCAGCCGAAGAGGCGTGGAAGATGCAGGCTCGCTTGCCGAGCTCGGAGGGCTTATACCAGGAGCCCAGGATCGTGTGAGCGGCCGGATAAAAGATTGACTCTGCCAAACCTACGAAGAAGCGGATTGCAATGACGTGGTTTGAGGTCTTTGCTGCAGCCAGACAGAACGTCAGAACTGTCCAGAGAAGCTCACAGGAAGGCACCCAGATGGACGGGCGGACTTTTGTGAGAACGATCTGCGAGGGGATCTGGCCCACGACGTAGCCGACGGTCCACGCTGTGTCGATGAGATTGATCTCGTTTCCGTTCATTGCGAGATCTTCCTTCATGCCGCTGACGAAAGCATTGCTGATGTTCGTTTGGTCGAGGTTTTTGATAAAGTAGCCGAAGCTCAGCATCGTTATCAAGAAGACGTCGAGCTTCTGGATGAATACGCGCTCCTCCTGCGACCGGCCCGGTTCGTAGTCCCAGATATAAGACCACCATGGCGCTTTCTTCTTCTCGAGTACTGCAGAGCTTTGTCCGTCTGAAGAGAACTCGTCCACCGTTACTCCCTTGGGAGACGCGGACGCGTATTCCTGCTCTGACCCCATGCCGAGCAGAGGTGAGAGCTCTAGTGAATCCGTAGGGTTAGTCACTTACAACGGAAAGACAGAGAGCAGCTCAACAGATGGTGCATTGAACAGCCGCAACTTTCAAAACCACAACGTTTTCTGATTTTGGGGGATCCCGTACCTGATTTATGTATCTCGCTTCCTGATAAACTGGCCATCGCGCTACGCTAAGGGAGGTTTCAAGTTGGCCGCAATCTCACGGATACTGGAGAACTGCCCAGATAACACTCTGGGAGTCGTGTGGGTTACAACGGGGTCCGATGCTTGATGATGTGCTGCGAAGCGCTGATGATTCGCTACCCCTTGGCGTGGGGTGTGTCGCCATCGCGGGGTCCAGTGTCGTGATTCGGCCGTCGCTGCCTCAAAAGCGCCCTCAACGCCGTCCATCTTCTCTGTGCAAGGTGTCTTAGCATCGGAGTCTTGCCGACTAGACTCTTCTTATTGCCAGGGAGACAATGTAGGTGTCAATCTCATTACTTACTTTATTCGATCTCGCGGAGCACTGCCGATACGGAACATTATTCCCGGCAGTTAGCTACTAGTGACGGATGGCTCCGTTGGACATTGTCGCATTGCAATTTCGTTACAAAGAAGAGCGAAATGAATCGGAATAGTATACTGAAGCCTAGCTCTCGCACTTATGGCACATCCTTTCGGAAGACCGATCGGCACCGGTGGACGTTTGACGGGCCGGACGCCGGCCCTCTCCCACAAGGGCCGGGCCTCCGGATTTTGTGTGCCCCATAATTAACTCCCGGTTTTGGGGACGATGGCACGATGCATGCGCCATGCCCTCAGTGCCCCTCCCGGATACGGTACCGGCCCGTCGGGTCGTTACGTAGTCGAGGAGTTCCGAGCCCGCTCGTCGGGATTAGCACTCCAGAAGGCTTGAAAAGTGATTCTACTGGGTTGACACCTACACGTTGGTGCTTTGGGTTAGTCGCCTTGGCTGCAGATTTGCACGATATCTCGACATGGCCAGCAAAATACCTGTAAGCCAGCCGACAAGTGGGCGGACGGCATGCTTTTCAACTTTCTGTGACTGCCGCCCATACTTTTTAGCATCTGTGGTTGCTCAAGGCTTCATTCATGTGTTGCTTCAAAGATCTTGCTCCTTTGCTGTGATGCTCCGCTCTGATGCTCTTCGTCAACAGGGTCAACAGGCACTGTACTGAGTTAGAAAGATGACATGCCACGAAACTGGTGCTGGAAACCCGAAATTAGAGGGCTATTGTTCGGCGAGATCGTGCCCGCAGGAATGTGTGAGGATGATTATGAGCTGGATTTCGTGAATCATGTCCTACTAGAATATCACTTGCTTGTAATTCTAGTAGCGTCGACGTAGGTGAATTCTTTAGGCCGTTGGATCATTCCAGCCATAATTGCGTATATCTGGTGTAAATACGGTTGAGTGGGAAGTATATAACAGATGTGTGAGCTGTTCGAGATGTTCTTGATAATGCGTTGATGACCGTGTCGTATGGGAAGGAATGGAAGACGGAGATGCGTATATCCGAAGTGCATTATTAGACTTGATATTGGTAAGTGTACAGTTGGTGATAGACTCGCGCTCTAGCCTATGCACGACCTACTTCGAGAGTTCAAGTCGGCCAAATCGCGCTGTATATCTACGGTTTCGGGATCATGTATAGACCGGCTGAAGTAAAGTAAAATATGTAACTATCAGATCTATGCGTGTTCAATTGAACAACAAGAAGAAAAGGCCAAAAGGGGAAAAAGAAGAAAAAAGACACAAAAAGGCATTGTTCCAACATTGACGATAAGTGACGTCCTCAGAGAAATGTGTGAATGATAAAATCAATGTGGATTAGAGGGGAACAAGAAGGGCATTATATATTCGACTGGGTATGGACGAAGGATAGACCAAGGCTTCATGGGGAGCCGTAATGTAGCTACTTTGCCACTTAGATGCAAAGGAAGGCTATGAATATGCAAGCCAACCATGCCAAGCATTTCTCATTCGTTCTGCTCTCGATACTGATATGTACGCAGTATTAGCGAGTCTGTCCTGCAATTCTTTGAACTTGGCCGTAGGAGCCCCTTTGTCAAAAAGTAAGTCTAGCTCAAGATACGACAGCTTCTTTGTCTCAGGTAGTCGAAAATAGCACCAAATAAGACACAAGAGAGCCGTGATCGCGTAAACCAGACAAGATTTACCAGCCAGGTTCCAAGCAGTTGGGTTGAGAAGCTGTGGCGCAATAACGTTATTGATGATGGTGAAGACATTGTAGACTACCCTCGCCAGGGCAACGGTCTTGACTCTTAGACGTGTTGATGGAATTTCTGCCACGATAACATAACAAGCTGGACCGATGGTCATGTTGTAAGTAAAGGTCATCAAAATGATAAGAGAGCCGAGGGCCCAATTCATTGAAGGATGGCCGTCCAGAACAATCGATAGGATACCACCAATGGTAAGGATGACGACTGCCGCTAACAATCCAGCAAGGTAAAGCCTACGCCGGCCAATCAGTGATAGCAACATCCAGGATATCATACCGCCAATGATGCCGAGACCATACATTCCTGTGGCGAGACTGAATGATTTGGAGGATTCGAAGCCAGCTTGTTCCAGAAAATAAGGAGCATATCCAGTCAGGGTGGCGCCGCACAAGGCTTGACAGGACCACGTCATGCAGCAAACTTCAGTCCTGCGTCTGTTCGAACCTTTGAACAAATCAAAGAAGCTCGCGCCACCATAGCCCAATTTTTTCTCTGTCGCGTTAACATGCTGCATAACAGCGAGCGTATCGTCGATATTGAGGTTCTTGCCGCTTGTGAGTCTTTGTAGCGACTGTCGTGCTTCTGAGAGTCTTTCGTGTCGGACTAGCCACCCTGGTCACAAGTAGTCAATAAATAGCCAAACTTGTTTAAACCTGTTTGGATGTCTCTTACAAGGACTTTCCGGGGCAAAGTAAACGACAAAGAGCAATGGAAGCGCCCAAGCCCATTGTAGCGCAAATGGTAACCGGTATGACCATTGGGACGTGTTGTCGATGAGTGATCTCAGAATGCCAGTGCCCAGTAGCTGGCCAATGAGCCAACACATATTCACATTGCTGAGAACGACGGCTCGTATAGCTGAAGGCACAATCTCAGCAGCGTAAGTCGCCCCCAAGGTCTGGATGACTCCCCATGATAGGCCTGATGTTGGAGTTGTAAGCTGAAAGACCAAAGCATGTCTGAGTAACCAAGAAATACACCCAAGACGCTTACTCACCACAAAGGGCTTGGGAAGAAAGTAGTACAGCGATGTTCTGAGCAAAGAAAGCTGGGGAAATGGCTAGACACAACCATCCAAGAGCAATCATCATCATTTTGCGATACCCGATAGCATAAGTGATGTACCCATGGGCAAGGAGCCCAATGATCTCGCAAGTTACTGCAGCATTCTGAATTCCCATCTGCCACAATGGCGAGATCTCATAGTCTTTGTCCTGTATGGAGTTGGCGCCCGGCAGTCTTGGTTCGCCATATTTGCGTCTAAACGAAGGAAACGCAATGAATCCGGAAATAAGCGACTTATCGTAGGCCTCCATCACGACTGTCAGAAAAAGGAGCAGTGACCAGATGATGGCTTTGGGAAAGTGACGGAAACTTCCGAATAGACTTATGTCCTTCTCGGCGGCGAGACCACGATGGATGCGCGCACCCGTGCCGTCCGAACTTGTTGAAGCACGAGGAAGCCATAGCACACTATTAATTGTGTTATTGTGAACATTTGATCTTTGACGTTCGAGTTCCTCTCCATCCAAGGGGTTCGTGTCTGCGATAGATGGTTCTTGGCGCGAGGCAGTTGCCTTGGGGGTTATGGATATCAGAACGACCTCATCTTTGCTGGTATTGTCAACTGAACCAAACATGTTGACAAAGTTCCAAAGCGCCTGAGATAATAAAACAAAGTTGGTTGGAAAGTGAGCATTGTATGTTGCATCTTCGATCGTGCTGTCGGTCAGATAAGATTTTGTATGAAACCACAGCTCGTGTTCATGGCTCCACTTCAAGCTGGTGAAAGTTGGGTTTCGGGCTTCATCCTAGGCTATCCGACCATTTCCCCAGACTATCCCCTGATCTTCCCCAGGGGCAAGTCTCTTTGGTTGATTCCTAGCCTCTGTCGTGGTAAGTTTGCGCTAACTTAGTACAAGCTAACCCACCGACACGGCTCAGCACATACCGCGCCGTGTACGCCAAGTTTCCTTCGCGATTTTCAGCAGAACTTGGCAAAAACAGTAATTGGTTAAATGGATTCTACAGCCACTCCGTAGAACAATCATTGCTTAGGATCCCCTGTCAGGCTATGCAGACGGTCGAATCAGAAGGCCGTACCTTGCTCTCCTGCCTTGGATACATGTATCTTCACCGGTACCCTAACGAGGGCGACTTGAACTTTAGTTCTGTAGCGCTGACAGGATTTGGAGGATGGTCTTGAAAGCAGATTTTTGATACAGGGATCTTGTACTAGCCAAAGGCCATCAATATCGGTAAGAAACAACCTGGATCGATGCCAAAGAAATCGTAGGAATGGACCTCCCTGATACTTGCAGTTGGGATATTCGGCGCCACCTGTTTGAGAATCTTAGCTCGAGTCGATAGCCATGCTTCCCTTCAGCCTTTTTCTCGTATAAGCGATTTCACTAGTCACATTTGGAGCTTGTCACGCCTGGGGTAATGGACCTTATAGGGTCAAGGCCTGCAGCCACGCTGAGCTATCGATGCATCCCCCTTTCCGTGGAAACCATCCTGAGCTGAATCTATGTGTTCCGTTCAGCCAAATCCCAGCAACGCCACAAACGCCCATACCTCGTGTCAAGAAGAACAAGCATTCAATGTCTGCTACCATATCAAAATGTAAGTCTGAAAGGGGCCGCTAATTTCTTATGCCCTTCAACTTTTTAATGATAGTAGCGATTATGATAAGCCCTTCTGCTTATCTTTGGTTTGCTCTTAGTCAACGGCAATACCTACAACGCAGAGAGTTTCATAAAGAATAACAAGCATCCGCAAATGATATTTCACGGTCTCCTCACGTAACTCGACGCATGGCACTGCCATAACTTTCCCTTTTATGACCTCTCTTTTGGTGGGAAACCTAGCGTCGACACTCGACCAATGATGTCGAGTTCTCGACTTGTCCCTGGTCCCTTGTCATTGAAAACATGACAGGATGTCAAGCGCTCGAATGCAAAGGCCGGAGTCTACGCCTGTTACTTGAGCTAGTGCGTGGTCTTACCACATCCCGTTTAGTCAACTACTGCGTGCTCTCTTAGCTCAAATTTCAACTCGGTGGCAACGAATCGTTCTGGAACAGAAATGTCACGTCCAATTAGGTACCTGGGCTAGCTTTGGCTCTCTGAGGATGGTGTAGAGAGATGGAACCACTTTGACGTATTGCTTGAGTCAGCCCCACCTACTTCCGCGAACTTGGTTTTCGGGAGAGATAGGCGGAAAGCCCTATGGGAACTAGGGATCCGGCTTTGCTTCAAGCAACTGTGTTTCTAACGGCTGGCGCAAATTTCAACATCCTTTGAGTGTGGTGGCCTGTACACAGTGAAGTCCAATCTTAATCATCCTGTGTGGGTAATGTCAAAAGGCTCGAAGTGTGCTGCGAATTAGTCCGTTTTTGTCAGTGTACTACATACATCCAATGGGAGCTTGAATGTTCAGGGTCGAAGCTGAAGACTACCACCGTGACACAGCGCCGATTTTTCCAGCTACCCCGGCCATACAGCGTATGCCTCAAGGACGAAATTTCCATTGTGCGGTCCTTCGCCGGTCTTTGCCACACAGTAGGCGTCTGAACCCAGGCCTGGCGAGCCGCGCTCACAATTATCGCTCAGCAAAACGCTATATAGAAAGCCGACGGCGTCGTGGTGGGCCTCCTCGGTAGAACGCATAGTGTCACGAGTTATGGCACACAGCAATGGGCATACGGAGTGTGGTAAAGTAGCTTAAGCCATCGAAGTGGAAATAGACAAAAGAGAAAAGTCCATATACAGGGTGTAAGTGATATATACGTGATACAGCACCTGACGGGCACTTTGTGAATTGCGATTCATATCCCTTTTACGTGACACATACATAGCCTTAGCCAATCAGTCAACCTTAGCCTGCCTTACATTGGCTTCGGCTTGCTTTGCGCGTCGCTTTGCTTCTAAACTGTCCTATGCTTCCTAGGAGAGCAACCGCTAGTCGAAACCCCTTAAAACCTTCTCCTATATCTCTGACAATAGAGCCTCGAATTACTTAGAATCGGTAAATGGAATAAGCTCAATTACTTTATACCGCGTCTCGTATCATAAATCCTTAGATAACATACGGCCAGTCTACTACTTATATTAGCAATACAAACAAAAGAAGGGGCAATGCTTACCCCAGGATAGCTCGAGCTAGATAATGGAGTTAAGTAGGATGCTACTGCGGACCCACTCCACTAGAGAAAGAAAGGCACTCATGTTCAGCCCGGCCAGGCGTTGGGCGTTGCCATGAGGGGTAATGGTAGATAGAGAATGTTGCCTCTTGTGCTTTTCCTATGGTTTGCTTCCGAAATCATGTTGGGGAGATTGCTGGGCTTTTTTCATTTTTGCTGTCGCTTGATGCGCTCGAAAGCTGCGAACGACTACCCCTTGAGGAGAGTCGGTGTGTTGCTTGTTAGTCCGCCAACGTTCGTTACCGTCAACGTTCGATATATTGCAGTTGTGTTATATTGCAGTTGTGTTTTGCTGCTGCAAGTGTGTTCTGTTGCAGTTATGTTATGTCTCAGTCAAGGCTTGTCCCCACCCGTCACAACACGCATACCTAACAGGAACCTAAGACATGTAACACACTATGCTAAATGCACGAGGGAAACCGATGGCCGACGCGGATCTGTGCCTGACTTTCTGCAACCAGGCCTGCATTGGGACCCTCGAAACGCAGTACGACAAGCGCCTGAGCTAACAAGCGGGGCGATCCCAGGGTTCTTTCCAAGTATCAGCTTCTTCGCCTTCCGGAACACAAGCATTCTGCAGTAAATCAAAGGCCTGGTTTCCAGACACGTAGCGGTGCTGCTTCCTATATAGCGTCCTCTACTTCGCTTTCCGATACTGGTGGCAGGCCGATCTAGTTATTATACAATACGTTATCAATATCTTCGATATTCACCTCTAGCAGCGGGGGGGAGAAATCTCCTTAAAGAGTACTACTTTCTTTTCGAAAGTTGTGGTAATAATTATAGGACGTGTTAGGTCTTCCGAAATCAGGCGTAATAGTCGGGGCTAATACTATCTATTCTAGGCCCATTTTGCAATCTTCTAAAGTAACTAAAGGCACTCCGCCGCTGCTTCCACTACTCTGCGATATGCTTGTTAAAGCGCTTTCTTTAGAATACGCCCTTTTCTATTACATGCCTCTTTATATACTACCCAGCTCTTCTCTGCCTGTTGTTCGCTGTAGTCCCGGCGGAGTCGTATCGTCTCAATCAGGATGTCTGCGCACTACTCGTTCCAGCGGTTGTGAGGGCCCCAGCAGTTGCCCCTACGTAACGGTCAATCGCTACCTTCGTTCTTGGCCTTCACAGTTGCGGCAGGCATTCTCGGATCGTCTAAGTAAACTTTTCCTCATCTATAGCTTTCTACTTCCGTTTCTCCTCTCTCTACCGCTCGGCTACGACGAGGTACAAAGATGTCGCATATATAGATAGTTGGAGTTATGGTCGATATTATTCTCTACTTCGCAGCTAATTGTCTAGTGATCTCCTTCCTTGTTTGTGACGGTTCCCGGCTGTAGTCGACTCAAAAGGTTCATAACACTGAAAAAGCTAAGTTCCGAGGAAAATGCGACCCTCTATCAAAAAGCTAGTCGCGCAATCATTCTAGGGCAAAACTGCAAACGACACATAATGGCAAAGTCTTATGGCAACAGTCTAAGCCGAAATTTATGTTGATCTTATGATTCATCGGCGAGAAGAACTACTGCTAACGGGGTCATCCTCTTGATCTACGCCTGCCACCACGCTATGTTCAACTACACGAAACGTGCATATTGACTGGGCCAAACACCATCCTCAATTTGTCACGATGTCAGCTTACCATCGTCGCAAAGTCATTTGAGAGTCCAGACTATCGGATATCAAGGCACAAGAACACTCGTGCCGCAATACCGCATGGTGCTAAGACCAGCCGCCGCCAAAATCAAACGGTACCATGTAGCCTTCCCGTGCTGTGAGATCCTAGCCTCCCAAAGTTCTTCGAAATAGAGGGCACCGACCCACCTCATTTCCAACATCTTACCTCTTCTTCATCTTCCCGAATAGCAGGTCATTGGTTCAGAGAGCTCAATGCGAGGAGTCCGAAGCTCGTAGGGATCTAACCGCTTTGGTAGGTCCCTACTCAGATCCCTGCCGGCATGGGCTCAGCCCTGTCCCATATGCAGGCTACAGCCATCTCACCTAAAAAGAGCGTCGTCTTTCCTCCACAGCCCAGCTCCGCCATTTTCAGGGCACCGCGCTACTGAAAAAAAAAACCTGTGATTGCGACCTTGAACGTGGACCAGAAGCTCAGGCGTAAGCGGCATGTGGGTATGGGTCGGCCGCCTCTGCTGTGGGAACGGGACTTTGGTATACTCTAACCAACAGCTTTAGAGTCAGGACCAGGGTCATTGATGAGGGCTGCATTAGCTATTCTGCTTTCTCGCTAGTGAGATGACGAGGTCCTGGGGCTAATTGTCTTTCGACGACCAAAGTCCCAAAAACATCGACATGGTTGAGATTTTCTTAGAGGTTGTTTCGGGATGCCCTCACGCTCTGTAGCATCCGCGTTCCCGTGGCCCTTGCAAGAAAGTTGCCTGGAGGATCAGCATACACAAACGATGTAAGCTGCGTTTGACGCTTCCGGCGCGTGCCTGGTCAACTTCACCCGACGTATGATATATAAGTCGAGAATGTCGGGCTCTTGCCGAGACAAAAGATCACCACTCCAGTTCCTTCATCATCACGTCTCTCTCATCCTCTCTTTCCATCTTTCTAATAGTAATTATACCATTCATTGAGCTCGTTACCCCAAAGCACCATCATGAGATTCGAGACAGTCTCCGGGGCCCTGGCCCTTCTCGCCCTGAGTCACTCCGCGGCCGCCGACCCGGTGAACATCAAGCTCCAGAGTCGCCGTACAAACCTCTCAAAGGCGAAGGCTCTCAGCAAGCGCGCGGCCACCGGCTCAGTCTCCTTGACCAACTGGTTCGAGAACTTTGACCTCCAATGGATTGGTGAAGTCGACGTCGGCACCCCGCCCCAGAAGCAGTAAGTCTTGTAACCCACGCGTTGCCGTCTTTCTCAGTCTCCCGGGACATTAGGCGGAGCAGGTAGACTAACACGCTCAACTCTCAGTATCGTCACCTTCGACACTGGCTCAACGGACTTGATCCTTCCCTCAACAGCCTGCACGAACTGCCTTGTCGCCAAAGAATTCAACGCCTCCTCCTCCACAACCTTCTCTCCCCAGCCCGGCTACAACGTCACAACCGCCTTCGGCACAGGCGGCAAGTCCGTCCCCTACGCCGTCCCGCAAGCCGCGTCCGGCACCGTCGTAACCGACGCCGTGACCGTCGGCAATCTCACCGTCGCGAACCAGACCTGGCTCCTCTGCGACACCTACGCCGAGGCCTTCAACGAAATGCCCAACATTGACGGCATCTTCGGCCTCGGACCCCCCGGCTTCTCCCACTTCTCCGCCGAGACAAACGCCTCCTTCTCCACCTGGTTCTGGACCCTCGCGCAGAACGGCGGCGTCCCGGAGCCCCTCTTCTCCTTCTTCCTCAACTCTGGGGAGGGCAGCGCCCCGGGCGAGCTCACGCTCGGCGGCGTGAACAAGGACTACTACGAGGGCGAGATCGCCAATGTCGACTTCAACATGACGGTGTCCTACCTCGGCGGAAGCTGGTTCATCGACCAGCCCGCCTTCTACGTCAACGGCAAGACCGTGTCCAACTCCAACGCCTCGGGCGAAGCGTTCCCCGTTGGCGTCTCCAACGTCGACACCGGCACCGCGTTCCTCCAGACGCCGGACTACCAGACCGCCAAGGATATCTACGCCGCTATCAGCTCCGACATCACCCAGATCGACGAGCTCGGTGTCTGGGGCGCCCCCTGCGACGTGGTCGAGAAGCTCGACCCGGAGCTGACTTTCACCCTCGGCGTCGGCGACAACCTAGTCAACATGACGGTCCCCAAGGGCGCGTTCAACTTGGGCGAGTATCCCGGCCACAGCGGCATCTGCCAGACCATCTTCCTGAACCCCGTGCAGCCTATTAGCGAACTGGCGTCTATCTGGGTTCTGGGTAGCCCGTTGTTGAAGGGGTACTACACCGTGTGGAACGGTACGAACCCGGAGCAGCTTACCTTTGGCGTCGCGAGTCTGAAGGCGAATGCCACTTCCACGAACGGTACTTCGAGCCCAACGGCTACGCCGACTGCCGTCAGCGGTGGGGGCATCACCCGCCCGGCTGGCGTCTTTGCCGCGGTTGCTTTGGCGATGCTTGCTTTGACTTTTTAGATCGAAATGCGTGTTTAGATGGAATGTAATTGATTGATGTGATGTGTATATACGATGGTAGTGAAATAGAATACTTTAGATAATACACCTCAGAGGGCATCCTCTTTGATGAAGTCAGCTGCCCGCTCCGCCACCGCATAAACCAGAGACTGGATGTTGGCCCTCGGAATCAAGGGGAAGATACTGGCGTCAACCACCCGCAGCCCCTTGACCCCGTATACCCTGAACCTCTCGTCGACCACACCACCTTTTGACCTAGGCAGCATGGCGCAGGTACCGCAGGGGTGGTATTCACTCTGCATACTGCTCCTAATCCATTCCTCTACGTTATCTATTGTTAGTTCATGGTACCCAGGCTGAAAAACTGTCCCATCACCCTGAAGCAGGTCGCTCAGCGGCTGTGTACGTGCGATAGTCTGTAGATGAAGTGCAATGGATTTCAAGAGCTGTGTATCGAGCGGATGAGAGAGGTAGCGTGGATCGATGATGGGGTGAACGACTGGGTCGGCGGACTGAATGTGGATCGAGCCTCTAGAAAAGGGGTGCTCCAGGACGCCAAGGATGGAGAGGAAGTTGCCTGGTGACCCCGCCGAGAAGAGCTTGGTCGTATCAGCGGAGTACTGGGGCGAAATGCCGCCTTCAATTGTGAGCTCCTGGGCGATTGCTTCAGATTTGAGGTCTCGGAAGGTGATGGCGTATTGTTCGGCCAGGCCGAGGAGGTTGGTCTTCGGCGAGGGTAGAGACAAGTCCAGGGTAGAGGCGATCTGCTTCAAGGTTAAGAGTGCAGAGCTAGCACCGGCAGAGGACAGACGCCCGGTTTTGTTTTGAAGGTACAGGTCGAGCTGTTCTTGGAAGTAGGTTGCGTTGGCGTAGTCTTCGTTTGTAGGTAGGTCGGGCTTCACCGCAAATCTGGAGCGACGATTAGTCATTATATTGGCCATAATTCCGAAAACTTGAGATTTGAAAACTTACCCAAGAGGAACATAGACGTGATCCTGTAGATTCTCGCCGATGTTAGGGTTGTCAACGAATACCTCTATCCCGTGGCTTCCCAGGAGTTTCTTGTCTCCCACACCAGAGACCTCGAGAAGCTGGGGGGAGGCAATTGAACCAGCGGCGAGGACCACCTCATTCTTCACGGTCGCTTCTTTCTCCAATCCATTCTGTGACCACTTGACCCCTTTGACCAAGGATCCATCACGAGTCTTATCCAGTACAATCTTGGTCACCAAAGCACCCGTAACCACCTTCAAATTGGCCCGTTGACGTGCCGGACCAAGATAAGCATTCGCAGCGTAGCTTCTCGTGCCCTTGTCGATGTTGAGCAGGTTGACGTAGCCTCCCAAAGCCGCACCATTACGAGGATCGCCGTCGACACCGAGCCCAAGCTTCTCAAGAGTTCGCGGCCAGGCTTTGAGAAAGGGGCTGTAGAGTTGAGGGAACTCATTGGCTATGGGTCCAGTGGTGCCATGAACGCTAGGGTAAACGTAGTCAAGCAAGAGATCGCTCGCCTGCTGGCTCGATGGTGCAACAAACGATTCTGACTTTTCAAAGTAAGGGGCCAATGCCTTCCATGACCAACCGTCATTTCCCAGAGCGCCCCAGTTGTCTATATCTCGCTGGGAAGGGTGCGTCCAGAACATGAAGTTCATGGCGCTGGAGCCGCCCAGTTGCTTTCCGCGGATATGGGCGACGACTTTGTCATTGGCCGATGTCTGGACATGTCAGCTTGCTACGTTCATTCAGGGTGAGGACCAAACTTAAGGTAGATGGATACCTGGGGCACTGTTTTGTAGTCCCAGTCGTAGTCGGTATTGCCGTACATGGCGGGAAATAGCCCGGGAGCCAAGACGTTGAGGTCGGTAGAGCGATCCGCACCAGCTTCCAAGACGAGGACCGTCACTTGAGGGTTCTCGCTGAGACGAGCTGCGACCGTCAGTCCAGCGGTGCCTCCGCCAACGATGCTAACACCACGTTAGAATCATACATTTGAGCTTGTTAGACCTCACAACTGCCGCTCACATGTAATCATAAGTATCCGCCATGGTAGTCACAGCAAGGCTCATCCAAATGCTTGCCCAGTGAGGACAAAGTTTCGCGCGCATGGTCGGGCTAGAGATGGAGTGGACGGGGCAATGTCTTTGGACGAGAAGACATCAGTGAGTTGGGGGTGTGAATTTATATGCATCCGTTAAACTGCGCCTTGGGAACTACGAACGATTACCCAGCAGAGCTTGCATTTATTGGATAGCTAATTGTGATCAATAATCAACAGCCTTCCATAGCCTCTTTGCCCGCAGATCCATTAGATCCCGAAATCAGCGCCACTTTGCACGAACGCTAGACCAAGACATAGCTGATTCAATGCGTATTACTGCGTCGAATAGCCTAGGTCATGCAATGAAGCTAGGACGATGCAACGCTGGTCATCAAATCTGTATGCACGATGAGTAAGCAAATGTCTTGCGGAACTCCGTAGGCATGGCGAGTTAAAGTGACACCGGTCGGAATTCGAGTATCGGTCCGTCTGTAGGGCGACGGTTGTGTACATATGCACACATGTTGGAAGCCTGCATACTGTCAAGTCCAATTAAGTCGGCTAGGCCAGCTGCATCGAAAGAGGTAGGAGTCGGAAGAACGAAGCCAGACCACCGCAATGTGGCCCCATGGCACCGGCCGGTCCCGCTTGATGGCAAGACACCGTTGTGACCTGTGTCAATGACTTTAAGCATCCGAACACCGCTGTGCTTGAGTTCCCTCCCTCCCATAACCTGATTGATGCGGGCTAATATCGTCAACAGGTAAGAGAAGCGGCAGCAGCACTGAGACTTGGCTTCGGCGAATGCAAAGACTCGCCTGTCAGATGCAATAACTTTTATCATGCAGTCGTGATATGCCCAACACCTAAGTATTATACAGATATCCATTTGATGCCGGTGTTGTGGCATCGTGCCGTCCTTTTGCAACAGCCTACTAGTCTCCTACATGATGATGTACAGGGTATTTCGAATTGTGTCTCCTTCAGCTTATTGCTGGCGCTTCGCGTAATCGGAGCCGGGGCCGTACATGATGATGGGTCTTCGGTTGGCCCTTCGGAAAGCCTCCTCGGCAATGGGAGAAGCATCGGAACGGATGACACTACCGATGGACATGAAGAAGCTGCGAGGCTGTTAGTCTTCATATGTATAAAGGCCAGACCTGACTTTGCCTACCCGAAAGTTGCTCCTGAACCGAGCATGTATTGTCCCAGGGTTCTCATGATGCCGTTGGGGCCGGCACCGTAGCGCATGATGTTAACGGAGCCTGCGGGGGTAGCTAATTAGTCGATGCGATGCGAGAGAAGGAGGGAGAATTTGTCACACACCGAAAACGAAGCCCATGACGGATCCAACAGCTATATAATGATCAGCGGCAAGGCAAAAGGGGCTGGTAGGCCAGTCTAGACGTACTTCCACCCATGAGGGCACCCATCTTCACTGCGGAGAGTTAGCTAGAAGCTCTTGTCAAGGTTGTAAGAGAAGGATCATACTCTTGTCGGCGATCCCAGGGCCCATGGCACCGCCATGTTGCGCAGGAACGGGAGGCATTGTGAGAAGAGAATCTGTACAACAGATAAGACTGTGTGTTGGGTATCGGATGGTGAATCGAGCTCCTGGTGGTGCTCAATACCTATTGTATAGTCAGTCGTGCGATGGGAATCGGTGATGTTTGCGACTCTGGGCTGGGAGGAGCTCTTCCAATTTGCTACACCCAATACAAGTGGCCGAAGGTCAGCCTTTCCGAGCCGGGTGCCACTGGAGCTTTGGACGAATCGAATCTGGGGAACGGCAGTTATTCGGCAAAAAGACTGAAGCGGCTAGCCCCACCTTTCGAGGTTCGAGCCAGCGCGGAGGTTCGAGGGAAAGGAAAGAGCAGCGATGTCACGGTCACCTGGAGCACAGGCCATCTCACCTTGAACGCCTTACTACGTAGACCCGTTTCTGTCAGCCTGGTCTTTTGATTGGCTGTATGCCCTTTCTTTGTGAGGCACCCACACATCTGGCTTTGGAGCATGTCACGTGCCTTGCAGCGAGTCTTTGAACAGCGCAGGCGACCACCGCAAATGGAATGTGACGGTGGGCAGGTGAGGGTGGATCCCTACGGCTAAGGCAAGAACAGTAGCCAGCTGGACTGGAGGCGATGACAGCACAGTGACCAGACCAGACCGCCTTCACCCGGATGAGCACCAGTTCTTTTTTTTCTTGCTTTCTTTCTCTCCTCTTTTTTCTTGTCACTACCACACCTCTTCCCTCTTTCTTTGCTACCTTATGATCTTGTTCATATGAAGATCACATCCTAGCTGGCCCATGGTGGAAAAATCCAGTCAAACACCCAAGCTTCTGGGGGCCTGTGCTCAGCTGAAGTGAACTGAACACTCGCACTGAACAGTAACCGAACCAACTGTGGTGGACTGAGAATTTTCCGGTCCCTCGGTCTCCCACCCGCTGACGCTGAACCTTTGAGGCCCTGCTGTTTCCGACCGCCCATGTCCCAGACTCCCAAGTCGGCTCCGGCGCGTGTTTCCGAACGCTGTTTGGCCCGCCCACCACAGGCTCTCCCCCAGCGCCAGCGGCCCAGCGCTCACCTCACGCACTTACGCTAAGCGCTTAGCGAGACGGGGCGACACGTTCTGTTCTCTTTGCCCAAATCCTAGATTCAACCTCACCTACCTACCCACGGAGACCACCCGATCCGCCGACGACGCTTCCGCCTGAGCCCATCGTCGACCGTGGTGCTCAAAGAAAACCGTCTCTTTGCCCACGTCCTCGACATTGCTGGTATGTCTCTCCTGCCTGTCTGATCCTTTTTGGCCCGGTTTTCTGCGACCCCCCGTCCCGTCGCAGGCCGTTTCTGGGCCGCGCCAATTGGCTGCCCACCCCTATCCTTGCCGCGACATCATCGCTGACTTATTTTTTTAACCTGCCAGCTCAGCCTCATTGCTTTCTACCCTCCTCAGCGAACTCCCATCGATTCTATCTGACATATCTGCGTTATCTTTCGGCGGCTGATCTTTACGATACCCTCCGGGCTGCAGTGCGAATGGTCAAAGAAGGAGCCCCCGACGTCACCTAGACCAGACCATCCATCAATATCGATACTCTACGAGCTGTCATCACCTGCCCCTTCTTGCCACGACTTGCACTGTCCTACGATCCTTACCTGAATCGAACGACGACTTCCCCATGACTGCCGTCGCGAGCCCGCCCAGCTTCCAGCAACTCAATCGACCGGGATGGAATGTTAATGGCGGCCAAAGTCTGAATTCGATGAACCCAGAAGACGTCAGAGGCATGTTCGCCGCACCTCGGAAGACGCTGCAGCGGAGCAACTCTTCCTCCTCGGTCTCATCTACCTCCTCCAACTCGTCTACTACCACTGTTGCCACCAATGGCTCGCAATCAAATGGCACCCCGGCGTCCACAAACTCTGACATGAGCTGGTCCAGCACCGCCTCGAGAAAGCGACCACAACCCAAAGGACCATGGCCGCCAGGCAAGCCAGAAGGTCAAGCCGAGTTCGGCAGACCTATTATGCGAAACGCCATCAACGGCATCAATGGCGGTTCGTCGCTGCAGACGGCTCCAGGCCAACCGCAAATGATGTCGCAGCAGGGACTCGGGGCAAGGCCGATGGGCGACCCGATGCCTAGCGGGCAGCCTGTGCTCTATCTCTTGTCGCTCAATGGTACCTTTGAACGCAAAACCATCTCGGTACCATTCTACCCAGAAAGCCTCCGTATCGGTCGCCAGACCAATCAGAAGACGATCCCGACTGCCACCAACGGCTACTTTGATAGTAAAGTGCTATCAAGGCAGCATGCTGAGATATGGGCAGATCGGACCGGCAAGATATACATCCGCGACGTCAAATCGTCCAACGGAACCTTTGTCAACGGCACGCGTCTCTCCCAGGAGAATCGCGAATCCGAACCGCACGAGCTACAGACGGGAGATCATTTAGAGTTGGGAATCGACATTGTGAGCGAGGATCAGAAGACCGTCGTCCACCACAAGGTTGCCGCCAAGGTTGAACACGCCGGCTTCATGAGCCCCTCAAGTAACGTTATGGACATGAATTTTGGCGATTTGGACCCCGCAAATGGTGGCATGATGATGCCAGCGCCGAGCCCAATGCCCTACCGTGGCAGGACTGGTAGTAATGCATCGATGGCCAGCAATGGCCGCATGATGGCACCCCAGAATATGGCCGGCATGGCCCCTAATGGTGGAGCAGCCCGTGGATTCTTGTTAACGCCCATTACCACGGAGCATATCGTCAAGAGACTTCACGTGAGTGTCCAAACCCCTAGACCTATTGATTGGAGCTAACTAGGTTGTAGAACGAGATGCGCAATGCTCGATTGCAGTCTCAAGACCTCTCCCGGACGGGCCAATTCGTTCACGCTCTCTTGAGCAAAGACGATGTAAAGGATCTCGAGAAGCCGGAAGCCCCCGAACCTCCGAAGCAGCTTCCCAATGGCAACGCTCTACCCTTCCGTACCGATGCGAAGACCAGATTTTCCGATCCTCCTGCCCCGCCTCCGCAGCAGCCGCTGCCTGAGAAGCCCGATGTGCCTTCACTGAAACGAGGCACCACTGAGCGACCAAAGACTAATAGCACCACCTCGCCCGTTGGACGGGACAACTTGCATCAGATCATTCAGTTGACCGAAGCTTTGAATAACGCAAAGAAGGAGATGGATACCCAAACGGCCCGTATTAAGGATTTGGAAGACATGCTCCGAAAAGAACGGGAGGCACGCGAGCTTGCCGAGGATATGGCAAAGATCCTTGAGGACAGTGCCTTGAAGGAAACCAATGGCGCGCCCAAGGAACACGATACCGAGATTCTCGAGGAGGCTTTTGAGCCGCCCCGCGATACCGTCGACACCCAGGATATCGAGATGACAGATGCCGAACCGCTCTCCGAGGAGCCTGCTCCAGAGAGCGCTGAGGATATTGCTGCACGTTTCCAGGTCAAGCTTGACACAATGATGTCAGAAGTGACGGACCTGAAGCAACAGATGGAGGCATGGAAGAGCAGATGCGAGAAGGCTGAGACGGAGCGCGACGCCGATCGTCAAACTTTGGCCGAGATGGTTGCCCAGATTCGCAGAGACGAGGAGGCTAGGCAAAACGCCGCTGCTGCGGAGAAGAATCGTTCTCTTTCCCCAGGACGACGCGGCCGGAGCGAAGGACCTGCCGACAAGACAACTTCAGTTGTTCAGGCCAATGGATCCGGTGACTCGACGTCAGCTTCTACCCAGGCAGAGTCACCCGTGGACGACTTTGGTGACAAGCCCACGTTGTCACGAGCCAACACCATTACGCCACTTTCCATACCTCCAGGCAAGCTGGCAAAGGACCAAGCCATGATGGCCGGGGTTCCCTATGCTTCCATGCTTGGCGTGGTAATCCTTGGCATGGGTCTCATGGCTTACATTAACGGCTGGCAACCCGAGCCGACTCCCCGTCATTGACCGCGTCGTTTTCAGCTGGGCACATCTTGGCTCTATTCACTAGACAAGCACTTCAACGTTGGCGTTGCACATACTTATGGCGTTTCTTGCATTGAAAGCGGTCATTCGTTTTCCACCGACCTCTACCAAGTCGCTTTTTCTTTCCCTATGTACCTACTACCTTTTCCTTTTACTGTATGAACTGCGAAGACGACGACGTTTTCTTTCCCTTTGTCTCTATTCTCACGGGCAATAGGGACGGCTGGGAGGGAAACAAATGGTTGGAGATGGCGTTAAAGATTTTCTTCCTTTGTGTGGGCTGGGGTCCTCAATCGAGGACGTTTCGATCGCGCTGCAAGCACGGTGTTCTTTTTGTGACTTGGGCAAACCAGGAATGGGAAATGGGATGATGGACGACGACGAACTTCTTTTTTTCACTACACTGGGCACAAAAGAATAACTCAAATTCGAGATGACACCTTTTTTGCTGCAGAAAGACAAATGTGTCCCGCTGCAACATCCCTGATGGGAATACTTGTAGTGTCACCCTTCGGTATGCGGGCGCATTTGCCGCGTGCCTTGCATGAACCCGTCATGCGGCTTCTAGGCCTCTTGACTCGGGACGCAGTCTACATGAACATGAGGGGAAGGGCTGTAGATTACCGGCAGTATGGCAGGGGTGGATTGACGAGATTAATGTTTGCATACAGTACTCAAGGCCGGATGGGAATACAAGGACCTTTTAATCGCTTACGCTCGTTTCCGATGCCAGGAGTCTTGAGGATTTGATCCTAGTCCTAATCTTGGCGAACAATGATCTCAGAGCTGTTGCATCGAATGTCAGACGGCTATTGATGACTGCCGTCCTCCCTTCAGCAACGATGTGCTTAGTCTACCCCCCATAATGATGCTGCTTTGCATCGTAACAAAACGGGAAGAAGGGTGAACACTTTCAAAATACGTGAGACGCAATTATGCTGAAGGCCTACCTGCCTTACCACAGACAGATTCCAGATAAGAGGTGCTACGGAATGGAGCCCCAACCGAGGCCCGGCAACATTTGTGAAATGAAGCATTCCAGTGCCCATCACCACTTAAGTGTTGACTCCATTCTCCCCGACAACGCACATGTCAAACAAACAGTCAATAACCTTTTCAACTAGTTCGATGTCTACGACTTCGTCCAGGAGCCGTTCTTGACGATAATAACGACTTTTTCCTTCCCAGTGTAATCCACTTACCATCGAAAGACGAAAGCTCAATTGCCCCTCATTTTGGTACTACGGCTTCAAGATATCATTCCCACTAGGTCAGAAACAATCAGCGCGCCTACGCTTCTCTAAACGCCATGAATTGGGCAGATCATTTTGGTAAGCTAAACAGCTCCTTCCCGAAGTCACCTTTAGGTTCAAGACTTGCTCACTGAATAACAGATGGACATGGCCGCTCCTTCATCTACGAAGAAGACGTCCAGCCCATGAACCAACCCACACGACCCGCTAAGCCGAAATCCAACCCCCAACCTCGTCGTCCACCTCCACCCCCGCCAAAAAGATCAACAGACCCTCATGAAAACATCCACGCCTGGCTCTCGGGCGTCACGATCGACGAGGAACATGTACCCCTCGCATCAGACATCTTTCATGCTCTAGGCCAGATCCAAGGTCAGACGAAGGTGAGCCACCAAGCACCACCGGTGGACAAGCAGCAGAAGCAGGCAGAGACACAGACACAGACACAGGCCGCCGGTCCGACGGTGACTGTCCACACCATGGGCCCGGGGTTTATCGGCCGCGCTCCGGCGTTTGGGACATCTGAGTTCTTTGCGAATATGGTTGTTGTGGGGATTCTGTTGCTCTTCGCGCCGGGGTTCACGATTCTTGCGGCGGGGGTGTTTTTCACGTCGAGGGTTGCGGAGAGGTGGGCTGGGCAGGAGTGAGGGTTGGTTGTACGTGATGCTTGAAACGATTATTGATGGTTCATGAATGTGAAAGAAGACTATTATGATTTGGAGACATTTTATGCTACAATGTTGTGTTAGGAATTGCCGGATTCAGTGTAGTTGAAGGATGGAAAGGGGAGTTGGGTTTGCGGTGGAGGATGCTTTCTATAGGTCCTTAGTTGTTAGATAGATGAAAAGGACGAATATTAAGATGCTTGGAAGTATGGGAATCTGCATCACGTCGTCCTCCAGGATGAGTGAGTTAGGTGGCCGAACGTGGCTTTCCATGACGAGATCCGGGGCTGAGTGGCATCAACGCCGGAAATATGGGGCACATCGGTCTCTACACCGGGCGATCGGCATGAATCTCGTCCAGTCGGTTTAGTCGTGGCTCAGCATACTTTCTTGTATTCCATGAATCCGTAAGGAATGATAAACGTAGGCCCTCGAGGCGGCCTAGCTCAAGGTCTATCATACCGACTGATGGCTGCGAGGAACACCTTCGCTTTGGCAGTTCGCACTACCCCAGAGTCGGACGTCTACAGGTCCGAGCAGTCGAGCCCCGAGATCCGAAAGTTATCCATAATTCCAGACATGCTTAAGCAGCTACCCTGCTGGACAGAAGGGAAACTTCCCGTCGGGGATGCGAGATTAGACAACCGCATGGTGATCCTCTTTCGCGTCGGGTTCGATGCCCCGTTTTAAATTGTGCCGCGTCCTTTCGGCCTCCCGCGGCAGCCCGAGCGGCATGGGTTCGACATCACAATCACACTTCTATAGCGATCCGTAATG